>NC_082697.1:17656819-17973722 GCF_949987515.2 Delphinus delphis | reverse complement strand
CGCCAGGGAAGTCCCTTGGGTAGTTTTAATTTTAAAAAGTACCATCTTATTTTCCACTAAAATAGGTCTTCCAGAAACTTCCATCCGTGAGATGTAGCTCTGCATTCTAGATCAAGTGTCTTCTGAATGACAGTCCTTCAGATGTTTGAGGGTCACTCCCAAGTCCCCTACTTCATCTCATTTGTCACCTGCTCTCTGGGTTAAACACCCCCTATTCCTTCTGCTGTCTCTCAATACATGTCTTCCAGCTGCCTATGGGTCCTGGCCCTTTTACTTAGGACGTATTCCAGTTTGTTCATGTTCTTCTTAAAATGCAGTTAATGTAATTTTTCTAATGTAATTTTTCTAAGTGTAGCCTGGCTTTGGAGGGAGATTATCACTCATTCACGAGCTTTGAAGCTGACCCTGCCCATCCTGGAGCTGTGCAGACAGACTTTCATGGTCTCCCAGGCAGTAATGTGTCCTTCGACCTGTTACATTTGATTTGGCCTATTCTGGTCATCATTCTCTGCCATCCCATGTGTCTGCTATTTCTCTCAGCAACTTGCCACCCTCACATTTGATGAGCTCTCTTCCTGCCAGTTTCTCTGATAAGATATGAAAGTCCATTAAGATAATTTACTTGGTAACAAGAGGTGGTGGCAACAGCAGCAGTTAAAAAAAAAAAGAAAACCTACTTCTTCTAAAACTCATATATGTATGTTTTTTGGTTGCTTAATATGTTTTTACTTTAACATCTTTATTGGAGTATAATTGCTTTACAATGGTGTGTTAGTTTCTGCTGTATAACAAAGTGAATCAGCTATATGTATACATACATCCCCATATCTCCTCCCTGTTGCGTTTCCCTCCCACCCTCCCTATCCCACTCCTCTAAGTGGACACAAGCACTGAGCTGATCTCCCTGGGCTATGTGGCTGCTTCCCACTAGCTATCTATTTTACATTTGGTAGTGTATATATGTCCATGCCACTCTCTCACTTCGTCCCAGCTTACCCTTCCCCCTCCCCGTGTCCTCAAGTCCATTCTCTACGTCTGAGTCTTTATTCCTGTCCTGACCCTAGGTTCTTCAGAGCCATTTTTTTTTTTTTTTAGATTCCATATATATATGTTAGCATACGGTATTTGTTTTTCTCTTTCTGACTTCACTCTGTATAACAGTCTCTAGGTCCATCCACCTTACTACAAATAACTCAATTTCGTTTCTTTTTATGGCTGAGTAATATTCCATTGTATATATGTGCCACATCTTCTTTATCCATTCATCTGTCGATGGACACTTAGGTTGCATCCATGTCCTGGCTATTGTAAATAGAGCTGCAATGAACATTTTGCTACATGACTTTTTGAATTATGATTTTCTCAAGGTATACGCCCAGTAGTGGGATTGCGGGCTCCTATGGTAGTTCTACTTTTAGTTTTCAAGGATGCCCCATACTGTTCTCCATAGTGGCTGTATCAGTTTACATTCTGACCAAAAGTGCAAGAGGGTTCCCTTTTCTCCACACCCTCTCCAGCATTTATTGTTTGTAGATTTTTTGCTGATGGCCATTCTGACTGGTGTGAGATGATATCTCATTGTAGTTTTGATTTGCATTTCTCTAATTAGTGATGTTGAGCACCCTTTCATGTGTTTGTTGGCAATCTGTATATCTTCTTTGGAGAAATGTCTATTTAGGTCTTCTGCCCATTTTTGGGTTGGGTTGTTTGTTTTTTTGATATTGAGCTGCATGGGCTGCTTGTATATTTTGCAGATTAATCCTTTGTCTTTTGCTTCATTTGCAAATATTTTCTCCCACTCGAGGGTTGACTTTTCATCTTGTTTATGGTTTCCTTTGCTGTGCAAAAGCTTTGAAGTTTCATTAGGTCCCATTTGTTTATTTTTGTTTTTATTTCCATTTCTCTAGGAGGTGGGTAAATATGGATCTTGCTGTGATTTATGTCATAGAGTGTTCTGCCTATGTTTTCCTCTAAGAGTTTGATAGTTTCTGGCCTTACATTTAGGTCTTTAATCCATTTTGAGTTTATTTTTTTTAATTTTTATTTATTTACTTTTTTTGCGGTATGCGGGCCTCTCACTGTTGTGGCCTCTCCCGTTGCGGAGCACAGGCTCCGGACGCGCAGGCTCAGCGGCCATGGCTCACGGGCCCAGCCGCTCTGCGGCATGTGGGATCTTCCCGGACCGGGGCACGAACCCGTGTCCCCTGCATCGGCAGGCGGACTCTCAACCACTGCGCCACCAGGGAAGCCCCATTTTGAGTTTCTTTTTGTGTATGGTGTTAGGGAGTGTTCTAATTTCATTCTTATACACGTAACTGTCCAGTTTTCCCAGCACCACTTATTGAAGAGGCTGTGTTTTCTTCATTGTATACTCTTGCCTTCTTTATCAAAGATAAGGTGACCGTATGTGTGTGGGTTTATCTTTGGGCTTTCTATCCTGTTCCATTTATCTATATTTCTGTTTTTGTACCAGTACTATACTGTCTTGATTACTGTAGCTTTGTAGTATAGTCTGAACTCCAGGAGCCTGATGCCTTCAGCTCCGTTTTTCGTTCTCAAGATTGCTTTGGCTATTCGGGGTCTCTTATGTTTCCACAAAAATTGTGAAATTTTTTGTTCTAGTTCTGTGAAAAATGCCATTGGTAGTTTGATAGAGATTGCATTGAATCTGTAGATTGCTTTGGGTAGTATAGTCATTTTCACAACGTTGATTCTTCCATTCCAAGAACACGGTGTATTTTTCCATCTGTTTGTATCATCTTTGATTTCTTTCATCAGTGTCTTATAGTTTTCTGCATGCAGGTCTTTTGTTTCCTTAGGTTGGTTTATTCTTAGATATTTTATTCTTTTTGTTGCAATGGTAAGTGGGAGTGTTTCCTTAATTTCTCTTTCAGAGTTTTCATCATTAGTGTCTAGGAATCCAAGAGATTTCTGTGCATTAATTTTGTATCCTGCTACTTTACCAGATTCATTGATTAGCTCTAGTAGTTTTATGGTAGCATCTTTAGGATTCTCTATGTATATTATCATGTCTTCTGCAAACAGTGACAGTTTTACTTCTTCTTTTCTGATTTAGATTCCTTTTATTTCTTTTTCTTCTCTGAATGATGTGTCTAAAACTTCCAAAACTATGTTGAATAATAGTGGTGAGAGTGGACAACATTGTCTTGTTCCTGATGTGGAAATGGTTTCAGTTTTTCACCATTGAGAACAATGTTGGCTGTGGCTTTGTCATATATGGCCTTTATTATGTTGAGGTAGGTTCCCTCTATGCCTACTTTCTGGAGGGTTTTTATCATAAATGGGTGTTGAATTTTGTTGAAAGCTTTTTCTGCATCTATTGAGATGATCATATGGTGTTTCTCCTTCAGTTTTTTAATGTGGTTTATCACATTGATTGATTTGTGTATATTGAAGAATCCTTGCATTCCTGGGATAAACCCCACTTGATCATGGTGTATGATCCTTTAATGTGCCGTTGGATTCTGTTTGCTAGTATTTTGTTGAGGATTTTTGCATCTATGTTCATCAGTGATATTGGCCTGTAGTTTCCTTTTCTTCTGGCATCTTTGTCAGGTTTTGGTATCAGGGTGATGGTGGCCTTGTAGGATGAGTTTGGGAGTGTTCCTCCCTCTGCTATATTTTGGAAGAGTTTGAGAAGGATAGGTGTTAGCTCTTCTCTAAATGTTTGATACAATTCACCTGTGAAGGCATCTGGTCTTGGGCTTTTGTTTGTTGGAAGAGTTTTAATCACAGTCTCAATTTCAGTGCTTATGATTGGTCTGTTTATATTTTCTGTCTTCCTGGTTCAGTCTTGGAAGGTTGTGCTTTTCTAAGAATTAGTCCATTTCATCCAAGTTGTCCATTTTATTGGCATATAGTTGCTTGTAGTAATCTCTCATGATCCTTTGTATTTCTGCAGTGTCTGTTGTTACTTCTCCTTTTTCATTTCTAATTCTATTGATTTGACTTTTCTCCCTTTTCTTCTTGATGAGTCTGGCTAATGGTTTATCAGTTTTATTTATCTTCTCAAAGAACCAGCTTTTAGTTTTATTGATCTTTGCTATTGTTTTCTCGATTTCTTTTTCATTTATTTCTGATCTGATCTTTATGATTTCTTTCCTTCTGCTAACTTTGGGGTGCTTTTCTTCTTCTTTCCCTAATTGCTTTAGGTGTAAGGTTAGGTTGTTTATTTGAGATGTTTTTTGTTTCTTGAGGTAGGATTGTATTGCTATAAACTTCCCTCTTAGAACTGCTTTCGCTGCATCCCATAGGTTTTGGGTTGTCGTGTTTTCACTTTTATTTGTTTCTAGGTATTTTTTGATTTCCTCTTTGATTTCTTCAGTGATCTCTTGGTTATTAAGTAGTGTATTATTTAGCCTCCATGTGTTTGTATTTTTTACAGATTTTTTTTCCTGTAATTGATAACCAGTCTCATAGATATCAATCTCATATCAGAAAAGATACTTGATACGATTTAAATTTTGTTAAATTTACCAAGGCTTGGTTTGTGACCCAAGATATGATCTATCCTGGAGAATGTTGCATGAGCACTTGAGAAGAAAGTGTATCCTGTTGTTTTTGGATGGAATGTCCTATCAGTATCAATTAAGTCCATCTTGTTTAATGTATCATTTAAAGCTTGTGTTTCCTTATTTATTTTCATTTTGGATGATCTGTCCATTGGTGAAAGTGGGGTGTTTAAGTCCCCTACTATGATTGTGTTACTGTAGATTTCCCCTTTTATGGCTGTTAGCATTTGCCTTATGTATTCAGGTGCTCCTATGTTGGGTGCATAAATATTTACAATTGTTATATCTTCTTCTTGGATTGATACCTTGATCATTATGTACTGTCCTTCTTTGTCTCTTGTAATAGTCTTTATTTTAAAGTCTATTTTGTCTGATACGGGAATTGCTACTCTAGCTTTCTTTTGATTTTCATTTGCATGGAATGTGTTTTTCCATTCCCTCACTTTCAGTTTGTATGTGTCCCTAGGTGTGAAGTGGGTCTCTTGTAGACAGCATACGTATGGCTCTGGTTTTTGTATCCATTCAGCCAGTCTATGTCTTTTGGTTGGAGCATTTGATCCATTTACATTTAAGGTAGTTATCAAAATGTATGTTCCTATTACCATTTTCTTAATTGTTTTGGGTTTGTTATTGCAAGTCTTTTCCTTCTCTTGTGTTTCTTGCCTAGAGAAGTTCGTTTAGCAGTTGTTGTAGAGCTGGTTTGGTGGTGCTGAATTCTCTTAGCTTTTGCTTATCTGTAACGGTTTTAATTTCTCCATCAAATCTGAATGAGATCTTGCTGGGTAGAGTGATCTTGGTTGTAGGTGTTTTCCTTTCATCACTTTAAATATGTCTTGCCTCTCCCTTCTGGCTTGCAGAGTTTCTGCTGAAAGATCAGCTGTTAACCTTATGGGGATTCCCTTGTACTTTAATTGTTCATTTACCCTTTCTGCTTTTAATATTTTTTCTTTGTAATTAATTATTGATAGTTTGATTAATATGTGTCTTGGCATGTTTCTCCTTGGATTTGTCCTGTATGGGACTCTCTGTGCTTCCTGGACTTGATTGACTCTTTCCTTCCCCATATTAGGGAAGTTTTCAACTGTAATCTCTTCAAATATTTTCTCAGACCATTTGTTTTTCTCTTCTTCTTCTGGGACCCCTATAATTCAAATGGTGGTGCATTTAATGGTGTCCCAGAGATCTCTGAGACTGTCTTCAATTCTTTTCATTCTTTTTTCTTTATCTGCTCTGCAGTAGTTATTTCCCCTATTTTATCTTCCAGGTCACTTATCCATTCTTTTGCCTCAGTTTTTCTGCTATTGGTTCCTTCTAGAGGATTTTTAATTTCATTTAATGTGTTGTTCATCATTGTCTTTTTGCTGTTTAGTTCTTCTAGGTCCTTGTTAAACATTTCTTGTATTTTCTCCATTCTCTTTCCAAAATTTTGGATCAGCTTTACTATCATTACTCTGAATTCTTTTTCAGGTAGACTGCCTATTTCCTCATCATTTGTTTGGTCTGGTGGGTTTTTACCTTGCTCCTTCATTTGCTGTGTATTTCTCTGTCTTCTCATTTTGCTTAAGTTACTGTGTTTGGGGTCTTTGTTTCACAGGCTGCAGGTTTGGAATTCCCATTGTTCTTGGTGTCTGCTGCCAGTGGGTAAGTTGGTTCAGTGGGTTGTGTAGGCTTCCTGGTGAAGGGGACTAGTGCCTGTGTTCTGGCAGATGAGGCTGGATCTTGTCTTTCTGGTGGGGAGGACCATGTCCGGTGGTGTTTTTTGGGTGTCTGTGAACTTATTATGATTTTTGGCAGGCTCTCTGCTAATGGATAGGTCTGTGTTCCTGTCTTGCTAATTGTTTGGCATAGTGTGTCCAGCACTGTAACTTCCTGGTCGTTGAGTGGAGCTGGGTCTTAGCTTTGAGATGAACATCTCTGGGAGAGCTTTTGCCAGTTGATGTTATGTGGGGCTGGGAGGTCTCTGTTGGACCAGTGTCCTGAACTCAGCTCTCCCACCTCAGAGGCTCAGGCCTGACACCTGGCCAGAGCACCAAGACCATGTCATCCACATGGCTCAGAAGAAAAGGGAGAAAAAAGAAGAAAGAAAGAAAGAAAAATAAAATAAAATAAAGTTATTAAAATAGAAAAAAATATTAAAACTAAAATAAATAAAAAAGTAATAAAAGAAAAAAGAAAGAAAGAAGAGAGCAACCAAACCAAAAAAATTATCCACCCATGATAACAAGCACTAAAACCTATACTAAAATAAAAAAACAGAAAAAAAACCCAAAAAACGGCCAGTCCAAACCCTAGGACAAATGGTGAAAGCAAAGCTATACAGACAAAATCACACAAAGAAGCATACACATACACACTCACAAAAAGAGAAAAAGGAAAAAACAATATTTATAAAACAAAAAAGGAAGAGAACAACCAAATCAATAAACAAATCTACCAATTTTAATAAGCTCTAAATACTAAACTAAGATAAACATAAAACCAGAAACAAATTAGATGCAGAAAGCAAACCCCAAGTCTACAGTTGCTCCCGAAGTCCACTGCCTCAATTTTGGGATGTTGTTGTCTATTCCGGTATTCCACAGATGCAGGGTACGTCCGTTTGATTGTGGGGATATAATCCGGTGCCCTGAGGCTGCTGGGAGAGATTTCCCTTTCTCTTCTTTGTTTGCACAGCTCCTGGGGTTCAGCTTTGGATTTGGCCACACCTCTGTGTGTAGGTCGCCTGAGCGTGTCTGTTCCCCACCCAGACAGGACGGGGTTAAAGTAGCAGCTGATTAGGGGGCTCTGGCTCACTCAGGCCTGGGGGAGGGAGGGGTATGAAATGCGGGACAAGCCTGCGGTGGCAGAGGCTGGCATGATGTTGCAACAACCTGAGGCCCACGGTGTGTTTTCCCCGGGGAAGTTGTCCCTGGATCACAGGACCCTGGCAGTGGTGGGCTGCACAGGCTCCTGGGAGGGGAGGTGTGGCTAGTGACCTGTGCTTGCACACAGGCTTCTCGGTGGCTGTAGCAGCAGCCTTAGCGTTTCATGCCCGTCTCTGGTGTCCATGCTGATAGCCATGGCTCGCGCCTGTCTCTGGAGCTTGTTTAGGCGGTGCTCTGAACCCTGTCTCCTCCTGCACCCCAAAACAATGGTCTCTTGCCTCTTAGGCAGATCCAGACTTTTTCCCGGACTCCCTCCCGGCTAGCTGTGGCGCACTAGCCGCCTTTAGGACGTGTTCACACAGCCAACACCAGTCCTCTCCCTGGGATCTGACCTCCGAAGCCTGAGACTCAGCTCCCAGCCCCCACCTGCCCCGGCGGGTGGGCAGACAAGCCTCTCAGGCTGGTGAGTGCTGGTTGGCACCGATCCTCTGTGCAGGAAGCTCCCCGCTTTGCCCTCTGCACTCCTGTTGCTGTGCTCTTCTCTGTGGCTCCGAAGCTTCCCTCCCACCACCCCCCAGTCTCAGCCCGCGAAGGAGCTTCCTAGTGTGTGGAAAGTTTTCCTCCTTCCCAGCTCCCTCCCTGAGGTGCAGGTCCTGCCCCTATTCTTTTGTCTCTGTTTTTCTTTTTTCTTTTGCCCTACCCAGGTATCTGTGGGGAGTTTCTTGCCTTTTGGGAAGTCTGAGGTCTTCTGCCAGCGTTCAGTAGGTGTTCTGTAGGAGTTGTTCCACATGTAGATGTAGTTTTGATGTATTTGTGGGGAGGAAGGTGATCTCCACGTCTTACTCCTCCGCCATCTTGAAGGCGCCTGACAAACTAGCCCCAACCTGCAGGCCCCAGCCAGTTCTAGGCCGATCGCCGCTGTCGGCACACCACAGCCTCGCAGCCTCTCACCAGGCCGGCCCCTGCGGCTGCTCCTAAAAGTCATATATATTTATTTAAAACATAAACACCAAGAAAATAACTATGATCTATAAAAAGGCCATTTTTGTGCATATCTTTTCATAACACATTTATCCAATGGGTTCATATGTTTTGCTTACTATGAATATTTTCGTATGAAACTTACATATGTCTCACTTACTGTGAATATTTTCCCATGTTAAATAATCTTCTGCAAGAGCATTTTTTTTTTGAACATCTTTATTGGGGTATAATTGCTTTACAATGGTGTGTTAGTTTCTGCTTTATAACAAAGTGAATCAGTTATACGTGTACATACTTTCCCATATCTCTTCCCTCTTGCATCTCCCTCAAGATCATTTTTAATGCCCCCATTATATGGGCATACTATAATTTAATCCCCTGTTGTTGGGCATTTGGGTTGGTTTCTAATTTTTCCTTCCTGTAAACTGTGTTGCTAGGTTCTTATACTCATCTATGATAAATTCCTAGAAACAGAATTGCTCAGGGCTATGGGTAGGCAAAACTTTTGATATTTGTTGCCAAACTGCACTTCAGGAAGATTGTGCCATTTTAAACATACTGTTTTATGTCTCAAAAAGCAGGAGCAGAACTAAATGCCCAACTTAAAATTCTTTCTTTAAATATGTGTTTCTTTTTTTTTAAACTTTAATTCTTATAGAATATCCTTATTATTTTAGACTTCCCTGTTAAGAAAGTTTATTTCTTTAGAATTAAAAAAACAAAAAAGATTGTGGGCCCTTCAGAAAGTGAACTTGGTATCTTTTCTCATTCAGACCACGTGACGTAATTGGCAATGATACAATGAGTGTTTCAAACTTAAGATCCCAGATCCTAGGGGCTTTGAGGAAGTAACCTGGAAGATTCACCTTGTCTAAAACACACCAAAATATCTGGTAAATCTTACTCAAAACAGGCACTAATTTCTAGTTATATTGTAGTGGAATCAGCTTAGATTGTAGAAATTGTAGAAACTGTAGTAGAATTAGTTTCTGGATTTTTGAGATGTAGCATAGTTAAGTGGATCCTTTAAACTGGAATCTGATTTTTTTATTGTTATTTTCAAGAGATATGGAATACACTGATTCCAACTAAATATAGTAGGTCCAGTCTCTCCAGGAATGAATGAATATAAGGCAATCAGACAGCTGCTGACTGTCAAAGGAACTGATTCTTCTAAGGTTCCAAAATGGGTTGTTAAAATGTAAATCACTTCCTTACACATTTACAAAACTATAGAATCCCACAGGGAAGCAAATTTTTATTTTAGCCATAAAACTCAGAAGATGCTTCTAATTTGTTGTCCATCTGAGCACAGAGGTGTTGTAGAGCAGCTGGGATTGCAGTCGGTTGCATCTAACAGAAACCTGACTATGGTGCTTTAACCAAGGTGGGATTAATTTCTTTCGTACAACAAGAAGTCCAGAGCTGGTACAGCTGCCTGAAGACATTGCCAAGAATCTAAACACCATCTAACTGCTTGGTCTACCACTTTTGTTACGAGACTTTTACCCTCTGGGTGGTAAGATGCCCAGAAGATGGAGAAAAGCTAAAGCTGTGTGCAAGCTACTCATATCCTTTTTATTACAAGAATACTAATCTGTTTCTGTCTCATTGCCTCAAAGTCTACATGGCCACCCCCTAGCTGCAAGGGAGTCTGGAATTGTGAAATGTGTGTCTTTTCAAATGAGGGTTATTAATAAAAATGAAGGGGGAGAATGGAACTTCCCTGGTGGTCCAGTGATAAAGAATATGCCTTCCGATGTAGGGGACCCAGGTTCAATCCCTGGTCAGGGAACTACGATCCCACATGCCACGGGACAACTAAGCCCACACACCACTGAGCCCGTGTGCCACAAACTACAGAGCGCACATGCTCTGGAGCACATGTACCACAACTAGAGAGAGAAAAAACCTGCACGCCACAACTAGAGAGAAGCCCGCGTGCTGCAACAAAAGATCCTGCATACTGCAACTAAGACCTGATGCAGCGAAGAATAAAATAAATAAATAATAGATAGATAGTTACCTAGATAGATAAATAAATGAAGGGGAAAACCATTAGCCCAAAGAGTTGAAGTTTTAATTTCCCAGGTTTTAATTTCAGCTGTACCAGTTGTAGACTCTGCAAATGTGGACAAGCTACATTTATTCTTTGGCTTTAGTTGCATCATCTGTGAAGTGATTAGGTTGGAGAAAATGAAGTCTGAGTGCATCAGTGTCCTGGGGCTTGTTCATACTGACCCATGAGAGCTGAGTGTGTTCTTCTCAACTTTGTGTTCAGTGATGTTTTGTTGGCGGTCTGAAACTGGCCCTGGGGGTGGTGGTGGTCGTAGTATTTACACCATGGAAATTGGCAAATGCTATAAATCAGGGTTTCCCATCCACCTCCTCCCAAGCAGGCTGTTAAACATTGACACTCTCTAAGAGACTTTCCAGTGTTAACAGCCTCCGAATCTATCATTTTATTTCTATAACTCAGTTTCACAGGGCAGTGAGGGCTCACCGCAGAGACCCTCTAAGCCTCTCTTTGCTCATTTTTCTATCCCATTTTTATGGATCTCTCTTATGTCACTTCCTTCTATACTTAGTCTTTTTTTTTCTCTTTTCTGATTTTCCTCCTTGTCAGCTTTTTCTTTAAGTGACCATGTTATAAAATTTAGAAACAAATGCATTTGCTATGATTATATACCAGACTTTGTGTTTCTGATTGTAAAATAAGATTGGCGTGTTTTTTATTTAAAAAACAAATCCATTCTTTTCTTTCTGCTGTTACATCTAAAGTTGATTTCTATTTAAATGCAACTCTAATCCCTCTTTTCTTCCTCGTGCTTTTTTTTTTTAATCATCAAAACCTACTTGTAATGATCTGTTAACCAACAATTCGACTTAGTCCTTTCTCAATTTTGTTGAAAGCACAGAATTGGAAACTGTGACTTACCAAACTATTGGCTACCATTTCATTCATTCACATATTTTTATTGTGGATTTTTAAAATTAAACCTTTTATTTTGAGACATACATTCACATTCACATATAAGAAATAATACAAAGAGATACAGAGTTGAAAGAATAATACAGCAGTAACATCTTGCAAAACTCTAGTACAATATCAAAACAAAGATATTGACATTGATATATCCTAGTGCATTAACATTTTTCAATCAGATATTTAAGATTCCGTGGCATGGTTTTGGGTATGAAGGGGAGGGGTATGCCTTCCACTATTATTGGGCCCAGAGCAGATACCAGAACTCCAGCCAACTTCTTGCTTCTCTTTAAATCTGTTCCTGTCTTTTCTCTTCCTAGCACTTCCACAGCTGGGTCTTTTTTGTTTGAGTAGAATAAAAAAAACAAGGAGGGTTTAATATCTTCCTCCTCAAAAATGTGGTTTTTGAACTAGCAATGTGGGTATCACCAGAAATCTTGTTTAAAAAACAGAACCTTGAGCTCCACCCAGACCTACTGAATCAGAATTTGCACTGTAACAAGCTCCCTGGGTGATTTGTATGCCCTTTAAAGTTTGAGAAATTCTAGTGTAACAGATTACTGGACAATCTCTAAACCAGACACATCTGTCCCTTGGGCCTCACTAAAGAGGTCTACCTGCAGTTGTAAACACCTCCTTGCTGCAAGGAGCTATGACCAGTCCTATGTAGTGGGTCATGGGGTCAGTAGACCTAGATTACCAACTGACCTCTCTCCCCTCATGGAGCCCAGGGCATGTAAAGGTAAAGGACTCCCTCCTTAGGACCCATCCTTATGCCACTGAGCCCAGAGTTCAGTCTCTGAAGGGGTAATGAAGGCAGAAATCCCAACAGCTTGTGACAGTTTTTCATAGTGACCTTAAATTCTGCAGAAATTGTCCTCATTCTTGCTTTTTCATTCATGACTTGATCAAGTTGTCCCTTTTTCTAGGCTTCCCTTTTATAAGTTTTATGAAAGGAAAGTGAATGAGACTAAAGCTTGGATGGTTACCTGTTCTGTGTCAAGTACCAGATGCTTAATTTATGTGATCTCATTTAAGCCTTACCTCCCACTATGTAAAGTAAACCTTATCACACCCCTTTTACAGACTTGAAACAAAACAAAACAAAACCCAAGGCTCAAAAATTAAGTAACTAGCCAAAGATCATTCTTAAATGAGAAGATAATAATTGTTTGAGTGGTAGACCTTGAAAAATTCTCCTCCACTGGATAGAAATAAGTGACTCAAATAGCATTTCTTTCCTCTGGTCTTGTTTGTTTTCAACTTCCCACCTGATTATAGCTACTGGAATTTCATTAATGATCTCATCCATGCCCACAATGCTTGGGCATGTTTATAAATACTTTCCATGTTTTATTTCATTTAATCTTCATAGGAACCCTGTGACATTGCTTTTATGACTCCATTTTATAGATGGGGAGACTGAGAGCTGTCAGAAATGGAAAATAGCCTGGCAGTTCCTCAAATGGTTACACATAGAGTTACCATATAAGCCAGCAATTCCAGTCCTAGGTATATACCCAAGGAAGTGAAAACATACGTCCACACAAAAACTTGTACACCATTGCTCATAGCAGGGTTATTCATAATAGCCAAAAAATGGAAACAATCAAAACATCCATCATCTGACGAATGGCTAAACAAACTGTGGTATATCCATGTAATGGAATATTATTCAGCCACAAAGGGAATAAACTACCGACTCATGCTACCACATACACGAACCTTGCAAACATTATGTGAGAGAAGTGAAAGAACCAGCCACCAAGGACCACGTATTGTATGATTCCATTTATAGGAAATGCCCAGAATAGGCAAATGCATAGACACAGAAAGTAAATTAGTAGTTGCCTAGGGCTTGAGGAGTGATGGGGAGAGTAAGGAGGGTGAAAGCTAAGGGAATGGAGGGTTTTTTTTTTTTGATTCTGAAATGTTCTAAAATTGATTGTGGTGATGGTTGCATAACTCCATGAATATAGTAAAAGTCATTGAATTGTATACTTTAAATGAGTGAATTGTATGGCAAGGGAGTATCTCAAAAAAAAAAACTGTACAAAAACCAGAGAAACTAAACTTAAAACAACTGTGTGGCAGAGTCAACAGTTCAAACCAGAAATTCTCTGTCCTGCACCCCCTTCTACTTACTATACGCCATCCCACCGTTCAGTCATGGCTCCCACCCCAGGCTCTGCACTGATATCCAGACGCTGGGCACCCCTGCTCTGTTAGGTTAGAAGACCTGGAGTGGGACCTGGGAAACAGCAGGTATTAAAGTTTCCCGGTAATTCCCAATGTGCACCATGTTCTGGATGGAGAAATCTTCTCAAGCCTGGCTCCGGGGGCTCTGGTACCATGTGTCTGTGTTCAGAGACTGTGATCTACGTGGTCTCTAAAAGATTTGGCATGACATTTTGATCAAAGCAACTACTTCTATGCTTTTTCAGTGGAGGTTGTTTGTGGCATAGCAGTCAGAGAAATTGAACTGTCAGAAACTAATATAAGAATAATAAGGGAATATTTCTTCATTGAACACCCAAGATGAATAATAGCAGGAAAGATAAAATTTAAATTAAATTGAATATGTATATGATGTTACTTTTTTGTTAAAAGACTATATTAAAAGGAGACCACCAGACCCTCAATTTTTTTTCAATAATGTTAGTGTTGTATATCCTGGCTTGAACAAAACACATTTCATAAAACACCTACACAGTTCTGCAATGCATTGTGAATGGCCTCTCTGGAGAAATCTTACATGCCTTTCAACTTTAGTAAGACATAGTAAGATGGTAATAATAGAAGTTTTTGGCATATAATTCTGCAGACATTTTAATCATTTTTAGCTTTACTGATGAAAACCAGGGCTCACCTCACCTGCTACTGCCCTGTAGTAGTTTGGGAGAGATGAATAGGGCAGAAAGAACCTCTTTGTTCCCCACATAGTTGGGGCCATGGAGTCAAAAGCCAATGGGAATGTATTTGAAATTATATTAGTTGCAATAGAGTTTAGCTGCTCTTGGAGAAACTCAAAATGAGTGTGGCTTAATAAATGAGAAGTTTATTTCTCTCTCACATAAAAGTCCAAGATGGTGTGGCTGCTTTGTCCTTCACTAGTGCTCGGGGATCGGGATGCTTCTATACATGCTGCTCTTCTGCTCCTAGGCTATTGCCTTTCTCCGTATGGTCAGGTATGGCCCACCATGACCACCTCCACCACATCTGCATTGGAAAGAGAGGGAGAAAAAGAGCAGAGCCTGCCTCTTCCTTCTACGGACAGGAACTGGGAGTTGTATACATCACTTCAGCTTACATCCTACTGGCCAACTTAACTGTCTTAAACATAGGACCACATCTAGCTACAAGGGAGGTTAGGAATTGTAATATTATTTTGGTTGGCTAAATGCCCAGCTGAGAGTCCAGGTTTCCTATTACTATAGAACAATGAGAAAATGGATATTGGGGCATAACAGTTTCTGATAAAGGGAGACCAAAGGGCTTGAAATCATGGATATCACAAAGATAAAATGAGTTTTCTCCTTGGAGTTGTCTAGTATTACCTCTCCATCACGTAATGCGGAAGCAGATCCAGTTAGCTCCTTCCTTTCTCCAATCCTGCTTGTCTCAGGGTCCTCCTGAAACTCGGGTTCAGGGAAAACTTAGTGAGGGTCCACTCTGTGTTGAGTGCATAATGAGCCTTCAGTTACTCACAAAAATCCCATGAAATAGGTCCTATATCTGTTTGCCAGTGGAAGACAGGTGGATCAGAGAGGCTAAGTGACTGTCCCAAAGCCACACAGCTGACTGAATTTCTACTGATTGGTGTGTCTAGATGCTAATGAGTTAGATCTTTAAGGAGACCACACCTGGGACAAGGGGGGAAGGTAATGGGGCTTAGGAAGATGGAAGAGTAGGTACTAAGGGCAGTACAGCTACAAGAACTTCTATCGGGTGGAAATTTAGGGTTCGTGTGGGAGTGGTGGGAGATGCAGTGGAAGGAACAGGCAGAGGCCGGTTAAGTGGGACATCTATTAATAAATGGGCTTTTGTAGGCAAGGGGGAGCCCTGATGGGTTTAAGCGGGAGAGTGACACGGTCAGGTTTGCCTTTTAGAAATCTTCTCTGGGGGCAGATCAGCTGGGACCTGGAGAAAAGATCTAAGCGAGAGATGAACTAACACCTTCGTGGTGCCAGTGGCAGCACAGGGACAGAGTCAATAGATGTCAAGGAGGTAAACCTATAGTTCTGATTGAATGTGGGGGTGAGGAAGAGAGAGAATTACAGGACAATTCCTAGGAGGACCTAGCTCGATGGTGTTGATGATGGTGTTGATGATGGTGTTCCATTTATGAAGAAAGGTTTAAGTAGTTTCTCTCCAACTGCAAAAATAATAGTTCCAAACACCCTCATGGTACGAGACTCTACAATTGAGAAATCTGTGGGAATCAGGTGACCAGGGCAATTATCGATACAAACTTCTGAAAGCCCTTATTAATACAATTTTACCCTTACAACATTAAGGCAATGATAGGGTCCTGAATAAAGATGGTGTCAATGACTTTTTGCACATCTTGAATTAGTAAAATAGCAAAAATAGGTACTGTACCATTAACTCCCACTGACTGTAGCTCTCTTGAAGTTTTTGGTATCATCTTTCTCCATAGTTTCAATGGACTACATGTACATATGTTTTGCTCTGTTGAAGATAATAAGAATATTCAGAGGCATTTTCTTTTAGTGTCTAATGCTCCACCCCAAAGCTTAATGCTTTTCTGATTTTACGATCTGGATTGTCAAAGTCACCATATCTAGGTCATGATTCAAAGTAACTATCACTGATTCATGTGTAAACTTGATGCCAAGTTCTCATATCTGCAGTAGAGGCATAGAGAGTTTTGAGTAAGGGGAGATTGCTGCAGGGGAGGGATTGCCACATTTTAAAGCTGGTTAGGAGTACCCTGGACCATAAACGTGGGAGTCAACCTTCACTTCCCCTGCAGTCTCTGGTACTTCATGCATGTGCTTCTGTTCACTTGACTCCAGCTGCAGGTCCCCCTGAGACCGAGGG
The DNA here is from genome assembly GCF_949987515.2 of Delphinus delphis. Lineage (NCBI taxonomy): Eukaryota > Metazoa > Chordata > Mammalia > Artiodactyla > Delphinidae > Delphinus > Delphinus delphis. The sequence goes on along the minus strand of NC_082697.1, from coordinate 17,957,292 downwards.
GGATGGGAAAGGGGAAAGGCAGCTTGAGTCCCCCTCACAGGTGTGAGCTCCAAATCCTCTCATGGCTGAGCTAGCTTTGCCCTTAGGTTCGTGCTCAGATAATGGCTCATCTGCTTTGTTCCTGAGAAGTTGAACTACACAAAGGAAAGAGAGGAACTCAGGCTCTGGCATTTGCTGACTGTGTGACCCTGGGCAAGTTCAACTGCACAGTCTCCATTTTCAGGGGCTGATAGGGGAGCCATAGCTGCAGAATTTCTGTGTAAGTCAAGGATGAAATCTGTTGGGAATTAGCGCAAGGGGGTGTTGGCTAATGGACTTGCAGCTGCATTTACATGGCAAACTGTCCATGTTTAGTCTCCTTATACTATATAAAGTACAAATAAAAACACCAAAGTTTTCAAAAGGTGAAATTATTCATAATTCATGTGAAATTAAGGAAAATTCACTTGTCTGTCCCAAAGAAGAAGAAAAATAATGGTATGAAGTTATATCAATAGATAATCCATCAGAATAGGGAAAGATTGATTTTATAATGGAATGATGATAATACAGTACATCCATCCTACCTTCAAAAGGGCCACAGAGGTTGAGGACTTACAGCAGTGTGATCCTTTACTTACAGTGGGAAGCAAAGGCTTCAATGATCCCAGTGTAAGTGCTTCTCTCTTTTTGAATTTATAACCACATCAGTTTGTTCTGACACCATTATTGCTACTCTTCAAGAAAGGTTTTGATAGTCACAGGCAGGAAAAAAAATTGTTTCACATACTGTAGAAATAATTGGCAAAAGCCATCAGAAAGGAGTTGAGGTGGGACAAGTGGGAGAATGAATGCTCCCTAACCCACAGGGCTGTTGGGAGAATTAAATGAGATGATGCATGTGAATCGCTAATGGTACACAGCATTGGCTCAGTAAATGTTACCTAGAACTAGAATTAATTTTTCAAGATGCATTCCTCACTCATTCCCCAATTCAATACTTAGTCTTGTCTCTTACTGATAGAAATAGATATAGGCAGGATCCCAAACCCGACATTCTTGGCCAACTTTCTAAGAAAGCATACGTTAGTCCAACTTTTGAAAATTATCAATGCCTTCTGAATAATAAAGGCTCTGAGAAGTTCTGCAGGAAAGAAACTCACTGACCTTTGTTTAACCCAGTGTTTTCCAACCTTTTTGGACAACAACCCATCTATTATGTCGTATTATTTTGTTTGTGGACCACCTGTTGGCATTTTTTTGGGGACAAGAGTTCTATGGAACAACCTATGGCAAAATGAAAATTTCACCATCAGCAGTTTGTCAGGCTAGGGACTTCTAAGGAATGAGTGACTGCAAACTTTTTAGGAGAAAAATTAAGTTCTCTTCTCCCCATCAATCAAGTGAAGATCGCTTGACTTTGTGAGTAGAATTTTATGACAGATGAAGTGGCATAGTATGACTTGACTGATGTCACTGATTTCCAGCCCTGGATGTCAAGGGGATGGTGAGGTGGTGAAACACCAGGTTACACATTGGTCTTGGCATTGCTTGGCAATTATCCTTAAATCATCCTTCACACATGAACAGAGGTCCAAAGTTCATAGTCCCATTTACTCCAGCTCATCTTCTTTGGCCCTAATAACAGCTTTAGGAAGTAGGCAGGTGTTAAAGGCTGAATATTTGTGTGCTCTCAAAATTCGTATGTTGAAGCCCTCGTAAGTGTAATGGTATTTGGGAGTGGGGCCTTTGGGAGGTAATTAGGTTTAGATGGGGTCATCACGGTGGGGCCCTCATGATGGGATTGGTGCCCTTATCAGAAGAGGAAGACAGATCTTGCTTTCTCCATGTGCATACACTGAGGAAAGGCCATGTGAGCACCAATGAGAAGATGGCCATCTACAAGATAGGAGGAGAGCCCTCACCAGAAACTGCATCAGCAGGCACCTGATCTTGTACTTCCCCAGCATCTAGAACTGTGAGAAACAAATGTGTAAGTCACCTAATCTATGGTATTTTGTTATAGCAGCCTGAGCTGACATAGACAGTAGAGTAGGAAATGGTTGATCTCATCTTATATCCAAGGAAACTGAGATGTCAAGAGATGAAGCTATTTAAGAATAAAGAGCTAGAACTAGAACTTATGCCCCCTGAGCCCCCAATTCAATTTAATTCAACAAGCATTTATTTAGTGCCTACTATGTACTGTGCTAGGTTCTGGGAGTGTAGGGTGACAAAATCAGAGATTCTGCAGAGTTTAGAAGAGACAGATGTGAATAAAAGTCACGACAGTGTGAAAAGTACAACAGTAGACTCAGAGGGGATCAGGATGGGGGTATATGAGTGGGGTTTTGAAGGATAAATAACAGTTCTTCCAAGGGAAACAAGCAGGGAAAGACAGGATATTTCTATGATTTTGTTACAGTCCCCCTCTACTTACCCCTCATAGGAGGAGGCTGGCCTTAGAGGATATTAGTTGTGTGTGGTGTGTCTAGTTTCCAAGATAACAAAATTCTGAGGATGTCGCCTTCATTCCTTTCCACTTATTTTTGAACAAAGTTGGAGGCATAAGTGCTTTGCAAGAGCCACGTCACATTACAACATGATGATGGATGGGAGAAATTCATCAATGTTGGCTGAGAAATTCATCTATTTATTCATCTATTTATTCAAGTTTTAAAACTTTAATAAATCAAATGTTTTAAACCTGGGATTGAAAAAACAGCCAAAGACACAGCATTCTGGTGTTGGTTTACACCCGGTTCCAATCCATTTGCTAGGAGTTGGGGAGGCCTTTTCCCTGGGGCCTGATTTGCAGGGACTCCTGCCATGTTTCAATCCAAAGTTCCCTTCCCTTGATTAATGTGATTTTTCTGTATTTTCTTGGTAACTCTGAACCAATGAGAAACAAAGATCTTGGAAATCACCTCCTCCAGTTCCTTTTGATAGGGTCCTCAGTAGAACAGAACAATTAATTATGGGTGGCACCTGGGGAGGTTGCTTTTTAAACAGCCACAGTGGTAACAGTCACAGCAGCCCAATATCACCTCCACCGCCACCTTTCTTTTATCTTTTTAAATTTATTATTATTTTTTATTGGAGTATAGTTGATTTACAATGTTGTGTTCGTTTCTGCTGTATAGCAAAGTGAGTCAGTTATACATACACACATATCTACTCTTTTTTAGATTCTATTCCCATATAGATCATTACAGAGTATTGAATAGAGTTCCCTGTGCCATTCAGTAGGTTCTTATTAGTTATCTATTCTATATATAGTAGTATGTATATGTCAATCCCAATCTCCTGATTTATCCCTCCCCCGTCTTTTCCCCCCTGGTAACCACAAGTTAGTTTTTTTTTTTTTTTTTTTTTTTTTTGTGGTACGTGGGCCTTGCACTGTTGTGGCCTCTCCCGTTGCGGAGCACAGGCTCCGGATGCACAGGCTCAGCGGCCATGGCTCACGGGCCCAGCCGCTCCGCGGCATGTGGGATCTTCCTGGATCGGGGCACGAACCTGCGTCCCCTGCATCGGCAGGCAGACTCTCAACCACTGCGCCACCAGGGAAGCCCCAGAAGTTAGTTTTCTACATCTGTCACTCAACTTCTGTTTTGTAAATAGATAAATTTGTACCATTTCTTTAGATTCCACATATAAGTGGTATCATATGATATTTGTCTTTCTCTGTCTGACTTCATTCAGTATGACAATCTCTAGGTCCATCATGTCACTGAAAATGGCATTATTTCATTCTTTTTTATGGCTGAGTAATATTCTATTGTATATATGTACTACATCTTCTTTATCCATTCCTCCATTGATAGACATTTAGGTTGCTTCCGTGTCCTGACCATTGTAAATAGTGCTGCAGTGAACATTGGGGTGCCTGTATCCTTTCAAATTGTGTTTTTTTTCCAGTTATATGCCCAGGAGTGGGATTGGTGGATCATATGGTAGCTCTATTTTTAGTTGAGGAACCTCCATTCTGTTCTCCACAGTGGCTGTACCAATTTACATTCCCACCAATAGTGTTGGAGGGTTCCCTTTTCTCCACAGTCTCTCCAGCATTTATTGTTTGTAGATTTTTTTGATGATGGCCATTCTAACCAGTGTGAGGTGACACCTCATTGTAGTTTTGATTTGCATTTCTCTAATAATTAGTGATGTTGAGCATCTTTTCATGTACCTTTTGGCCATCTGTTCCACTGGCACCTTTCTACAACTGGGGAGGCTGTGTGCTGTGAGGCTTGTGGACCAGATAGACCAATATTTTTCTGGGCCAAACTGGTGCTGCTTTTGTGAGCATGTGTGGAAAGGGTTCAATTTTAATGATGCCTCTTGGGTGAAATCAGAAGGTCAGGGCAGTGAGAAAATGATCAATCCATCTGGGGATTCTTAAAGGCTGATGTGTACAACCTCGAGTTGCTCATGGAAATTTCTTTTCCTCCCCCCGCAAAAGGGAACAGGAGGGTGGGTAACAAGAGGCCTCTAGGTACCAGGAAGCAGCAGCTGTGCTTTGTTCCTCTGTGGGTGGGAAGTATTCTGGGACTCAAGGAGGCAGCTGGGGACCAAAGGACTGCTTGAAGCTGGGCAGCAGCACGGGAAGGACGGCTTTTAATTAAAGCTCTCTCTGCTTCGTTGCAGTGGCTAAGAGGTCAGCTTCCGAGAATTCTGTCCTCTAGCTTGTTAGGACCCTCAGTCTTAGCTGGGTTTGAGAAATGTATCCTTCTTAGCACATCTTCCTTTACAAACTTTAAAAGGGGTATCTATTGGCTTTTGAAGGAAACTGGCTAAATTTTGGTTAGACTGTCCCAGCCCTATCAGCCAGCCTGGGTGTGCTGGTCATTCCATGTTTGAGTCACCATACACCCTCCCCACCAGTTCAATTTGTACCTTTCCTTTTTGCTCTGTGCCACGTGAGGCTATGTAATTTGTAAATTGCACTACCTGGGCTCCCTTACCTTCTGCCTTATGCTTGGGTTTGGCCAATGAGAGGAGGTCAGAGTGTGGGAAGGGAGAGACTAGGGTCTTTATTCCCTCCCACTCTGTGGAGGTACCATGTCTCTGACACTTCCATGTCTCCTTCTCATTGGGTGATCCCTCTTCGATGGTTCCATTTCTTACTGGGCTTTACTAAACTACTTGCTCTGGAATCCTTCTCCTTCTCTGGGTCAGCTTCTGGCGGACCCAACCAAGACACCACCTAATTGGCTATCTTGAAAGAATGGTCAGCATGAACGTGGGTAAGAGATGTTAGGATTCAAACAACACTTGTGCTGTTACAGCCCTGAACCAACCAGAGAGGAAGATTGTCTTTGGAGTCAAGTGGGTTAACAATGGGATTTCATCCTGTTAGATAACTGCTTCCAGCTACTTGGGGAAGGAAAGCAAGCACATGGCCCTTTTTGGGATTCACCTTGGATGTGTGTCTAACTCTGCTTGTTCTGGGTTGCTACCACAGTAACAAGAGTAATTAATTTTAGTTACGACATCTCTCTCTTCTCACCACCTCCCTCCACTCCAGTTCATTCTGAACTTGCTTTGAATTATTTTAGTGAAGCAGTCAGAACTCCTATCTACCTTCATCTGAACATTGATAGTGTCCTCTTTCTGATTTTATCAGGCACCATGTTCCTATCGTATGTATCGCCATTTCTTTGGTGACAAAGCACATGCATATGATAGCTCAGGCCCTTAAACAGGGTTCAGCAATTAAAAAACCCAGATGCATCTGGGACAGTGGTTGGGCCCCTTGTCAGCTCAGAACATCTGCTTGGCAGATGGGGCACCTTGGTTTATTGCTGTCATTAGGAGCTGTCAGTCAGAGGAACTGAGACCTGCATTGCCCTCCAAGGTGTTACATATTAAAAGCTTGCATTTCCAACCAAGAGCTCAGTTCTACTTCACATTTTATTTTTAATTCTCAGTTTTTGTTCACCAGTGTGTATTCATTTCTAGGAGTTGTTCAAAAGGCACATGATGGTCTTTTTTTGATTGACACCTCTCACCCAAAAGTAATAGACATGATAAAGGCAGCAGCTTCTTGTGATTCTCTGGGCTGCTCCCCCTCAGCCTATCTGATTTCAGAACCTCTGGGGTAGACGGTTCCATGTTGTTATATCAGAACCATGGAATACTATGCAACTTAAAAAGTCATGGGTAAGTCTACTCATCCACTCAGTAGCACCTGGCCCTGGGATGGGTTCTTGGAAATAAAAATATCAGACCTGATCCCTGAAACGGTATAGTTCACAAGACCACCTCCATGAGACCATGGGGGTTGATGAACATGGACCAAGATAATTAAAATATACCCTGACAAGTTAATGGAAATACAGGAATTAAGGAAGTTTGGGGTGATGAGCATATTTTGGGCAGAGACCCCAGATCCCAGTATGTAAGTTGTGGCAAGTATCATCAGCGACCAGACCTAAAGACTTAGCCTCAGAGGAGACAAGTGGACTGCCCATTGTTCGTAGGCCTTTCGCACTGTAAGACCTTGGATGTCAGCTGGCCCAGTGCTCACTTGTCTCCTCTCCACAAATCCCTACAAGGTAATCATCCAGCCTCTGCTCGGCACCGCCTGGTACTACCTCTGTTGATGAGCTGCAGCCTGACTGGACAGTACAGACAGGAGGAAGCCATTCCTTGGGACTTTGCCCATCGACTCTGGTCTTACCCAAGTATTTCTGCTTCTTTCACACAGCAACCCTTCCTATTTGGGCCGGCACTTTGCATATTCTGCTATCTGTACTGCCCACTTTGGACCTTTGCCCATTAAGATGCTGCTTAAAATACTATCTGTAGAGAATTGCATTATTGTTAACAATTATTTAATTCTACCTTCTCTTTTGTCAAGTTTGATCTTGAACCTGTGTGTGGAAGTGACTCTCTGTCAGTCCCAAGCGTAAACCAAGAGATTTTAAGAGACGTTACAATTATTTACTAGCTTTCTGACTCTTTTCCTCTGCCCTCCAGATGAGCATGTTCCACACAGGGAATGCTCCTTTAGCCTGGGCCCCTGAATGCAAAGACACATGGAACAGAGGTGCAGCTGGGGCCAGGGCCTCAGCTGACCTGCAGTCCACGTGTAATATGAATGAGGAATAATCTTTGTTTGTGTAAGCCGTGGAGATTTTGGGGTTGTCTCTGCAGTAAAGCTGACTAATTAATTATCCATATCTGGTTTTTAGAATCCAGGTTAATCTAGTCTCATAAGATGGTCTGGAACCTTTCTTTTCTTTTCTCTGAAAGAATTTATACAATATAGAAATAGTCTGTTCCTTCCTTGAACATTTGGTAAAATTTGATTATAAAACTTTCTGGGCATAGTATGTTTTTGGGGGGGTGTAGAAGAATTTTGACAAATGCTTCTTAAAAAAATAGTTATTGACATATTCAGATTTTCTATTTTTTTCTCTGTCAATTTTGGCTTTCTATACTTTTATAGAAAAATTCTCCTTATATCTATGTCTTATGTCAACCTAAAGTGATTTGTAAGAATCTCTTATCATTTAAAAAACAAACTTTTCTTGTATATTAATTATGATCTAATGAGAATATTATTTGTGCCTTCTTTTTTCCTTGATCACTTTTGTAAAAAAGTTTATCTACATAATTATTATTTTCAGAGAACTTGCTTGTTCTTTGTCAAAACTACTTTTTTCTATTTCATTAATTCTGATCTTATTTTTACTTGCTTATTTCTACCTTTTTGAGTTTTCTTTCTAGGTTTAAAAGTGAATGCATAATTCATTTATTCTCCATACTTCTTACATTAGTTAGCATTAGAGAGTTGGCTGCATATAGCAGAGACCCAAAATAACTACAGCTTAAACAAGACAGAAGTTTATTTTTCTCACGCATGAGAATGTAGGAGGTAGGAAATCCAGGGCTGGCATAGCAACTGTGCTTCACAAAAGCCTAAGGATTCAGGATCCTTCTATTTTGTTGTTTGTACGGTTTTCCTCTTGTCCACTTGTTGCAAGATAATTTATCTCTATGACTCTGTTCCAGCCAACATGAAGGAGGAGGAGAAGAAAGGATTCCCTCCCTTGAAGATATGACCTGGAAATTACATGCATCATGTCTGCTCATATCCCATTGGCAAGAACTCTTTTGATGACCACACAAGAGATGCTGGTAAATTTGGTTTTTATTCTGAGAAGCCCTGTGTTCAGCTAAAAATTAAGGGATCTGTTACTGTGGGAGGAAAGGATAACGGATACTGGGAACAACTAGTAGCTCTGGCCACAGTCCATCCCTTTGCTACCCAAACACCCATGTGTTCCCATCTTCCCAACCATCCCTACACCAAAGGAGACAATTCCAAGGTCTCTTGTAGTTATTGAACCCAACTCAGAGTCTAGGATCTCTGGGTAATGCACAGTCCTCTCCATTAGGTCTATGTGTGGCTCTTCATGGTGCAATGACTTAAAAAAATACAAGATAAATTATCTGCCTCTCATATAGCCAATATACAATGATGAAGTAGGGTTAGGAAAACAATCATAAAAAAATCTCATTTGGACAGCGGGGAAGGTGAAACACAGAACAGCAAATGCCCCCTAATGACTGATCAAACCCCATTGCCCATCCAGTATGATTCCCTCTCTTGGACGAACTCTTTAGTTCATCATCTTTTGATGTCGTCTGGCATTACCATTTTGGATGTTCTTTCTTATCCATGATCCTCCCTTGACACATTTGAGGTGGGCCATTCAGAGCATGTTCTCCTTGTGGACTAGAAAGATTTTGAAACCCACTTCTTGATGGTACATGTCAAGTCAATTCTTTGTCAAACACCCACAGCCAGCTCTCTTTCTCTTAGAAATAAAAATTTAAACCTGAAGGTTCTGTTTTGAATTTACTTCTGTGCTTTGCTCATTACTCTCTCTTTCAACTTAGTGGCAGCTAACTAGTTGCACCTAACACAAAGACTTCATTCATCTAATCATTTCCTAGAGGCTGGCTCCAATGTTCTGGCAAAAACATCTCTTAAAAGAAGGTGTTGAATACATTTGGGGGCCATGGTTTTATCTCCTGCTAAGTCTGGCACTACAGGGCTATCACTCCTAATAGCTGTATTTGGGAGGTAGAGAGGCAATTTTCAACCCTGAAAAAACCCAAGCAAATAAACTCCTGGTCAACTTAGACTGTAAACCACAGGCAGAGTGTGCTTCAGTGCTAGCTGTCTAGCTTTATTTTGGATTTATATCTCTTCTCTAGGATTTAGATCTCTTCTCTGAAAACCACGAGCAGTGCTAACTCAGACCAGCATACTCTATATATTATATATGTATTCCTCTAGCACTATAGCCTCATTGAATCTGTGTTCTATCTTCCAAGGCAGTGCAATACTATTCTGCCAAAGATTTAGTCCCTGTGTAACAAGGCTTACTAATTTTCCAACCTGCAATATCTGAGTCAACGTGGCCATCACCCAGTTAGTATTCTAAAGCCACGTGGATATTTGTCTCTGTTATGTTCAGCGCTCCACTTTAAGGTACCCAAATTAGGTGAGTCTGTGTTTAACAGAAATGGTGGCTTTAGCAGGACACATGTTTTTTTCTCATGTAAAATGCTAGAAGTAGCCAGTCCAGGTCCATAAGGAGGAAGTTCTGCTCTATGAAATCCTTAGGAACTCACGATCTTTCTGTCTTTTTGCTTCACCAGTCTTCAAGGTGTTGCCTTTGTCCTTATACCTTTAGAAGCACCACAGCACAGAGTGATTTGTCCTGGTTTGCCTGGGACTTTCTTGGTTTTAGCACTGAAAGTCCCATGCCCAGGGAAACCCCTCAGTACTGGGAAAACTGGTATAGTTGTTTGCTACTCTGTATCCACCCCAATTGGATGGACTGCAATACAGTCCCACAAGTTAAGGGTTCATCCTTTCACAAGACTGCCCCCACTTTAGACAGCAGCTGCAAGGGGGTCCCCAGGCCACCTGAACTTCTGACCAATTGGCTACCAGTCTAGGAGGTTCCCACAGCTCCACACAGGGGTGATAATTTACTAGAATGATCCACAGAACCACTGAAAGTATGATATTTATGATTATAATTTCAAAAGGATACACATAGGGAGAGGTCCAGAAGGGTCCTAATGCAGAGCTTCCATGGCCAATGCCACGGATTCAAGGGTGCATCACTCTCCCAGCACAGCAGTGTGTGCACCAATCAGGAAGCTCCTCTGAGCTTTGGTGTTCAGAGTTTTTATTACATGGGCACGATTGATTAAATCATTGGCCACGTGACTGAACTCAATACCCTGCCCACTGCCCTCTCCCCAGAAGTTGGGTGCTTAAAAGTCTTAGCTTGTGCTTGGTCTTTCTAGTGACCAGCCCCTATCCTGAAGCTCTCTCGGGTTCCACCATGTGTCATTTCATTAGCATAATAGAGATGCTCTTATCACTCAGGAAATCCCTAGGATTTTTGAAGTTCTATGCCAGGAACCTGGGACAAAGACCAGACAAATTATTTACTATACCACAGCCAACCTACTGCCACCATGTCTATATTTCCATCAGCAGGAAGGTGAAAAGTGTCAAGAAGTCACTTTGAGGATATGATCAGAAAACTGTACATATTACTTTTGTTTACAGTCCACTGGGCAGAACTTCAACACTGGCCATTCTAACTATGAGAGAGGTTGGGAAGGGTGGTCTTCATTCTGAGCAGCCATGTGCCTACCTAGAAACCAGAGGTTTTATTATTACAGGAAAGAGGGGGCATAGATATTAAGGTACAGGTCCCAGTCTAAGCCATATGTCTTTCTTTGATAATTTATTAAGCCTACACATTTTCTTTGATGTCCTGTTTTAGCTTGTAGGATGCTACAAGATTGGTATGCAATATTTTCTTTGCTTCTCAGTTCCCAGTATTTTGTAATTTCCCTTGTGATTTCCTCTATATCCCATGGGTCACTTAAAGATTGTTTCTTAATTCACAAAATGATATTTTCCTTTTTAGTAAGCATTTTGTTGATTTAAAATTGAATTCTAAGCAGGACAGGAATAAAGACACAGACGTAGAGAATGGACTTGAGGACACAGGGAGGGGGAAGGGTAAGCTGGGATGAAGTAAGAGAGTGGCATGGACATATATACACTACCAAATGTAAAACAGATAGCTAGCGGGAAGCAGCCGCATAGCACAGGGAGATCAGCTCGGTGCTTTGTGACCACCTAGAAGGGTGGGATAGGGAGGGTGGGAGGGAGGGAGACGCAAGAGGGAGGAGATATAGGGATATATGTATATGTATAGATGATTCACTTTGTTATAAAGCAGAAACTAACACACCATTGTAAAGCAATTGTACTCCAATAAAGATGTTAAAAAAATTGAATTCTGTTGCTATCATAGAATATGAACTTATGATATCAATTCTTTGAAATTTATTGACTGTCTTTTTTTTTTTTTTGCGGTACGCGGGCCTCTCACTGTTGTGGCCTCTCCCGTTGCGGAGCACAGGCTCCGGATGCACAGGCTCAGTGGCCATGGCTCACGGGCCCAGCCACTCTCCGGCATGTGGGATCTTCCCGGACCGGGGCACGAACCCGTGTCCCCTGCATCAGCAGGCGGACTCTCAACCACTGCGCCACCAGGGAAGCCCTATTGACTGTCTTTGAGACTAACTACATGATCAATTTTTTAAAATTTTTGATGTAAGCTAAAAAAAAATCTCTGTTGTCTGCAAGATTAAAATATGAACTCTCAGGCTCCCCTGGTGGCGCAGTGGTTGAGAGTCCGCCTGCCGATGCAGGGGACACGGGTTCATGCCCCGGTCCGGGAAGATCCCACGTGCCGGAGAGTGGCTGGGCCCGTGAGCCATGGCCGCTGAGCCTGCGCATCCGGAGCCTGTGCTCCGCAACGGGAGAGGCCACAACAGTGAGAGGCCCGCGTACTGCAAAAAAAAAAAAAAAGAACTCTCATCACTGTGTTGATCAAATGTCTATATCTATATCCTTTTCTAAAAACATAGGATCATATTGTATATATTATCTTGCAAAATTCTTTAAAAAATGTAATATTATAGAAATATTTCCATGTAAATACCTACAACTTGGTACACATCCTTAATTATTTCATCAGGATAAATTCCATGTGTGGAATTGCTCCTTCAAAGGGTAATTTAAAAAAAAAATTACTTCACTTTAATTTCACCTTTATATTACAATTAGGTTATTATATTGATTTCTTTCTTTTTTTTGGCCATGGCATGCGGAATGTGGGATCCTAGTTCCCCAACCAGGGATCGAACCCACGCCCCCTGCATTTGAAGTGTGGAGTCTTAACCACTGGACCACCAGGGAAGTCCCTAAAGGATATGCTTTTTAAAAAGGCTTCTTCTGGGTCAGTGGTTGAGAGTCCGCCTGCCGATGCAGGGGACACGGGTTCGTGCCCCGGTCCGGGAAGATCCCACATTCCGCGGAGCGGCTGGGCCCATGAGCCATTGCCGCTGAGCCTGTGCGTCCGGAGCCTGTGCTCCTCAACGGGAGAGGCCACAACAGTGAGAGGCCCACGTACCACAAAAAAAAAAAAAAAAAAAAAAAAGGCTTCTTCTAATTATTTCCACGATTGTCAGTTTGCCTCCAAGACTGGTCAATCCAGTTTTTACTCCCTTCAGTCCTATAGAACATTGTCCATTTCTTACACCATCTTGAGCATTGTGTATCATCATAATTTTATCTTTGCTGATGGTCAGAATACCTCCTTTTGCTAACGAGGAGATAGAAGCTTGAACATGTACAGCCGTTGGCAAAATAAAGCAGAGGGAGCTCCGGGAATGGATCCTGACTCTAATTTCCTGCCCAGGACAGGGGGTAGAAAAAAGACAAAATCCAGCTGTGCCTGTCTTTTATATCCAGAATTGTGAATTCTAGAATTTGTTTATTCTGTCCAGCACTGACTGAGCTGAAATTTTGTGAAAGAGATGTCCTTGCCAGAGGGATGAATCAAACCTGCCAATATCTAAGCCTCATGCAGGACACAGGAGCTTGACAAATATTTTTTAGCCAAATGTGTTTTCTTAGCTGGAAGCCAGAGAACAATCAAGTTTCTCTTTTGCTGGCTGTGTAGCTCAGCGGGGTCCTAGGAGCTCTGGTCTCTGCCCAAATGTTTCTAGGATTTTCCTTCAGAAGCTGGCAGCAAAGGGACCACCCACCTATCCCAGTTAAGGTTATTGGTCTTTTGGAAGAAGAAATGTAACCACTTAAGTGCAGAAAGTAAAATAACAATTGAATGTTCATACTTCTGGTCCCATTTGAGCCTCACACCACCCTGTGAGCTAGGAATGATTATTGTTTCCCTTTCATAAATGAGTACACTGAGGGTTAAAAAAGGCTAGGGAAATTTTGTTGTTTTACACAGCTAGAAAGAGGCCTTCCCTGACCCCCTTCACCGTGTAACCTGCTGTCCCTGGCCAGTCACTATCAACGTTACTCTATTTTCTTAATATCACTGATCACAATGTGCAATTATTGCCGACTTTCTTTGTTTACTTACTGTGATAGACAGTCTCCAATATGGCGCCCAGTGATCCTCACCTTCCAGTATTCATGCCATTGTGCAGTCTCTTCCGACTTTGAATCATGCTGGTCTGTGTGACAGAATGTAGAAGAAATGATGTATGACTTTCAGGCTTACATCAGAAAGGGCATAACTCTGCCCTGCTTTGGGAATCCAGCAGCCTTGCCATGGGGACACTCAAGCATCTCAGGGAGAGACCCACATGAAGAGTAACTGGGGGCTCCTGCCAACAACCAGGATGAACTTGCCAGCCATGTGAATGGCCCACCTTGGGCATGGATCCAACAGTCCATGTGAAGGACTTCCCAGTGAAGCCTTCAGATGACTGCAGCCCAGATGACTCTAACTGCAATCTCACAAGAGACCTTCAGCGAGAACCACCCAGTCAAGCTGCTCCTGAGCGCCTGACCCATATGTGATCCCATTTGAGATACTGGAATTGAAAATGTAATACATAATAAATGTTTATTGTTGTTTGAAGCAATTTGTTAGACAGCAATAGATAACCTAAGACAATCTATTCCCCCCGGCAGACTGTAAACTCTGTGAAGTCAGGGCCCATGCTCTGATTCACCACTCTCACACCTAGAATGATGACAAGCACACAGCAGCAACTTAATACATATTTAGTAGCTGAAAATGGTAGAGAGAGGATGAAAATCTTCATGCTGTCTCCTCACCTCTGGCCCCTTCCCACAGCACTCTATTGCTTCTCTTTCCTCACAGAGTTGAGTCACACAGCCACCTGGGGGGTGGGCTTTTTCCTGTTGCCTACACAGCAATTCATAGTTAATTAAACCTTTGCATAAACGGAACAAGAGAGGATGTAAAAGTAATGAGCTGACAGCCCAGTGTGTATTATGTGGGGCTGAGGAGAGAATTTAATTTAGAGAAGAATTATGTAGAGGCGGAAGAGCAGTCCATTAAAACAAACCAACTGTCTGGAAAGAGAGAAAACAAAAATGGATTCTGCATCCTGTGAAATAAATAGCGAAGCTGCACATTCAGGGCACTTTGGGATCTTTAGAAATGAGACTGAGGATGAGTGGGAAAGGGACACGCTGGGTTGGGGGAGCAGAAGGGGGTCCTTTCAGTTCTCCCGTGTGAGTTGCAAGGTGTGTCTTGCTGGAGCTTAGTTCTCCTACTAGGATTGCTTTACTCACAACCTATGTCTTAGTGTGGGTTTCCCACAGAGTAGATTGTGAGCTGTGGATTCAAGTGCAAGCATTTTATTGGGAGTTGTAAAGAATACAAGTAGATGGGGAGTTAATCTAAAAAGGAAAGGTAGTAAATAGAGAATGAGTTATTAATCCAGCTACCATACTAGGTAACTGGAGATTAATTCCATGGGGGAAATTTTGAGAGACCTCGAAAAACACACACATCAGATTTATCTCAAAGGGTGAGGGAGCTGAGACAGTTACACCTCCACACTCATTAGGGGATGTTAACTCGGTGCTTGGTGGATTCTCACAGTGACAAAAAGCCTGAAGGCAGGCCACTGGCAGAGACGTAGTTGTCAGCGCTGGAAGTGAGGCTGATATGCACAGAAATGGTATGGGGTCTTGGGGATTATGGCCAGGGCATTGAAGAGAATTGGCTACCTCATTCCTGACTTCTGAAGAACTTTGCAAATTTGGCTTGTGGGCCCCCAGATTCCAAAGAACCAGAGGTGCTCACTGACTTCATTGGCCACCTCTATATCCTTAATCAAATCAGTTCCCAAGTTCTGCCACTACTCTTTTGTCATTTTTAATATTCTCTTCATTCTCATTATCTTACTTCATTTTACCTGGATCATTCATTCACTCCACAAAGACTTATTTCTTGCCCCCTAAGCGATGTGCTGGGGACACAGAGTGAACAAACCCAGATGTGGAAGTGACAGTCTGGCCTTTATTTTTATTTTAAAAATTTTATTTTTTAAAAAAATTATTTATTTTTGGCTGCGTTGGGTCTTTGTTGCTGTGCGTGGGCTTCCTCTAGTTGCGGCAAGAGGGGGCTACACTTTGTTGCGGTGCGCGGGCTTCTCACTGCGGTGGCTTCTCACTGCGGTGGCTTCTCTTGTTGTGGAGCATGGGCTTTAGGTGTGCGGGCTTCAGTAGTTGTGGCACGTGGGCTCAGTAGTTGTGGCTTGTGGGCTCTAGATCGCAGGCTCAGTAGTTGCGGTGCACGGGCTTAGTTGCTCCGCGGAATGTGGGATCTTCCCAGACCAGGGCTCGAACCCATGTCCCCTGCATTGGCAGGTGGATTCTTAACCACTACACCACCAGGGAAGTCCCCCAGCCTGGGCTTTAGAATCCATAGTAACTCTTTAACATTCTCCCAGAAGAAACAAGTTGGAGTACAGGATTTACCAAAACCATTCAACTGTGCAAGGCTCCCAAAACTTAGACTACAGGCCCAGAACATCCCAGGAGATAACAAGCTCCTAACTCAGTCATTCTGTCAGAGGTATTGCAGTAACAATGGTTTGGGGAAATCTAATCCTTTTTCTGATTTGTCTACAAGCTGAGTCCTCTTCCTTCTCTAATCCTAAAGTATTTACTGCAAGGAGGCACCAGCATGCTATCACCTTTGCAGAAGCTTTATGGGGTAGATATCAAATTAGTACCTTAAAATAAAGCCCAATTCATAATGATATCTGTGATATACACTGAAACTAAAAAGAAGTGAAGAAAACAACCATGTTGAATTTTTTAGAGACAAGTTAATGCCCAATTAATCAGCACATGTCAAGGGAAGAACACAATGTTCATTCGTTCATTCATTCATTCAGTGAAGAAACATTTATTAAACACTTATTATGTGCCAGGCTCTATGCTAAACACTGAAAATTAGCAATCAATAAAGCAAGATGACATCTGAGGTCAGGAGGGCCAGATCATGTAGGCTTTGGTGAGGCACTTGGATTTTGTTCTATGTGAGATGCTATGACCCCAGTTCTTCACTCCTCCTTATATGCGTGACTGTTGTCATGTAACTTAGTGAAGTAGGAGATAGATGGGCCCCTGGGCCAGAGAGCTTGTGTTTGTCAAATGGAGCAAAACTGAAGTTTTGTCCTTAGCTAGACAAGAACGATGCCCATTTCCCTTCCTCCATTGATATGGAGGGAATGAACTAGCAGTGGGGAATCTGTTGCAGCGAAAACAGAAATGAGACTTTTCTGATAAACAAGAAAAATAAGGAACCAGTGAACAGGCTGGGGAAACAACATAAACAGGCCTGTAAGAGTTAAGCAATCTTGATTATTCTTAGGCTGTTACTACTAACAAACACTTGTAGCTAGACTTGTCCTTCACAAAGCTGATTACCCTCTGACTCCATGTGAATTACCCTTTGCACCTGGCATTTCTTCTCCCCCTATACTCCCTTGTAGCACTCTTCATCTCAGAAAGAAGGTCATGGCTGATAACTTCAGGGAAATCAGACCCAGTTGCTGAGCCACCTGATGCCAGCTTTGGCCATGAATTTTCAGAAGAAAGAAATGCAAGACCTTCATTAATTTGAGCCTTATACCTACCCCAGACCACGAGACCCAGGCTATATAACCTTTCCCTATTCCCCAGGGAAGGGAGGGGCACAGTTCTTGAGATGCTAGCTTGTTGTGTTTCTCCCTTTGCCAGGCAAAGGTTAAAGCCGTTTTCCTCGTTCCTCCAAAACTCTGTCTCCATATTTCTTTTCAGCACCGGTGCACAGAGAGCCAAGATTTTGGCATCATTAGCACTGCCTTTCCATATGATTCTGGGCTTGGCCGTGCCACTTGCTTTCAACAATGGTATGTTAGCAAACAGAATTCAAGTGCAGGCTTGAGAAACACTTGCCTGATTAGGCTTACTCCCTCTTGCTCCTCTGCCTTGGCCAGCCTGCTGGAGGATGGAACTATGGAGCTGTGGCTGGGGCAATCCAATATCCCAGCTGAGGGATCTAACAACGTGCAGCTGACCCCTTGGGTATATTGCCTGAACCCAATCAAGATCAGCTGAGCCCAACCCAATCAGCAGAACCTCTCATATTCGTGGTTATATCCCACTGGGGTTTTGTGGTTGTTTGCTATCTAGTATTATTGAGGCGATAGATAACAGATACAGACGGAAAATCTTTGGAGGGTTTGAAGCTGAGAGAGAGATTGTCTTATCAGTGTTTTCAAAAGAATTCTCTGGTTGCAGTATAAATAATACATTATAATGTGGTAAGGATAGAATCAGGGAATTTAAAATTATTCCAATATCAAGGACAATCTTTGGGTGGACTCCGAGTAAGCACTGACATTTTCTTAACATTTTCATGAGAAAATAATAGTTTCATTTGGGGAGGTCCAGGACCTTGCAAGTATCATGATAGGATATTGAACACTTAAGCACTCCTATTTCAACTGCAGTCAATGTCTTTTACCTGGGATAACTTCCTTTAATTGTTAAACACCATTTCTTTGGAGAAAACTTCCCTGACACTCCCAGATGAGATTAGATCACCCTGTTGTAAAGCCTTCTCCCAACACTTACCATAACTGCGATACAAATTATATAATTTGTTTAATATCTACCTTATCTCACTGGAAGCTCCAGGAGGGCAGGGACCATGCCTGTCTTCTTTAGTTCTATATCCCTTGCACAGTGCCTAGCACACAGAGGGCTCTCAATAAATATTTATTATGTTAGTGATACACTGTAACTCCTATTAGAAAAGTTGCATACTATATTAGCTAGTGTAGGCTAGGCTGCAGTAATGAACACAATAAAATGTCTCTACAAATTTTTAATATATAATTTAAAATTTATAGAAAAGTCGCAAGAATTGAACAAAGGATTTCTGTATACTCTTAATCTGATTCTCCGGTTGTTACTATTTTATCATGTTTGCCTTATTCTTTTTCTCTGTGTCTCTCTGTATACTTTTCTGAACCATTTGAGAGTAAGCGCAGATAGCATGGCTAATTACTTCTAAATATTGCAATACTTCAGTGTGTATTTTCCCCAAACAAAGACTATTTTACCTGACCCCAGTAGAAATATAAAAACAATGACATTAACATTGATACAGTAATACTATGCAATCCACAGATTCATTCAAATCTTGCCAATTACCTCAATAAACATCCTTTATAAGCACCCTTGTGTTTCTGGTCCAGGATCCTGCATTGCATTTAGTTGTCACATCTCTTTAGTCCACTTCAGTCTGGAATAGTCCCTCAGTTTTTTGTCTTTCATATCTTTGTCTTTCATACCTTTGACATTTGTAAGGAGCACAGGCCAGATACTTTCTAGAATGTTACTCAGATTATACTTTCTAGAATGTTTCTCAGATTATTCCGTTTGTTGTTTCTTCACGATTAAACTCTGGTCATACATTCATTTGTAGACATTAAGCATTGTGAGTTCATGGTGACATCTCCAGTTCCAATCTAGTTCCTAGCCTCCCTCCTTTCCATATTTGTATGTTCCTTCTCTGACAGCGAGAAACCTGGCTTGCCTTATGCCCAATCTGGTCAGTTCTTTTCCCATCTCCCCTGTGT
Source organism: Delphinus delphis (assembly GCF_949987515.2). Taxonomy (NCBI): domain Eukaryota; kingdom Metazoa; phylum Chordata; class Mammalia; order Artiodactyla; family Delphinidae; genus Delphinus; species Delphinus delphis. The sequence continues at coordinate 17,938,269 of NC_082697.1, read as the reverse complement.
GCAACCAGTCTCCTGATTATACAGACCAGCTCCTCTGCCTTGATTCCTACACATGTCACCTTTATGGGCTGTGTCCTCCCCCCATTTCACTGTGGCCTTGCTGGACAACCGCTCTCCAGCACTGTCCCCCGCTGCCCCAGTTCCAACAGGCATGGCGTGAGCCCAGACCCCAATTTCTCAGTGGTCATGCAGGCTAAGTGAGCACCCTGACTCCAGACCCCCTCGCTGGTACTGCCAGGTGTTTACTTTTCACTCACATAACAGTCGTGGGCAGATGGAGAGTTCCATGGTGTTGGAGGAGGTCAGGAAGAGGACATGACCGCAGGTTGACTTGTGAGCTGGACCAGGGCAATCAGAGGCTCCTCCCCCTCCCCCCTCCCCCCTCCGTCCTTGGAATGTAAGTTCCGCCAGCCATTCCCACTGTGGGAGCCATTTTCAAGGATGCAGCCCTGAGAGAGTAAGGTGTTGAGACCATCTGGACGGTGTACGTGGTTGAACCCCATTAAGGCCTCTATTTAAACATTTAAGATTCTGATGGGCGGGTTCAGAGATCTTGCCGCGCTGGAGACAAGGCTCCTAAGTAAGTTTCCTTGCTTATTAAATCTGCTTCCTGCCAGTCTGGAGTGGCCACCTCCTTCTGCGGTCTGCCCTTGAATGCGGACGGGTTTCAGATTTCACCTGCGAAACTCCCGAGGCTCTGGACCAACAAAAATTAATTACACCGATAGCTTGAATTCGACAGGTGAATTTTGGTACGTGGGCCTCTCGCGTTGCGGAGCACAGGCTCCAGACGCGCAGGCTCAGCGGCCATGGCTCACGGGCCCAGCCGCTCCGCGGCACGTGGGATCTTCCCGGACCGGGGCACGAACACGTGTCCCCTGCATTGGCAGGCGGACTCTCAACCACTGCGCCACCAGGGAAGCCCTCTGGTTCACTTTTTACTGCAAACTTCCCATCTTTCCCTGTCCCCATCTCCTTTAATGCGAGAGACTCTTTAATCTGACCAATCCCCTGTGCAGGGTGGTTGCGTGTGGACTGCTGCCTTTAAAATTGCCTTTTAACTTTCTCTTCCAGGTTTAGGCAGCATGGAACAGTATTACCAAGACGGGATTTGGAGTCGCAGAGTTCTGGGTTCAAATTCCAGCAGCACTGCTTCCTGGCTGTGTGACCCTGGGTGAGTCACTTCCCTCTTCTGAACCTTATTTCCTTACCTGTAAAAAACAGTCTACTTCATAGAGTGGTGGTTAGGATTAGATAATATAATATGTAGAAAGTGCTCAATTCAATTCAATGCTGGCAGTTGCTCTCTTGCTCCTTTGTTGGTCCACTTGTTCTAATAAGGATGTTGGAATGTGCCATCCACATAGTAAACGTTTTAATATGTTGTCCAAATGCAATGGATTAAAAATTATGCTGAAAGCCCTCCCCTAACCTTGGCTGCCAGTAACTGACCCGTCCGCCCGTGAGCATGCACTCACCTGAACATGGGCAGGAATCTGCACCAGCCACCCTCCTTCAGAGCATCACACTGGCAGGCATCCCAGACTTTAGCTGCGGAGCAGTAGAGCAGCCAGTGTCTCCGGAGCCCCCAAGCAGGGCCAGCATCAGAGATGAGGGGTCTTTTAATTGAGACTCTGGCAGTGAATAAGATCTCATTATAAGGCAGACCTTGGAGCAAGTGTTTGAAGGCTTGGGGAGGGCAGGGTACTCCTGTTGGGAAGACCACTCTTGCCTCTCAGGACGCGGCTCTGATAGGTACCAAGGAGGCTGTCAAAACTCCCTCTGGGGCTCCCCTGGTGGTGCAGTGGTTGAGAGTCCGCCTGCTGATGCAGGGGACGCGGGTTCGTGCCCCGGTCCGGGAGGATCCCACATGCCGCGGAGCGGCTGGGCCCGTGAGCCATGGCCGCTGGGCCTGCGCGTCCGGAACCTGTGCTCCGCAACGGGAGAGGCTGCAACAGTGAGAGGCCCGCGTACCGCGAAAAAACAAAACAAAACAAAACAAAACTCCCTCTGAACTGGAAGTTGGACACAAGGACCAGTGTTTCCTGATAACCAACCACCCGTACAGGTCTAACTGCCTGGCTCCCTCCTTGGAGCTGGTGCCTGTGTCTCCCCTTCCTGCCCACCCCCCTTTAACCTGGGGGCAGGGTGGAGAGAGAGGACTTGGGGAGCCCCAGCCCTTACTGGAGTATCAGCACATGCTGGCTAAGGCTGGAAGTTACATGCACCCTCCGACGCTGCCCATGAGCTACGCAGAGATCGTGGATTGATTTTTAGATGATGAACCATTTAATGGGCCTCCTCAGGTGTGAGTGGGAAAACTCAGGACCACCGGATTTGAACCTGGCTTAATGGGGTGGTTTGGGCTGATGACTCACCTTTCTTCCATGCTGGGGGCTTCTGTGCAGAGAAAGCAGCAGGCAAATTCACCTCATAGGCTGACTTGAAATTACCGTGGCCACCGACAGTTACACTGAGCTGAGTGAAAAGGCAGGCCCTCGTTGCCTTGTGAACCTGGCGGTGTTGATATGGAAACCAGAATTCTGCTATCCCTCTGGTTCCCTGGGGGCAGGAGGTGTCTGCTGGGAGTAGAGGGGCCAGGCCAGACTGGGGGTGTGCAGGTAAAGAGGTAGAAAACACGAGCTTTGGTAGGTGAGGTTAGGAGATGAGCTGGGAAAATCCCTCTTCCTGAGGTGGAGACTGAGTCTCCATTCTCAGCTGGGCTCAGACTTGAGCCGCCAGGAACCCTTCCTCCTGGAGATGTGCCCCTCCCCGGGGTTCAGAGCTGGCTGGGGCCAGGGTGGTGTCTTATGTATTCCCTCAGCAGAAATCAACAGTTTAGCTTAGCCAAGAAGACTCCTAGAAGCATGGGGTCCTGGCTGACTTCAACCCTTAGCTAAGTCTGCGGCAACACAGAGCAGCAGCAGGACTTGTGAGCTAGTTGTGCTCTGACTTGTACACGTTTGGACCTCTCATGTTTCCCTGACATGAAAAATGGCATGAACGACGATAATACTATTCCCATTTACCAATAAGGCTCTTTTATTTATTTTTTTTGCGGTACGCGGGCCTCTCACTGTTGCGGCCTCTCCCGTTGCGGAGCACAGGCTCTGGACGCGCAGGCTCAGCAGCCACGTATCACGGGCCCAGCCGCTCCGTGGCATGTGGGATCTTCCTGGACCGGGGCACGAACCCGTGTCCGCTGCCTCGGCAGGCGGACTCCCAACCACTGCGCCACCAGGGAAGCCCCTATAAGGCTCTTTTGAAGGTGAAACATAATAATGACCTGTGGAAACATCTTATAGACTTTGCTGTCTTCAGACCCAGGAGGCTTGGAGGACCTCCACTTCAGGAGCAGTGGCTGCTGGTGGCCCCTGCTCCTAGTGGAAAATGCAAGGGTCTAATCTGGAGACCTAAGGCTGGCTTGATGCATCTTCTGTTTCCTGCTTTCTCTATTTCTCTGTGTTATCGTAGGTCAGCTCCCCTGGCCCCAACTAAATTGTCAACTCTGTGTGAGGTGGGGACCATATCTCACTCGTTTCTGCAGCTTGGTTCCTCATCCTGCCCCTCACTCTTTCCTACCCTGTGCCCTTTCTGGGGCGAATACAGAATATGATCCCTGGTGGGAATGCGACGATTATTACTTGTATCTATGGCATTTTAAAATCTAACCAAGATTCATAATTATCTCATTGTCTCTGGCTCTTGTCTCTTTTGAGGGGGCCTCCCAGGAGCAGAGCCTGAGAGGATTCGAGGCCAAGGACTGTGTTTAGGAAGTGATCCCAGAAGCACCAGTAGGGGAGGGAAAGCGAGACGGGGGATGGGGGGAAAGATGGCAGTAAAGGGTGCAGGGTTGAGAAAATTACCACTGTGGGCAGCTGGGGCTCGGCCCTGCTGGGGTCTCTGGGAGCCAGTGCAGAACAAGCCTCATTGTTGCTCTCCCTCCCCCAAGGAACAAGGGAGCTGGGGTAGTTATCTCTTAATGCCCATCAGTATTGGAGAAGGTCCCTGAGAGGACATGACTGTAGGTTGACCCTTGAGCTGGACCCGGGCAATTAGAGGCTCCTCACCCCTCCCCTGTCCTTGGAATGTGCGTTCTGCCCACTGTTCCCACAATGGGAGCTGTTCCAAGGACACAGCCTTGAGAGAGTAGTGTGTGTTTAGATCATCTGGATGGTGGTGTGTGACTGAGCCCCGCTAAGGCCTCGACATAAGCTTTAAGATTCTGGTGGGTGGGGAAGGAGATCCACCATCTTGCAGCGCCCAAGACAAGCCTCGTGTATAAGTTGCCTTGCCACCTGCCAGTCTGGGGCGGTCTCTCCTTACCCTCTGTGTACAAGGACTAGTTGCAGATTTCACCCTGGAAGCTCCCAAGTTTGCAAACCTACAGTCAGGTCAAGGGCTGTTGGGGACATTAAGTCCCTGGGCTGGGCTGTAGTTCCTGAACTGCAGGGGCTGTCAGAAGCACTTGGTGGCGGTGGTGGTGGTGTGGGGGAGGGGAGTGTGTGTTAAAAGTGCAGATTCAGGCTTCCAACCTGGAGGTGTCTAACTTGGGAGGCATAAGGGGGCCTGGAAATCTGCATTTCTAAGAACACCCGCCCCCCCCCCCCCCCCGCAGGTGATTCTGATGACTCTTCTTTAAGACAGAAGGGTCATTTGTCTAGAGCGCTTTGCTTCAAGCAATGGTCAGCAAACGTTCTCTGTAAAGGAATGTATAGTGAAGATACTAGGTCACGTGGTCTCTGCAGCGGGCCGCTACTCAACTCTGCTATTGCCATGTGCAAGCAGCCACAGACAATATGTAAACGAGTGGGTGTGGCTGTGCTACAATCAGGCTTTATTTACGAAAACAGGGGGCAGGCTGGGTTGGGTCTATGGGTCCTGGCTTGCCAATCCTAGGTTAGAGGAAAGAACATGGACTTCAGAATTAGACTCAAGTTTGCCTCCTGGCTTTGCTACCAATCAGCTGTGCAATTTCTAGGGGAGTCACGGTTTCTCTGACGCTCACGTTCCTCATCTGGATAATGCAGATGATAATTGCCAACTCGCCGAGTTGTTTTGAGGATAAATAGCATATACATAATTCCTGCTATATTGAGGGACTTAACCATGGCAGATTTCCCTATCTCCCCCTCCACTTCCTCCATGCCTGAAAGCCCATGGCTGATTTGCTTGGTGGGTAACTCACCAGGTGAACAAGGCTGAATGTGTAAGCTTAGACCCATGTGATTCCTCATAACTCTGCCTCCAGGGCCACTGAGATGACCCCCTTGGTCCAGGCCATCAGTTCAGATCTGAGGTAGATGGCAGGCAGAGATGCTACAGGTGAGAAGGTAGTCTGATGATGCCTGGATCTGAGCCACACACTGTTTTACAAGAATCTCAACCACTCAGTTTGGCTCTGAGCTGCCCAGACAAGTGGGAAGGCATGTCAGTGACATGAACCACAGGAACCATGGAGGAAACACAGACCAGCCCCTCAGGAGAGTTACACCGCTCGTCCTAACAATGAAGGCATGCTGGATAAGGCCCCTAGCCCTATCATCAGATCAAAGACAATACTGGATTTCACGGGCTTTTCCTTAAGTCCCATAGGATAGGAAAGTGGGCTGGATGCCAAAGTGAAGTTCAATAAAAGCAATTCTTTGAGGGCCGAATCAGCATGGTCCTTTCATTCTCTGATGATGTGGCCTTACTCAGGGATGTCACTTAGAATACCAGGAGGATAGAATGGGTGCTGTAGCCTTCAGACGCTGTTCCACAAATACTGCGCTCTTGATAATGACTGAGTGGCAGTGAGTTGGAAGTCAATTATTTGGGAAGTGACGATTTTATGAAGCTCATTAAGGACAGAGCTGTGTGCTTTCGACTGTCCACTGGGCTGGGGCAGCCTGATGAACTCTAATGAAGGTGCAGGATCTTTTCAAGGATCCAGGCCTAAATAAAAGGCGGCCCCCCTCCCTAGTGAGGTAAGCCTAGGACATTCCTGTTGGCAGGGTCAAGGGTCTTAGACCACCCTTATAATTTTACGCGATTGTAAACATGGGGCTTATGAAATGTCCAATTCAGACATAAGAGATTTCAAAACATCTAACTTTAAACAAAGTAACTTTCTAGGGAATCTTCCAAGATAAACTGGTTTTGAAATATGTAAATGCATTCACGTGTATGAGTTGCGTTGACTTGTATGAGTTAACTTTTATTATGTAACAAAGTACCCAGTACTTTAGTGTGTAAAATTGACAAGCGTTTACTTAGCTCACAGTTTACAGGTATGCAGGGCCCAGTGAGCCTTTTTTCTGGTCTCTGCTGGGCTCAGTCATGTGTCTGCAGTTGACTGCTAGGCGGGCTGGGAGCCGACGGGTCGGGGATGGCTTCATCTGGGATGCTTTCTTTTGTTTCACGTGGTCTCTCATCCTCCAGCGGACTGAGTGTTGTTCACACGGGGTCTGGTCAGGGTTCCAATAAGAAACTATGAAGTCTTGAGACCTTGTCTTGGCATTGGCGCAGCATCACTTCTGCCATGTTCTTTTATTTCATTTTTTAAATTGAAATGATTAGTTTGAGATAATTGTAGATTTATATGCAGTTGCAAGAAATAATACAGAGAGATCCGTGAACACTGTATCCAGTTTCCCGTGGTAATGGCTTACAAAACTATAGTACAATGCTACAACCAGGATACTGACCTTGATACATGTCCAACACCACAAAGATCCATCCATTTTTTTCTCTTTTTTAAATTGAAGTCTAGTTGATGTACAATATTATATGTTACAGGTGGACAATATAGTGATTCACAGTTTTAAAGGTTATACTCCATTTATAGTTATTATAAAATATCAGCTATACTCCCCGTGTTGTACAATATATCCTTGTAGTTTATTAATCCCCTCCCCCTATTCTGCCCCTCCCCCCTTCCTTCTCCCCACTGGTAAGAACTAGTTTGTTTTCTGTATCTGTGAGTCTGTTTCTTTTTTGTTATATTCACTAGTTTGTTGTATGTTTTAGATTACACATATGAGTGATATTATATGATATTTGTCTTTCTCCATCTGACTTATTTCACTTAGCATAATGTCCTCCAAGTCCATCTGTGTTGCTTCAAATGGCAAAATTTCATTCTCTTTTATGGCTGAGTAATATTCCATTGTCTATATAACCACATTTTCTTTATGCATTCATCTGTTGATGGACACTTACATTGCTTCCATATCTTGGCAATTTTAAATAATGCTGCTGTGAACATTGGGGTGTATCTTTTTGAGTATTGGGGTATCTTTTTGAGTTAGTATTTTTGTTTCTTTCAAAAATCCATTTATTTTATAACCATGTCCACTTCCCTCCTTCCCTCATCCCTTCCTTTATCCCTGGCAACCACTAATCTGTTCTCAATTTCTATAATTTTGTCATTTTAAGAATGTTATATAAATGGAACCATAAATTATGTAATACTTTGGGATTGACTTTATGCACTGAGTATAATTCAATAGAGAGTCATTAAGGTTGTTACATGAATTAATAATCGTTGTTATTTTTTACTATTATTTATTTATTAATATCTTTATTGGAGTATCATTGCTTTACAACAGTGTGTTAGTTTCTGCTTTATAACAAAGCGAATCAGCTATACATATACATATATCCCCATATCTCCTCCCTCTTGCATCTTCCTCCCATCCTCCCTATGCCACCCCTCTAGGTGGTCACAAAGCACTGAGCTGATCTCCCTGTGCTATGCAGTGCTTCCCAATAGCTAGTTTTTTACATTTGGTAGTATATATAAGTCCGTGTCACTGCCACTCTCTCACTTCGTCCCAGCTTACCCTTACCCCTCCCCGTGTCCTCAAATTGATTCTCTACGTCTGTGTCTTTATTCCTGTCCTGCCCGTAGGTTCTTCATAACCATTTTTTTTTTTAGATTCCATATGTATGTGTTAGCATACGGTATTTGTTTTTCTCTTTCTGACTTACTTCACTCTGTATGACAGACTCTAGGTCCATCCACCTCATTACAGATAACTCAATTTCGTTTCTTTTTATGGCTGAGTAATATTACATTGTATGTATGTGCCACATCTTCTTTATCCGTTCATCTGTCGATGGACATTAAGGTTGCTTCCATGTCCTGGCTATTGTAAATAGAGCTGCAATTAACATTGTGGTACATGACTTTTTTGAATTATAGTTTTCTCAGGGTATATGCCTAGTACTGGGATTGCTGCATCATGTGGATTTCTATTTTTAGTTTTTTAAGGAACCTCCATACTTTTCTCCATAGTGGCTGTATCAATTTACATTCCCACCAACAGTGCAAGAGGGTTCCCTTTTCTCTACACCCTCTCCAGCATTTATTGTTTATAGATTTTTTTGATGATGGCCATTCTGACTGGTGTGAGGTGATATCTCATTGTAGCTTTGATTTTCATTTCTCTAATGATTAGTGATGTTGAGCATTCTTTCATGTGTTTGTTGGCAGTCTGTATATGTTCTTTGGAGAAATGTCTATTTGGATCATCTGCCCATTTTTGGATTGGGTTGTTTGTTTTTTGATATTGAGCTGCATGAGCTGCCTGTAAATTTTGGAGATTAATCCTTTGTCAGTTGCTTCATTTGAAAATATTTTCTCCCATTCTGAGGGTTGTCTTTTGGTCTTGTTTATGGTTTCCTTTGCTGTGCAAAAGCTTTGAAGTTTCATTAGGTCCCATTTGTTTATTTTTGTTTTTATTTCCATTACTCTAGGAGGTGGGTCAAAAAGGATCTTGCTGTGATTTATGTCATAGAGTGTTCTGCCTATGTTTTCCTCTAAGAGTTTGATAGTTTCTGGCCTTACATTTAGGTCTTTAATCCATTCTGAGTTTATTGTTGTGTTAGGGAGTGTTCTAATTTCACTGTTTTATGTATAGCTGTCCAGTTTTCCCAGCACCACTTGTTGAAGAGGCTGTCTTTTCTCCATTGTCTATTCTTGCCTCTTTTATCAAAAATAAGGTGACCATATGTGCGTCGGTTTATCTCTGGGCTTTGTATGCTGTTCCATTGATCTATATTTCTGTTTTTGCAACAGTACCATACTGTCTTGATTACTGTAGCTTTGTAGTATAGTCTGAAGGCAGGGAGCCTGATTCCTCCTACTCCGTTTTGCTTTCTCAAGATTGCTTTGGTATTTGGGGTCTTTTGTGTTGCCATACAAACTGTGAAATTTTTTGTTCTGGTTCTGTGAAAAATGCCATTGGTAGTTTGATAGGGATTGCATTGAATCTGTAGATTGCTTTGGGTAATATAGTCATTTTCACAATATTGATTCTTCCAATCCAAGAACATGGTATATCTCTCCATCTGTTTGTATCATATTTAATTTCTTTCATCAGTGTCTTATAGTTTTCTGCATGCTGGTCTTTTGTCTCTTTAGGTAGGTTTGTTCCTAGATATTTTATTATTTTTGTTGTAATAGTAAATGGGAGTGTTTCCCATTTACTATTATTAATTTCTCTTTCAGATTTTTCATCATTAGTGTATAGGAATACAAGAGATTTCTGTGCATTAATTCTGTATCCTGCTACACTACCAAATTCACTGATTAGCTCTAGTAGTTTTCTGGTAGCATCTTTAGGATTCTCTATGTATAGTATCATGTCATCTGCAAACACTGACAGTTTTACCTGTTCTTTTCTGATATGGATTCCTTTTATTTCTTTTTCTTCTCTGATTGATGTGGCTAAAACTTCCAAAACTGTGTTGAATAATAGTGGTGAGAGTGGGCAACCTTGTCTTGTTCCCGATCTTAGAGGAAATGGCTTCAGTTTTTCACCATTGAGAATGATGTTGGCTGTGGGTTTGTCATATATGGCCTTTATTATGTTGAGGTAGGTTCCCTCTATGCCTACTTTCTGGAGAGTTTTTAATCATAAATGGATGTTGAATTTTGTCGAAAGCTTTTTCTGCATCTATTGAGTTGATCATATGGTTTTTATCCTTCAATTTGTTAATAATGGTGTATCACATTGTTTGATTTGTGTATATTGAAGAATCCTTGCATTCCTGGGATAAACCCCACTTGATCATGGTGTATGATTCTTTTAATGTGCTGTTAGATTCTGTTTGCTAGTATTTTGTTGAGTATTTTTATATCTATGTTCATCTGACATTGGCCTGTAGTTTTCTTTCTTTGTGACATCTTTGTCTGGTTTTGGTATCAGGGTGTTGGTGGCCTCGTAGAATGAGTTTGGGAGTGTTCCTCCCTCTGCTATATTTTGCAAGAGTTTGAGAAGGATAGGTGTTAGCTCTTCTCTAAATGTTTGATACAATTTGCCTGTGAAGCCATCCGGTCTTGGGCTTTTGTTTGTTGGAAGATTTATAATCACAGTCTCAATTTCAGTGCTTTTGATTGGTCTGTTTATGTCTTCTATTTCTTCCTGGTTCAATCTTGGAAGTTTGTGCTTTTTGCGAATTTTTCCATTTCTTCCAGGTTGTGCATTTTATTGGCATAGAGTTGCTTGTAGTAATCTCTCATGATCCTTTGTATTTCTGCAGTGTCTGTTATTACTTCTCCTTTTTCATTTCTAATTCTATTGATTTGAGTCTTCTCCCTTTTTTTCTTGACGAGTCTGGCTTATGGTTTATCTATTTTGTTTATCTTCTCAAAGAACCAGCTTTCAGTTTTATTGATCTTTGCCATTGTTTCCTTTTTTTTTTCATATATTTCTGATCTGATCTTTATGGTTTCTTTTCTTCTGCTAACTTTGGGGTTTTTTGTTTTTCTTTCTCTAATTGCTAAGGTGTAAGGTTAGGTTATTTATTTGAGATGTTTCTTGTTTCTTGAGGTAGGATTGTATTGCTATAAACTTCCCTCTTAGAACTGCTTTCGCTGCATCCCATAGGTTTTGGGATGTCGTGTTTTCACTGTTATTTGTTTCTAGGTATTTTTTGATTTCCTCTTTGATTTCTTCAGTGATCACTTCGTTATTAAGTGTGTGTTGTTTAGCCTCCATGTGTTTGTATTTTTTACAGATCTTTTCCTATAATTCATATCTAGTCTCATAGCTTTGTGGTCGAAAAAGATACTTGATATGATTTCAATTTTGTTAAATTTACCAAGACTTGGTTTGTGACCCAAGATATGATCTATCCTGGAGAATGTTCCATGAGCACTTGAGAAGAATGTGTATTCTGTTGTTTTTGGATGGAACGTCCTATAAATATCAATTAAGTCTATCTTGTTTAATGTATCATTTAAAGCTTGTTTTTCCTTATTTAGTTTCATTTTGGATGATCTGTCCATTGGTGAAAGTGGGGTGTTAAAGTCCCCTACTGTGGTTGTGTTTCTGTTGATTTCCCCTTTTATGGCTGTTAGCATTTACCTTATGTATTGAGGTTCTCCTATGCTGGGTGCATAAATATTTACAATTGTTATATCTTCTTCTTGGATTGATCCCTTGATCATTATTTAGTGTCCTTCTTTGTCTCTTGTAATAGTCTTTATTTTAAAGTCTATTTTGTCTGATATGAGAATTGCTACTCCATCTTTCTTTTTATTTCCACTTGCATGGAATATCTTTTTCCATCCCCTCACTTTCAGTCTGTATGTGTCCCTAGGTCGGAAGCGTGTCGCTTGTAGACAGCATATATACGGTTCTTATTTTTGTATCCATTCAGCCAGTCTATGTCTTTTGGTTGGAGTATTTAATCCATTTACATCTAAGGTAGTTATCGATATGTATGTTCCTATTACCATTTTCTTAATTGTTTTGGATTTCTTATTATAGGTCTTTTCCTTCTCTTATGTTTCCTGCCTAGAGAGGTTCCTTTAACATTTGTTATAAAGCTGGTTTGGTAGTGCTGAATTCTCTTAGCTTTTGCTTGTCCCTAAAGGTTTTAGTTTCTCCATAGAATCTGAATGAGATCCTTGCCTGGTAGAGTGATCTTGGTTGTAGGGTTTTCTCCTTCATCACTTTAAATATGTCCTGCCACTGTCTTGTGGCTTGCAGAGTTTCTGCTGAAAGATCAGTTGTTAACCTTATGGGGATTCCCTTATATGTTATTTGGTGTTTTTCCCTTGCTGCTTTTAATATTTTTTCTTTGTATTTAATTTTTGATAGTTTGATTGATATGTGTCTTGGTGTGTTATTCTTTGTTATTGTTGAGTAGTATTCCATGGTATGGATGTGTCACAGTTTGTATAGCTGTTGACTCATTGAAGGACCTCTGGGTTGTTTCCAGTTTTTGTCTATCATAAATAAAACCTCCATAAACTTTTGCATGTATATTTTTATGTGAATGTAAATTTTTACTTCTCTTGGATTAATGCCCAGTTGTATAATTGCTAGGTTGTATGGCAGTTATATTTTCGGTGTTTTTTTTCAAAGAGACTGCCAAAGACATGTAGGATTCCCATATAGAATCTATTGACACCCAAGTTCCCGTCCCACATTCCTTTGATAAATGCAAGGTGCCAGGCCAACCTAGATTCAAAGAGTGAAAGAACAGACTCTATCTCTTGATGATAGAGCTTCAAAGTGACACTGAAAAATGATGTGGATACAGGGAGGAAATAATTGTGATCCCTTGCTTTAATGATTCTGGTTATTTGTGGGAATAACTACCAAAAGCTATTGGTAGTTACCAAAAGAATGGCTTTGATTTGGAACAGTTGATATTAAGTTATTTTTGCTGTCAGTGATTTCAGCAGGGACAGTTGTACAATAAGAGCTCTTAGTATGGTGACATCAAAACCACATTATCAATTTACAAAAGAATGTCTATCTTTTTGCCCTCGGTACCTAGTAGATATATGTCTATTTCACCCAAAGGCAGATTTAAATTACTGAAATACAAGTCAAAAAGAAAGATGGCTAGACCGTATCCTGTTTTGTTCCCCAGTGAAAATTATATTCATTCTGTTGACCCGACCCTCATATTGATAGTATTAGGGACTGATTCTACATGAGCATAAATAAATAGAGATATATACTAATCTTATGTAGTCAATGGCCAGTTCCTATATACAGAGGAAAGGGCAACAAAAACTGCAAACAGTCATATATTATATTACCAGATTTCCCAAAGGGTGGTCTTACCAGATTTCTGTACTAGGTGTTAAAGAGTGTAGTCAATGTAGAATAAATGGACTCAGTGATTATGTCTCATAAGAATATTGGCCTGCAAAGATGATAGGGGCCCATATTTTCAAGGGTAAGAAGAGTAAAGTAGATTGGTAAGAGTGAGTTTTCTAATCAGAGCAGCCTCAAACGGTCCTGGAAGCAAGAGATATTCCATAAGTATTTTTTAGAGTTTTAGCTTTTCAATGAATTTTATTTTGTGAAGGAATATAGTGAGGAAACAGGCAGAAAGAACACCTGGATCAGAAGTTCAAGGCACTTGACTTTGTTTTTAAAGGAAAGCATCACCCACTGTTTTGGCTTCCATGTCTCTTGTATTGAAAACCCATCTTGGGTTATCGTGACACAGGTTTCCCATTGTGCCTATTTTAGGATCCCGTGTTCTGCTTTTTCCTGCTCTCCAAATGTAGCTCTCATCTCTTCCCAAGATGCATGCACTTCCATGAGTGTGTGCTTTCCTTTTCTTTTTATAAAATGATTTGATTTAAGTCCAAAAGAGCACAATTCAGTTTCACTCGTTATGACCAGAAAAATAATTTTGAATCTTATGGCATAAATATCCATATATTAGTTATACACAGGAAACATAACCTTACAAAATGTATCTGCCAAGTAAAAAGTATCAATTGTTGTAGCTGTTATCATTAACATATACCACTTGTTGTGAATCTATTCTATGCTCATTACTATTTTCTTAAAATTTTTTATTGAAATATAACTGAATTATAATATTATAGTAGTTTCAAGTATAAACATAATAATTCCATATTTTTATAGATTACACTCTATACAAAGTTATTATAAAATGTTGACTATGTACCCTGTGCTCCACATTATATCCTTGTAATTTATTTATTTTATACCTAGTAGTTTGTACCGCTTAATACCCTTGACCTATTTCCCGCCTCCCCCCCACTCCCCTGAGGTAACTGGTAGTTTGGTCTCTGTATGTGTGAATCTGTTTCTGTTTGTTATGTTTGTTTATTTGTTTTATTTTTAAGTTTCCACATATAAGTGAAAACATGCAGTATCTGTCTTTCTCTGTCTGACTTATTTCACTTAGACATAATACCCTCTAGGTCAATGCACATTGTTGCAAATAGCAAATTTTCATTTTTTATGGTTGACTAGTATTCCATTGCATGTATATGTATATATACATACCACATCTTCTTAATCCATTCATCTGTTGATGAACACTTGCTTCCATATCTTGGCTGTTGTTAATAATGCTGCTATGAACATTGTGGTGTATATATCTTCTTGAATTAGTGTTTTTGTTTTCTTTGGATAAATACCCAGGAGTGGAATTGCTGGATTGTATGGTAGTTGGTAGTTATATTTTTTGAGGAACTTCCATACTGTTTTACATAGTGGCTGTACCAATTTACATTCCCACCAACAGTGCACAAGGGTTCCCTTTTTTCCATATCTTCACGAACACTTCTTATTTGTAGTCTTTTTGACAGTAGCCATTCTGCAAGGTGTGAGCTGTTATCTCATTATGGTTTTGATTTGCATTTCCCTGATGATTAGTGATGTTGAACATCTTTTCATGGGCCTGTTGGCCATGTGCATGTCTTTGGAAAAGTGCTTGTTCAGGTCATCTGCCTATTTTTTAAATTGCATTTTTTTTGACATTGAGTTTTATGAGTTCTTTATGTATTTTGGATATTAACCCTTTATCAGCTATATCACTTATAAATATCTTTTCCCATTCAGTAGCTTGCCTGTCTGTTTTGTTTATGGCTTCCTTCACTGTGCAAAAGCTTTTATATTTGATTAGGTCCCATTGTTTATTTTTGCTGTTATTGCCCTTGCCTGAGGAGGCAGATCCAATAAATACTACTAAGACCAACGTTTAAGATCGTACTGCTTATGTTTTCTTCTAGGAGTTTTATGGTTTCAAACCTTACATTTAAGTCTTTAATTTGTTTTAAGCTAATTTTTGTATATGGTATGGGAAAACTTCCAGTTTCATTCTTTTACATGTAGCTGTCCAGTTTTCCCAGCACCACTTATTGAAGAGACTCTATTTTCCCTATTGTATATTTTTGCCTCCTTTGTTGTAGATTAATTGACCATATGTTTATAGGTTTATTTCTGAACTCTCTATTGTGTTCCATTGATCTATGTATCTGTTTTTGTGTCAGTGCCATACTGTTTTGATCACTGTAGCTTTGTAGTATAGTCTGAAGTCAGGGAGGGTGATACCTCCAGCTTTGTTCTTTTTACTCAAGATTGCTTTGGCTGTTTATTGTGGTTCTATACAACTTTTAGGATTATTTGTTCTAATTCTGTGAGAAATGCCATTGGTATTTTAATAGGGATTGCAGTGACACTTTATATTGATTTGGGTAGTATGGACATTTTAACACTATTAATCCTTCTAATCCATGAACACAAAATATATTTCCATTTATTTGTAATGTTTTACTCTCTCCTTTCACATTTTATATTTTGGTATCATATTTTACATCTTTATGTGTATCCTTTAACTGTGTATTGTAGTTATAGTTGACCTTACAATTATTGTCCTTTAATTTTTGTACTAGTTTAAGTGGTTGATTCACTGCCTTTGTTGTATATTTACCTTTACCAGTGAGATTTTTTTCCTTCATGTATTTTCTTATTTCTTGTTATGGCCTTTTCTTTTTTGCTTAAAGAAGACCCTTTAATATTTCTTGTAGGGCTGATTTAGTGGTGATGATTTAGTTTTTGCTTGTCTGGGAAACTCTTTATCTTTCCTTCAGTTCTGAATGATAAGCTTGCTGGGTATAGTATCCTTGGTTGTAGGTTTTTCCCCCCACAGCACTTTAAATATATCATGCCACTCCCTTCTGGCTTGCAAAGTTTGTGCTGAATAATCAGGTGATAGCCTTATAGGAGTTCTGTTGTATGAAACACTGTTTTTCTCTTCCTGCCTTTAAACTTCTCTCTTTATGTTTAACTTTTGCAATTTAAAATATCATATGTCTTGGTGTGGGTCTCTTTGGATTCATCTTGTTTGGGACTCTCTGTACTTCTTGGACCTGGATGTCTGTTTCTTTCTTCAGGTTAGGGAAGTTTTCAGCCATTATTTCATCAAAATAAGTTTTCTGCCCCTTTCTCTCTCTTTTCCTTATGTGACCCCTATAATGTGAATAGTGTGCTTGATGTTGTGTCCTAAAGGTCCCTTAAACTATCCTTATTAAAAAAAGTAAATATAAATATATAAGTATATATATAACTATATATAACTATGAATATATATTAAAATATATAAATATATATAAATGTGTATATATATATGTGTGTGTGTATATATATATATATATATGTTTGCTCTTCTGATTGGGTGATTTCCATTTTCCTATCTTCCTGATTGCTTATGCTTTCTTCTGTATCACCTAATCTGCTGTTAATTTCTTCTAGTGTATTTTTCACTTCAGTTATTGTATTCTTCAGCTCTGATTGGTTCTTTTTTATACTTTCTAGTTCTTGGTTGAAGTTCTCACTGTGTTCCTCTATTCTTTTCCTGAACTCAGTGAGCATTTTTATGACCATTGCTTTGAATTCTTTATCAGATAAAGTACTTATTTCTGTTTCATTAGGCATTTTTTTCTAAGGTTTTATTTTGTTCCTTCCTTTGGAACATATTCCTCTGCCTTCTCATTTTGTTTGACTTTCTCCATCTCTACGAAACTAGGCAAAACAGTTACCTGTGCTGGTCTTAAAGGCGTGCCCTTGTGTGGGATTGTCTCTGTGCAGTCTGTGTGTGCCCAGTGGCTTTGGTGGGACAGCTGTATCTGAAGTGAGGTGGGCTGTGCCTTCTCCTGGGGTACACTGGCTGCCGTTGACTTGGTGGGGGTTAGGGCTGGAGGCTGTGGGGATAGAGCTGGGGCCAGGTGTGAACCAGATCTTCTCCCCTGGCATGATGGAGGTTGCCACCTTCGTAGGGGGTGGGGTCCTTGGTAGGAGCTGGAGGGGCTGGAGCTGAAGCCCAGTATCAGCTGTGGCTTGTCCTCAGCTGGATGGTGGTCGTTGCCTTTTCCCTGGGGCAGGTCCAGGGCTTGGGGGGCTGGAGTAGTGGTCCAGAGTGACCCACACCTTCTCCCTGGGAAGATCATGGTCACTGCATCACTGCTTTAGCTGAGGTTAGGGCCGAGAGGCTGGAGCCAGAGCCCAGTGCGGGTTGGGGGTCCTGCTGGTCCTGGCTGGCCGACCAGAGCACCAGGCAGTTTTCAGTTTGCTACCCCTGCTCTGGGACTGGGAGCAAGCACATCTGTGTGTGGGCTCTTCAAGAGTGGAGTCTTAGTTTCCCACAGCCCTCCAGTAAGCCCCACAGGTTTTCAAACCAGCCCAGGGAGCTTGTCTCACTGGTATTGGACCCCAGGACTGGGGTGTTCAATGTGGGACTCAAACCCCTCACTTCTTACAGATGATCCCTGAGCCTGTGATATCCCCCTCCTCTTCTGGGTCACCCACCAGGGATGTGGGTCCCAACTAGATCACTTCTCCTCCCCTCCTACCGGACTCTCTGTGGTTCTTTCTTTAGATTGTTGGTTGTAGAAGGTCCGTTTTGCTAGTGTTAGGTTGTTCTCAGAGTGAGTTGCTCTATATGCAGTTGTAGTTTTGATGTATTTGTTGGGGGTGGCAAGCTCAGGGTCTTCCTACTCTGCCATTGGTTCTACCTCCTCCCATGAATGTTTTCTTACACCTTAGAATGTTCTTTCCCCATTTGTCTTCTTTGCTAAATCCTACTCATTTTCCAGACTCAGTTCATGAGTCATATCCTGAAGGAGCTTTACTGACCCACCATGTGGAGTTAACCCCCTTGTCTTTGTGTCCACCCACCTTGATTTTCCATGGTTGCTTCTATAGCAGGTTGCAGTTATCCATTTTATTAAGCCTGTGTCCCCTTTAATAAAGTGTCCCTTGGGCAAGGACGGGGTCTTCTCCACATTCCTAACGCAGTGATGGCTACATGTTTATTGAGTAGCCAAGGATCTCATGGCCTTGATATGGTTTTCCTCTGTGGTGGGTCTGGACCCTCATCCTGCATCTGGATCCAGCATCCTGGAGCTGGTCATTGTAATGCCCCCCACCAGGCTGGGCTTCACAACCAGCCTTCCTTCTGCCCTGACTCTGTACCCCAGAAAGGGCATGTTCCTTTTAACTTGTACCAAGAGCTTTACACACATTCTTAATTACATTTTCAGGTCAGTTCCTAGAAGTGGAATTATTGGTTCAAAGTGTGTGATTAATTTTACAGCTTTTGAAATGTATTGTCGAATTGTCCTCCAGAAAAGTTATTCACTCCTTCCCTTTCTTTGGACACTTGCTCTCACTCCATATTATTTTGAAAAAACCTTTTCCAATTTGTTAAGCAAAACAATGTTCTTTTATTGTTTCCTTACTGTATCCATATAGGTTTTAATCCAGGCTATTGTTTTTATGTGCTAAGTTTCTTTCATAGAGGATTAACAGACATTGATGTAAAAGCCTTGTCTCCTCTTCCTAATTTTTTTCTGGGCATCTCAGAGTCCCATGAAGGAGGTATCAAGACTGGGCTTCACACCAGGGCCAGTCAGTTCTGTTTGAATCCTCCACTCAATCCTGAGTTGTCACACAGTATTGGGAGTGGTGTGGGGATCTCTGTTCCCTGTGTTCCTGGTTTTCTGGACACAGGTTCTGGGAATTCCTTTATGTCCTGCAGTCGTCATGCACCGAGTCTGTTCTGGGCTGAGCTTTCTTGTCTTGTTTGGTGTTAGGAGGAGATTGGAAGTGTCCTCTGCAGGTGGCAAGCAGAACAATAACTGGAAAAACAAGTGGGATCAATACCTAATATGCAGCCAGCCAGCCTTTTTCAAAGCCTCATCTGTATTGATTTCTGTGGGTGACACTTCCCTTTCTTGGATAATCAGTCCCTTTGTTCATCAGGTGAACAAGTGAGCAGTCTTACTCTTGCTTTGTAGGAGCAGGGATAGCTGTTTAACTCTGAGCTGCTGAAAGGAGAGGGAGGGAGGCCCAGAGTGGCCCCTTTGGGCTACATTCTCTGTGCAGTGGCCTGGGTGACCTGGGTATTTCTTTTGGCCTCATTCTTTTTCTAGATTGAAACCTCACATGTCCAGGTGGTGGCATGGAGCAGAGTGATGTGGCTTAGTGGCAACGTGGAGGAGAAAAGGTCAGTAAGGTCAAAGGAAGATAATGACTTTTATTAAATGCCCACGGTAGCTTCCAGTGAGATAAGCATGACGACTTTCGTTCTACAGATAGAGAGTGTGTTTAGGGAAGATAAGTTACCCCAGGTCACACAACTGGTAGTGTTAAAATTTGAACTCAGATCTGAAGGATGCCAGAGTTCCTACACAACACTATATCCTACACCCTTGATCTGAGGACCCCAAATCGAATGTCATGTGTTCAACTACTACGTGGATGAAACTCTTCAGTCTGGGGCATTGACAAGAAACCAGGGATGCATAGGTTTGGGAAAAGGGGACATGTCATCAAGTATTTGAAGGACTGCGATATGAAAGAGAAGTTAGAATTCTTTTTGTTCATTCAAAGGGCAAAATTAGGATGAGAGAGTGGAAGTTACAGAAAGGCAGATTATGTCTCCCTAGAATGAAACGTAATCTCAGCAGCTGTATATTTTATTTTATTATTTTATTTGTTTTTTACTTTTAATTTTATATTGGAGTATAGTTGATTAACAGTGTTGTGTTAGTTTCAGGTATACAGCAAAGTGATTCGGTTATACATATACATGTATTTATTCTTTTTCAAATTATTTCCCCATTTAGTTTGTTACGTAATATTGAGCAGAGTTCCCTGTGCTATACAGCAGGTCCTTGTTGGTTATCCATTTTGTATATATATGGAATCTAATAAAAAAAAGGTCTGAAGAACCTAGGGGCAGGACAGGAATAAAGATGCAGACGTAGAGAATGGACCTGAGGACACGGGGAGGGGGAAGGGCAAGCTGGGATGAAGTGAGAGAGTGGCATGGACATATATACACTACCAAATGTAAAATAGATAGCTAGTGGGAAGCATCAGCATAGCACAGGGAGACCGGCTTGGTGCTGTGTGACCACCTAGAGGAGTGGGATAGGGAGGGTGGGAGAGAGATGAAAGAGGGAGAGGATATGGGGATATATGTATACGTATAGCTGATTCACTTTGTTATACAGCAGCAACTAACGCAACAATGTAAAGCAATTATACTCCAATAAAGATGTTAAAAAAAGAACTGGAAGTGATTTTGCAGACTTATAAATGCATGTCTGTGATTAGAGGGAGCATGTGTTTATTTTCTGTTTTCCTGTTTATATTTTATTTGGCTAAAGTATTAATAGGTATTTAGCATTCATTCAATAAATGTTCATAAAGCACCTAAAAAAAATATAGCAGAGTGTACATGTCAATCCCAGACTCCCTAACTCTCCCTCCCCTCCCCCCAACCCTTTCCCCCTGGCAACCATAAGTTCATTCTCTAGTCTGTGAGTTTGTTTCTGTTTTGTAAATAACTTCATTTGTATTGGTTTTTTTTTAAGGATTCCACATATAAGTGATATCATACAATATTTCTCTTTCTCTGACTTACTTCACTCAGTATGACAATCTCTAGGTCCATCCATCCGTGTTGCTGCAAATGGCATTATTTCATTCTTTTTTAATGGCTGAGTAACATTCCTTTATATATATATATAATCTTTATCCATTCATCTGTCAATGGACATTTAGATGGCTTCCATGTCCTGGCTATTGTAAATAGTGTTGCTATGAACATTGGGGTGCATGTATCTCTTTGAATTATGGTTTTCTCCGAATATATGCCCAGGAGTGGGATTGCTGGATCATACGGCAACTCTATTTTTAGTTTTTTGATAAACCTCCATACTGTTCTCAATAATGGCTGAATCAATTTACACTCCCAGCAACAGTGTGGGAGGGTTCGCTTTTCTCCACACCCTCTCCAGCATTTGTTATTTAACACATGCTTCATTGGCTTTTTTTCCCTTCTCTGTCTCACTTTCTCCATTTCCTCACCTGCCACAGCAAATCACCTGTGTCTAAGTCCTTATCGAAAGGTCCAACTTTGAGGAACCCAAGCAAAGATAACCACCATTTTACAGTCAAGAAAATTGATATTCAGAGAAGTCAAGTGACTTGATCATGGTTGTTTAATTAACCAGTGGTGGGTCCAAGATTTGAACTCATCTATTTTTCTGAATATGAGCACTCAGTTCTATGTGCTGTCCTAAAATAAAGAAGAAAATCATATTCAACCACAGAAGTAGGTCCCTCATGCGTTCACAAACACCTACTCTTGTCCAGGATCTGCCTTGGGGACTAGAAATAAAGAGTGAATAATGGCAGTGCCCAATTCCCAGGTGTTTTAGAGTCCAGTAGGGGAGTGTCTTGGTCACTTAGGTTGCTAAAACGAAATACCATAGGTGGCTTAAACAACAGATATTTGTTTCTCCCAGTTCTGGAAGCTGGGAAGGCCAAGACCAAGGTGCTGGCAGCTTTGGTTCCTGCAGGGGGCTGTCTTCCTGGTTTGTAGATGGCTGCCTTCTCACTGTGTGCTCCTGTGGCCTTTCCTTGGTGCGTGCATGTAGAGAGAGAGATTTCATGTCTCTTCCTCTTCTTAGAAGTGCAGAAATATTCCAGCTTAATAACTCAAGAGCAGAGTGGAAAAGTCAGTGATACGATTATGAATCACTTCTACAGGAGCAATAACTTGGTAATTATATTTTCATACATTCATTAAGCATATAAACTTAATTTTTATACACAATGGGGTTATAAAAAGGCAGCGTTAGTTGGTTCATTTTGTATTCAGTTTCCAAAGATGTTAACTGACATTTAATAGTTTGGTAATTGAGCTATGTCATCTTGAGTTATTGTTACAAACTTCAGTGAAGAAAGGGAAAGGATTTCTGGAAACTCAGTGCACCTTCAATGTTTAATTTCTGTCACTTGTGGCTAAAAGTTGGGTCACTCTAAACTGTCACAAATAGGGAAATGTATGCAACCTCACTTTTTTGTGAGACAGTATCAAAAGTCTTTGGTGCGGGGGCTTCCCTGGTGGCGCAGTGGTTCAGAGTCCGCCTGCCAGTGCAGGGGACACGGGTTCAAGCCCTGGCCTGGGAAAATCCCACATGCCTCGGAGCAACTAAGCCCACGTGCCACAACTGTCGAGCCTGCGCTCTAGAGCCTGTGCACCACAACTACTGAAGCCCGCACGCCTAGAGCCTGTGCTCCGCAACAAGAGAAGCCACTGCAATGAGAAGCCCGCGCACCAAAACGAAGAGTAGCCCCTGCTCGCCGCAACTAGAGAAAGCCCGCATGCAGCAACAAGGACCCCATGCAGCCAAAAATAAATAAATTAAAAAAAAAAAGTCTTTGTGGGGTGGTAGCTCACTTCACTAGTCCTTCATGGTGACCTTTCTGGTTGTCATGTGGTATTTGTCATTTTTCTTCTTTCCTAACTCAGCTCACTGTGCTGTCTCCCATCTCTGATGATGTAAAAGAGCATAGACATCACTGCATCAAAGTCCTATATGCTGATGCCCACTGATGCGTTGCTGATGCTTAACCTGGGGACAAATAGACGCCCAGTGCATCCTCCCATGGCTGACAATGTACCCTCCATGTCCCCGTCTCTTGAAGGAGTCTCGTCTACCTGCTCCTGACTGGCATGCTTCCAAGGGGGAAATATTGGCTAGAATTGTCTGTTGGAAGAGTGAATTCCATGTCTGCTCACTGGTAAAGAGGGGATAGTAGTAGGGTCTCCCTTAAGGGCTGTAGCAGACACTCTTTGGGATCCACTCATATCTCTTTGGCTCTTACAATTTCTGTGCCTGTTGTCCTAACTTTTCATGGCCAACACCTGCTATTTCTTCTTCTGGGGGCTCTCTCATGCTGCCAAAGACTGTTCTACTCACAGGTATGGCAGCTGGAAGCTTCCTGAGAAGCTTTGCAGCCAATGATTAAAGGGAGCTGTTCTGTGAATTTCCTACGAATTTCTTGGCTCCTTTGCTCCTTGAATGGGTAACTGAAGTGCGTTAATCTACACAGTATCGCAGAGCTCCTGGTGGTATTGAGATCCAAGTGCCCATGGTGGTAACCACTTCTGATAGCACACCCTTTTCTGGCTTCCTTCCTTTCTCTGTTTCATCTCTCCACTCCCCTACCAACGTTTCTTGCAGTCACCTCTGTATCCTGTAAAAGAGGATTACATTAAACATATTAACACTTTAGCACCCAAAGAATGGAATATAATTATGCTCTTCACAACCGAATTACAGGATTAATTCATGGAGATTAAAGATGAAACTTGTATGATGAACATTAGTCATTTTGTTCTACAACTGGATATATAACCAGTCAATGCAGGATAAAGCAAAAGTCTGAGGCCTTTTGGAAATGGGGGTGCTGGGAAAAATGACTCCCAAGTCCTGCCCAATAATAGTCCTTGTTTTAAACACATCAGCTGATTTAATATCATTATCCTGGCTTTTAATCTGGGATATCTGCCGCCCTCCTTGGTCCCTTGGATAAGTCCAGTGTAAAAATCTCTTGGATAGACTTATTGTTAACACAGTATAAAAGGGAGTGGGTCTCTGAGTGTATCTGATAGAAGATCACATGTTCCTGCTCTTTGGGTGGAAAGACGGTGTATGTGTTTTTCCCTCTGAGCAGCTGCATCCTGAATAATGCACAAAGGTTTGGTCTAGTCAGGAATGTTGAATACTTGTTTATCTGTCTCTCTATTTCCCACATCCACGGGGGATCAACAAAAGAACAAATACTCTGCTTTGGTAAATCACATCCACTCAGATTAGTGTCAAATTCTTTAATGTCAGGTGGTTTCAATAAAACTGTCCTCCCAATTTATCCATATTCTTTTCAAACTAAAAATGATTCTAAAATATACAGCACTGAGGATTTTTAAGCGTAGCCATTCTCAGCAATGCCAGTGTGCGCTGGCTGAAACTGGTCAGATCCCGCACGTGGATTAGGTATGCCATGCCTCTCTCTCTTAATTTAACGTTCTGTGGTGATTTGGCTCCCAAATCATGAGCACACTGTCAGATTTAGTGACCTCATCTTTCATCCACGACAGCCTTAATGACACTCAAATATATCACTCACTTTTCCCGCATTCCAAAATATACCAACATTGTATACCATCATTTACCCAACTTGACTTATAGGCTATTTTTTAAAAATTGTTCTCATTCTGTCCAGACAGGGTTGATAGTTCAACTGGAACTTATATCTACAGGAATTCAATAATTATCAAATTTGGAGGAAAAATGAATTACCAGGTTGGTCTTTTCCTATTTGAATACTGGCCAGTTTTTCTGAAATTTGTGACTTTTTAAAAAAAATAGAACAGATTTTAGACCCAATTTAACTTTCAATTTAGCATACTGTTCAAAGGAAATGAATATAATTTCCAAGTTTGAATTAATTCCTAATACTCAAGAGGGCAGGTGTAAACAGTAGGCAAATACAGCACTAATAAAAATAACAATTTTCCTTCAGCTCTATGCCAGCTCTTTAGCTTTGTGAAGGGACCACAGATGTAACCATTCTCTGCCTCATGTCTGGATTAGCTTTTTCAAGAAGAAAGGCATGGGGTGAGGTCCTGCAGCTCTGAGCACATCTCCCAGGAAACTTCATTTCTTCCTTTGCTCTCTCTAGTCACTTTTTGAGCCAAACTCCTGAGTCTTCATTCTTTTTTCTTTATGGGGAGCTTTTCAGTCCCTTCATACTCCTTGTGAAAGCACTAAGCAATACATGAGAATATACACAAGGTAAAAAAAATCAAATTCTTTTCCAACACTAGCCCTCCCACTCCCACTTTTCTCCCTAGAGGAAACCATGGTTAACAATTCTAAATTTCTGATGAAAGGACAAATTCCCCATTCTTCTTTACCATGTTGCATTTAGATGCTGCTAATTCTTAGCAAGTTGGAAAGTGATGCAAATATAAAAGTCAAAGGATCAGTTATTTGGTGTATGTGTAACCAGTCCACTGCTGACTTGTTTTGGCTTGATATAGACCTGGCTTAAGTGTATTGTGAATAATAAATATACCTGCAAATCCAATCCATGGTACTATGACAGCACGTAGAATACCTAACCCAGAGATGTCCTAGAAGGATGCCCTAGATATGGGGAAAGAGGGGAAGCTCCCCAGAGCAGGGACAGGGGAGAGCTAGGTTTCCTTTGGTGCAAAACACGAGAGTTTGAGGATGTGGAAACATTTTTCGTGGTTCAGAGGGCTCTGATTTATTGGGTGGAAAGATTTGGGTAAAAGGAAAGCAAAGTGCAATTAGGGCAGGGGAGAGGAAGCACAGAGCAGCAGGGGAATACGTATGGGAGAAGACAGCTAAAAGGGGAGATCACCAGACGTGAGCTATGGGGAGGGTTAACTAGCCATGAGGTTTTAAAAATATTTAGTTTGTGGGAAGGGAGTGGTGGTTGGCCCAGTCTGTAACATTGAGGTACCTATGTTTACCTTGGGACAGTTAAGTGCTTATGTCTAAAGTGGTAATCTGTTGATCCATTGAGGCCTGTCCATTGATCCATCGATCCATCTATTTATCCATCCATCCATCCATCTTCCCAACCATTCATCCATCCAGCCATCATCTGTCCATCCATCCTCCCATCCATCCACCCAACACTTATCCACTCATCCTCATTTATTGAGCTCCTGTCATGTGCCATAGCCTGTGTTACTTGCCAAGGAGAAGGATGAAAAGACATGATTCTCACCTTTGGGGTACTTCAATCTAGGGTTGGAAAAAGATATAGAAACAGATCATTGCAACACAGTTTGCTAAGTGCAATAATAATGACTTTTGCAAAATGGCACATTGGTTGTGAAGATTAAATGAGGTTACATGTATGAAAAGCAATCTGTGAGCTTTTCAAATATCAGTGATTATTACAATCTTCTTAAAAATTCTGGGAGAAAGGCTCGAATTATTATACCTTTAAACCTTTTTTTTGTTATTGTTGTTATTTAAAAAGGAATCGAAGTACTCTAGTACAAGTCACAAAATAGAGAAAATAAGACCTCACCCATGAGTCACTTGCTTTAACACTGACATTGTTTTACATTTACTGAATTTCCTTAGGGTCCACATAGCAATCATGCTACATATATCATGATACTGATTTTTTTCTCTTTTAGTTAAATTATATACATTTTCCCATGTAAACTTTTTCTTGGGTCACATCCATGAAGAGGTGGGGTTGACATATTAAGAGTTGAATGGTCTCTGGCTCATTCCTGGCCCAAATCCCACGCTCCTCGTTCTGTATGAAATACTGGGACCCTTCCTAAGAATGGTCACATAGGTTTCCTGTCTCTGCCGTGGTCGTCTCTGCCACTGCAGGCATAGAGCTGTGCCTGGTACCCATGTCATTTTCCTCTTTGGTTTCTTGCTGACTCTGAAAATCCTCTCTCTGTCTGCTAATGAGAAGCTACCCCGCTGTCCTAAGACCTGCCACCACAGCAAAGGGATAAGTGACCTCTGTGCCCACCTGAGTCTCGTTGGTGGACCTGTTTGTGCCTGTAGGAGATGCCTGAGGTGGAGGGATATCCGTGTGCCACCAACTTTGTCTCCTTTTATGCTCTCTTGATCTTATCACACTTTCATTTGCATCACTCCACCAATACAGCTCTTGAGAAGGTCACCTATGACCTCCGTATGTCCACATCCAGTGGCCAGCCATTATCTTACTTGACTTATCAGCAACATTTGATCACTTTTTCCTTTTCCAAGTCCTTCTTCACTTAACGTACAGGACACCGCACTCCTGGTAGCCCCTTCTCAGTCCCCTTTGCTGCTGCTCCTTCATCTCCTTGACCTGTGAAGGTTAGACTGCCCTGGGACTGTGCCTGTAGACATGTTCTTCATCTACACGCACGACTTAGGTGATCTCACTCAGTCTAATGGCTTTAAGTACCACCTATAGGCTGATGACTCTCAAATTTATCAATCCAACTTGGATCCCATCTCTGAACTCCAGATTCAAATTTCCAATCAACTCTTCAACATTTTCACATGGATGCTTAATAAGCATCTCAGACATTCCTGCCCCCAAATCCAAGTCATGGTTTCCTCCTGTCCCAACCTATTCTTCCCACAGTTTTCCCCATTTCGGTAAGTGACATGTTCAGTTGCTTTGGAGTTATCTTGGCTGTCTTTCTTCTTTACCCTGGCTCCGATCCATCAACAAATCCTGTTGTCTCTCCTTCAAAATATATCCTGAATCCAACCACTGCTTACTGCTTCTACTGCTACCATCCCAATCTAAACCCCTAGTCATCTGTTACTAGATTACTGAAATAGCCTCTGAACTGGTCTCCCCACTTCAGCCCTTGTCTCTCTGCAGTCTGGTCTCAATGTGGCAGCCGGAGTGATTTTTTTCTTTTTACAACCCAAGTCACAATGTGTCACTTCTCTGCCCCAAACCTTCCACTGGCTCCCATGTCATTCATAGCAAAAGTTGAAATCTTGCTATGGGCTACAGGAACCTTTGGGCCACTCACCTCATCAGCCATTGTTCTCCCTCTTGGTCACTTCATTTTAGTACCACTAGCATCCTTGCTGTTCCTCAAATACAGCGGCACACCCCTGTCTCTGGGCTTCAGCATTCGCTGTTTCTCTCTGCCTGGGATGCTCTTTCCCAGTTTGTGAGGCTCACCCCCTCACTTCCTTTGGGCCTCTGCTCAAATGTCACATGAAAAGAGAAGCCATCTCTGGTCACCCTGTGTACCAAAACAACTCTGTCTCATGCCTAGCATGTTTTAGGCTTTCTGTGTATTTTTCTTTTATTGCCCTAATCACCAGCTGACTACATATACATTTATTTGTATATATACACGTATACATAGGTATTTTTGAATTTAATTTTTATTGAAGTATAGTTAATTTACAATGTTGTGTTAGTTTCAAGTATACGGCAGAGTGGTTCGGTCAGATTCTTTTCCATTATAGGTTATTACAATATATGGAGTATAGTTCTCTGTGCTATACAGTGGGTCCTTGTTGTCTGCCTACTTTATATGTAGTACTATGTGTACGTACATACGCGTTTTGTGTGAGTATATGATATATGTTTGTTAATTATCCCCCCTCCTGCTAGACTCTGAATTCTGTGCCACAAGATCCAGAATTTTGTCTCTGTGCCTGGCTGTTAGTTCATGGTCAATAAATATATGTTTATTCTATTTGCCACTCTTTTCTTACGCTGTCCCCCTATGACACAGGTGTACATTCTACTCAAATCTTTCCTCCAATGATGTGAAATTGTACGTATAATGGCCAGCTTATCTACTCTTTGAACCTCAGTTTTCCTCATCCATAAAAGGAATCTGATAATTGTACATACCTTTTAGGATTGTAAGAGATAAATAAACTATTGCAGCTAAAGGCTGTGGTAGAGTGCCTGGCCCACACAGTTATTTTTAATGAAATTTTGAGAACTGCGGAGTCACACAAATCGGGATTTAAATGACTTATTATATGCAAAACACTTAGAACAATGCCTAGCCCATAATAAATGCTATATAAGTATGAGGTCTAATAATAATTATTATTATTTGATTCACCATCTAGAGTTATTCAATCTAGGGCAAATGACTTACCTTCTCTTAGTCCCAATTCCTCATGTCTACTATGGGGATAAAGTAGATAGTGTGGCAGTTAAATACACTAAGTCCCCTACATGCGAACCTTCAAGTTGAGAACTTTCAAAGATGTGGACCTGAGTTCACATGTCCAGTCACGTAAGTTAGTTCACGTGTCTGGCGTACATTGTCACATGCGGGCATCCTCTACAAGTGTTTGTGATTTTGTGTACTTTATTGTACAGTACTGTATAGAGTACAGTAGTACAGTGTCTTTATTTCAAGCCCAGGATGTCTGGAAGCAAGTGTAAAAGCAGAGGTGACGTAGCTGGTATCGCTAAGAAGCGCAAAGAGAGACAAGAGGAAGAAGGAGTAACTGAAGAACCCAAGAGATTCACGATGCAGGCAATGGCAAGGGGATTTTCTTTATCTGAGGAGGCACTGTTAGTTTTTGAGGCACAGGACCCCAACGTAGAATGGTACACAAAGGTCGCAGCAGCTGTTCAGAACGCAATCCAGTGCTACCATGTCATCTATGACGAGAAAAAAAGAGCTACTACCCAGACATCACTGGATCATTTATTCAAGAGGGTAGATAGAATTGAACCGGAACCTGTGACATCAACTCACGTCAGATGTGAGTGAAATTGCAGCTCGCCCTCCGTCTCCTATGGCTGACGATCCTTCAGCTCTACCATCTCCCACCTCCTCTCCCTCCCCCAGTCAGTAACATTTCTTGCCTGTTCACTCGATGCCAGCCCCTGGATGCCAGCTGTTGTACCGTACTACTGTACTTTTCAAGGTACTATACTGTAAGATTAAAAATGTTTTCTTTATTTTTGTGTTTGCTTTTTATGTATTACTTGTGTGAAAAGTATTATAAACCTATTACAGTACAGTACTATATAACCGATTGTGTTAGTTGGGTACCTGGGCTAACTTTGTTGGACTTACAAACAAATTGGACTTACGAGCACGCTCTCAGAATGGAACTCGTTCATATGTAGGGGACTTACTGTAAGACATAATGTGTCTCATGCCTGCAACTCAAGATGCTATTAACTATGTCTCTGATGTGGGACAATCAGATTATTTCATTTTTAAACCACTAGACCATGCTGAAATGCATATCTTTGTGCATAATGCCTGTCACACATTTCAGATTATTTTCTTACCTTGGAATTCCAGAATTAAAATGTAGAAATATTTTCATGGCTCTTGTTACACATGCCAGATGGATTTCTTATCCATACCATTTTGTGGTTACTTGGCTGGTAAGGGTTAGAATCAAGATTGGTGCTCAGAGTGTACTGTATTTTGCTACCTTTCACTCTGTTTCCCTCTCTTGTTGGCTGGGCCAGTAAATGATTCATGAGGCCATCTACTGAATAATAAATGACCTCATTCATAGTTTCTGTGCATCAGGCATCTGGGAGTGGCTTACCTGGGTGGTTCTGGCTCAGAATCTCTCAAGAGGTTGCAATCACCTTGATTGAGGCTGGACTTGAGGCTGGAGAACTATCTTCCAAACTCACTCATGTGGTTGTTGACAGGGGGCTTCAGTCCCTCACCATGCAGACCTGTCCATAGGCTACCTGCATGTCTTCACATATGGCAGCTGGCTTCCCCCAGAGCAAGTGATCAAAGGGAGAGAGCCTGAGACCTAAGACACAGCTTTTTGTAACCTAACCTTGGAAGTAACACACCATCATTTCTGCTGTATTCTGTGGGTCACAGCTTGACCTTGGGCATCTTGGAGGCTGGCTACCACAAGAGTGGACTGTGGGCTCACACCTGTATCTTCTTTATGTCTCTCTCTGCTCTTATTCCTTAGTCACATTCTGCCTGGCTTTGTAACTGCACTCTGACATCATCAGACATTTAAGTACCCACTATGTGTAAGGCACTGTGCTAGTCGCTTTCACAGATACATTTAACCCTCACAACAATCAGTGTGATCTGAATATTCCTACTCCATCTTGCAGAGAGGAAAACAGATGCACAGAGAGGTAAAGTAATTTGCCAAAGAAAGATCATTTGGTGAGTTAGAATCAGAGTTGAGATTCGTACTCAGGACCGTGGCTGCAGAATTCAGTTCTTTCTACCACACATGGGGTCTTTGGGGCATGTACTTAGTTTCTCTTAGTACAATTTTAGCTCTTGGAAGCACTAAGAGGTAACATTCAGGGAACAATTGCCAAGCTTCTCCTCCTTTGACTGGACACCACTAAAGCC
The DNA here is from genome assembly GCF_949987515.2 of Delphinus delphis. Classification (NCBI taxonomy): domain Eukaryota; kingdom Metazoa; phylum Chordata; class Mammalia; order Artiodactyla; family Delphinidae; genus Delphinus; species Delphinus delphis. The sequence continues at coordinate 17,907,270 of NC_082697.1, read as the reverse complement.
TGGTCAGTGAGAACAGAGTGAGGAGAACAGACAGTACCCCCAATCTGTTCATGGCTGAAGGAGTCATCTCCAGCAAGATGTCCAACACCAACACCAAAGTGTCATTGGGAGAAAATTCCAGCTTTTCATGTGTGCTTTATTGATCTCTGAAATCTCTTAGTTCCTGTATTTTCTTTAGTGTGTGTGGGGGATGGTTTTAATTACCTGTGATTACCTGTGTTAAAGGTTGTCTTGTACCAGCTGCTCATATTTAGAGAGGCATCTCAGTCATTTCAGAGTCAGGTAGGGTTTCCAGGGCTTCTCTGCCTGTCATTTTTGGTGGGATTTTCTCATTCCCTTCTACCAGATTTCTAAGAATTTTCTTTTAAATTTTTGTAATCTTTCTGAGAGAGCTACAAAAGGAAAGGGTTATTGTTATTATTATTATTTTGCTAATTAAAAAAAAGTAGAGGAGTGTGGTGGCCACGAGAATGAACCTTTTAGAGCTCTAACTTCAGGGAGTGCAACTCACCGAAAACTCCACCTGCTCCATCTGTGTCCACCACTGTGTATGTGTCAAGGCTGTCCTCCACGTGGGCTGCTCCCAGCCAATAACTGGTCACAGCAGGGGTCTAAAGCAGTCCCATTCCTGCAAGAAGTGGGACTCCTCTAATGAGCAGTTTTGGCTCAAGGACTCCTGTGGTAGGCAGAATAATGACCGCCCAAAGATTTCCACATCCTAATCTCAGGAACCTGTGAATACATCATCTCACATGGAAAAAGGGGATTAAGATTGCAGATGACATTAAGGTTGCTAATCAGCTGATCTTGAAATGGGGAGCATAGTGGGGATTATCCAGACAAGCCCAGTTGAGTTACGTGTCTTGTTAAAAGTGGAGAAATTTCCCGTTGTGGTCAAAGAGAGAGATGCAAAGATGGAGGAAGAGTCAGAGAAATGGGACATGAAAAAGACTTGACCTTCTGTTGCTGGCTTTGAAGATGGAGGAAGGGACCATGAGTCAAGGAATGCAGGTGGTCTCTAGTATTTGGAAAAGGAAAAGAAATAGCTTCTCCTCTGCCGAAAGGAACGCAGCACTGTCAACACCTTGATTTTATCCTGGTGAGAACTGTGTCAGCTTTATGACCTAAAGAATTGTAATAGAATAAATTTGTATTGTTTTAAGGTGTTAAGTTTGTGGTGATTTGTTACAACAGCAATGGAAACGAACACAATTCCCTGTCAACTTTGCTGAGACTTTTTTGAGCTGTGCTATGGTCTAAGGCTCTTCTTACCCAGCCCTCTTTCCTTCCCTCTGTTCTGCATGGAAGGTCAGACCAGCTCTCCCAGCCTCCTCCAGCTCCTTCCCCAATTTCCATTATAGATGTTTTCCCAGTAAATATCTTGCATGTTTAATACCATTTTAGCATCTGCTTCTCTGAAGACCTAAACTAATAGGAGCGATAAAAAAGTGATAATAAAGTCTTAAAGTAAGTTCTAGATCTATGCTGTCCAGTATGATAACCACTAACAACAAGTTGCTATTGAAATGTGGCCAGTGCAAAGTAAGGAAATGAATTTTTAATGCTAGTTAATTTAAAATTTAAAAAGGATACTCAATTCAGTTATTAGAAAACTTTTAACTATGGAAAACTGGGGCATATGAATCTATTTTTTAAAACTCTACATTTTATGAATTCAGAACACAGATCAGGTCTTTTTGATGAAAATTTAGAATCTGAATTGAGATGTGCTTTAAGTGTAACATACACACTGGATTTCAAAGACTTAGGATGAAAAAGGGATGTGAAGCTATTTTGCTAACACATTTTTATATTTGATTATATGTTGAAATGATAAATTTTTTAGATATGTTGGGTTACATAAAATGTGTTATTAATGTCAATTTATTCAGTTTCTTTTACTTTTTAAAGTGCAAATACTAGAAAAAAAATGACATGTTACTTACATAATATGGACAACTCTATTCTAGATACTGTAAGTATGCAAGATACCTAACATTTATCGAGTGGTTATCCTGTGCCTAGCACATTGCAGAATGCTTTCCATGGACTATTTATTTATACCTGAAAACAACCTTGTTTTATAGAAATGTAAGGAAATTTACAAGAAATGGAAAATTATGTAACTTGCCCACAGTCATTCAATTATAAGTACAGCAGGTGAAAAATATTTATATCTAAGATGTTCAGAGGCAGACTGGGCACTGAGAACCAAATTATCTGAGAAAAAGTAGAAGAAAGCTGGCATGCTTAAGCCAGACTCTTGGAGACATAAGAACTCCTTTGAAATATTTCAGCAACTGTCATGGGGGTGAGGAAATAAAGTTATTCCAAATGACTTCAGAGGGAGGAGGTTGATGACTACCAAATTGGTATCTCCTGCCAAAATTTTTCTTTTGAGCTCCAACGTTGTAAATCTAACTGCTTTCTGGACTCATCCATCTGCATGTCTCCTAGGCATTTCAAACTTAACATGGCCAAAGCTTGCTCTGGTTTCTTGTCCTCAAAACTTATTCCACCATTTGGCTTTCCAGACTCAGTAAACTGCCTCAACATCAATGTAATTTCTGATGATAAGACATGAGCTCTTTCTCCTCCCCTTCGCTCTGAATTGGTCACTCCCAACTCCTTGTGTGTTGAAAAATCATACCTCGATCATTTCTGTTCTGTATTGGTTATCTATGGCTGTGCAACAATTCACGTTGAAACTTAGTAGCTCAAAATAATGAACACCTAGTAGCTCATTTTTGGTGGGAGAGGGATCCAGGAGCAGCTGAGCTGGGTCCTCTGGCTTGGGGTCTCCCACGACACTTCAGTCAGAGAGTCAGCTGGTATTCTTCACTGGAGGAAAATTCACTTCCAAGGTTGGAAATTCACTTCCAAGTTCACTTCCAAGTTCACTTCCAAGTTTACTGGTGAGATTCAGTTCCTTGCTGGGTGTTGGCTGGAGGCAGTCCTTGCCCTGTGGGTCTCTCCGTTAGGGCAGCTAATATGGTACCTGCCTTCCATCAGAGTGAGTGAGTTAAGGCAAGGAAGATGGAAGAGGAAGTCTTTATAACCTAACCTTGGAAGTGACATTTCATCACTTTTGCCTCAGTATTTATTTATTTATATTAAAAATTTTTATAGGAGTATAATTGATTTACAATGTTGTATTAGTTTCAGGTGTACAGTGTATTTTTTAGAAATGAGTCACTGGGTCCAGGACGCATTCAAGTTGGGGGATCACGTGAACGCCAGGCACCTAGGATCTTCTGTGCATCTTAGAAGCTGTTGGCAACAATGTTCCAACAAGGGCTGTGACCTCCGTGCTGTTGGTCACTACCATTCTCACAGCCATAATGTCTTGGCTGCTTCCTCCTCTCCAGCTCTGCTGCCCCTGTCCTGGTTCATTGTGATCTTTCACCTGGACAAGTCACAAGTTTCCCAGCTCGTTTTCCTGCCACCGTCTTTCTTCTCCTACCCGTGTCCTATGTCTGGCCTTGCGGATGAGGCAAGAATGGGTGGTGGTGGGGGGGTGAGCAGTAGATTTGCTTTCGGACCCATCCATTAGGGTCAGAGGAGCACTGACCTGTTGTCAGAGTGGTTAAGGTCCAGGTAAATAATGGGCACAGAGATGGCTTCTGGGATGATCAAGGGGAGGACTGGCCAGAGCAAGGAGAGTCCAACTCTTTGTCTGAGGAACCTAAGGACTCTGGCTCCTGTTTCAAAGAAAGGCCAAAATGCAGGCCTCTAAATATGGCTGCTTAGTAGGTGAGGAGCTCAGGCTGGTGAATGTGGGACCTGAAGCTCCATTCCGAATGCCATTCGTGTGACTGTGGCCTGGAACCAGGACTGGGCATCCTGGCAGGCTGCCAGTGACCACTGAGTGACCACTCCATTCACTCCAGCCTCGTGAGCCACTGGTTTCAGTATCACTTCCATGATTTCTAATTGCACAGAGAGGAGCTGTGCACCGGGAGCTGGGTTCCCCAAAAGCCTCCTTAGTGGCTATGAGAAAGGAGCTTCTCTCCGAGATTAGACGATACCTTCGCAATTTGAAGGACTTGCCCTGTTTTCTTTTTTCTTTTTAAAGCACAAGATAATGAAGAGAATGCAGGCAGCTCTAAGTCTGGATCTCAGCTCTGCCTGATTAGCTGTGTTGTACCCTTTGGAAGTTACTTAACCTCTCTGAGTCTCGACTTCTTGGTCTGTAAAGTGGGCATAGCAAGGCTTACCTCATGAATAAATAGAAGAAAATAGTCCCAGATACAGCACAATGCCTGTCCCACAGTAGGAACTCAAACCAAATTGTTTGGGTCACATCCCCTGGGGGACTCCACAGGGTCCCACCATTAAGGTGGTTTCTTCACTTACACAAGTGTTGTGGGTCTGATCCAGGTCTTCAGCAATGAGGAGCAGGAATCTGGAAGGAAAAGCCACTGTCTATTCTTCATAGGTGTCTTTGGAGCAGCACACAGTGTGACTAACAGCTGATGTTTATTCCAAGCACATTTCTTAGATTAACTCAATCGTCACAACAACACCAGGAGTTAGAAAATGTTATTCTCGTCCCACTTGACCCATAAGGAAACTGAAATGCAGAGGTGCTGAGTGAGTTACTCAATGTCCCTCAGCTCTTGTGGCCCTGGAATCCGTGTTGATTGTGACAGACCACTGCTTCTCAGCAGCACTAACTCTGGGCACCCCTTATTCCACCATTGGTTTAGATACTCAACAAATCCCTCTGTTTTCTTTATAAAGTCAAACGGCTCTTCCAGCCCCACCTGGTCGAGGTGGGTTATCCTTTTTGGCCACGCCATGTGGCATGTGGGATCTTACTTCCCCGACCAACCAGGGATTGAACAAGGGCCCCCTGCAGTGGAAGCGTGGAGTCTTAACCACTGGACCACCAGGGAAGTCTCCCTTTTTTTATATAAGGTCAAGAGTCTGTAACTTAGTGTACACACAACCAGGTAAGCTGATTTCTTGCCAGATTCCATATCAACAGGACTTGCTCCTATCTGAGGGTGCCGCATTTATTCCAGCATAGTGCATGGCCCTGCTTAGATCCTCAGTAACTGTTGACTTAATTTGTTAATTACTTTAACACTGAACATTTACTATGTGCCAGATAATGTGGTGATATTCAGCTGTGGACAATGAGACCCCTATCCTTTCTAGGTGCTGGGAGATGCTGAAAGTCTAGTTGAAAGACTGATGTTTCAGGAAGGCAGATTTTGATTTGATGCAATGAAAATTTTTCTACCTCTCAGAGCTTTGCTGTGGGGCTGTGACGTTCCTATGGAAGGGGTGAGTTTTCTGTCCTCAGATGTGTTCAAACAAAGCCAGAATGGCCACTTGGTGGGGATGTTGTAGAGGACATAAAATATCGGAGAGGTACTTGCAAGGGAAGATTTTTAAGGTCCTTTCTAATTGCTGGGAATTAACATTTAAGAGAAATATGAACGCAACAAACATGATATAAACACAAGACAGGACCTTCTTAAAGCCTGTGACTGCAAGTCAGTGTGAGGAAAAGTGGGTGATCCTTGGATTTCCAAAAGCAGGCATGTGAAGGCACTGCTGACCTAGGATAGAGGCGGAGCTGCAGTTCACATTGGAAGTGACCTCCTGCAGCTGTAGAAATCACTCTTTGGAATACACAAAGGACACGTTGCAGGCGTGCTGTCATTTTGCGGCATCGCTAGGGAAATCAGCATCCCAGGGATGGCTGTTACCTGCCACTTGGACGGGAAATGTTGCACACCGAGCCTTGTTTTTCTGCTGCAAGAATTACTGTTCAGAGGCAGTGGCAAGGAAATCAATACAGAGGTACTAAACCCTCAATGAATGGCAGCAAAAGGCTGACCATGTTGCCTAAAACAGCTTTTTCTCAAAGCTGATTGTCTGGGGGGAGGGTGTCAACAAAATTGATAGAGTTCCTAGCAGGTGTGGTTTCCAGGGGGCCACTACCCAGGGTAGAGAGAAGCAGCTGCCATGGGTTCATGTCCTGTTTAGTAGCCGAGTCATTGGGTCTGTTTTTGAGGGGCTTGGGGGTCAGTTGTTAGGGCTGAATGTTACCACTCCTCCCTCTTCCCCTGCTCTCGGGTCCTCCGGCAAAGGATCAGTAGCTGTATGAGAAACAAAGTCCCGGTTTTAAAGATGATTGAGTGGGTGTCCGGCATCCCAAGTCAAAGTCCTCTGGGAGGAGTGGAGTTGGAAAAGGTTGGCCTGGCCACTAGGCTTAACTAGGTTTCCTGTTTCTTAGTCAATTTGCTTAAATCTGAGTTTGTTTTTACCAAACAAACCGACAACTCTGTAGAGAGAATGAACAACTTGGCAGGAGGGAGGGCACATTACCCATCAGTAAGGCACGGCCCAGTAAAAGTCACAGCCCGATTGATCCCATCAGCCATGTGTCTCCCAAGGGATCTGAGAGCCGTAGGTAGCGATTTCCTTCCTTAAGGCCTGGGGAGAAACTTGAGAAGTCGTGGAAAAAGATGTTTCCCACTGAGCCATTTACTTGTCTGACTTTCCATTTCTCTGTCTATCAAGTGGGCACAAAATTTCTACCCTATCTCCCAGACTGGGTCGTTGTGAGAATCGAATGAAATCGCCACCGTGGAAGTGCTTGGTAGCAGAATTGTCTATTTGCAACCTGAGGGAGGACGCCCAAGTGATAGAAAGAAAACAAAACAGGGAACTGGCACGTTTGGACCACTTACTACGTTTTCAATACTGTGGAAGACTACAGAATCTCCTCAGATCCTCACAGCGCCTCTGCAGGCAGGTATCCGCACTCTTACATACAAAAGAGGAAACTGTGGTAGCATGATCGACCATCCTGGTGTGCCCAGGAAGAGGGATCTCCTGGGACAGAGACTTTCAGTGCCAGACCTTGGAAGCTTTCAGGCAAGTGAACATGAGTTGTCACGCCCAACTTAAGTCCAAGGCTGAACAATTTTCCCAGACCTCCACAGCTGTTCGGTAGCAGGGTCTTGAGCAGAATGCAGGTCAGTTACCCTAGTCCTCATGTTCTTTCCTGCACCCCTTTCTTCGTAAACTCTAACTGTTGACAAAAGGTGGACATATGAGTGGATTGCGTGCCAAGGAGCTGCAATAATCATTGTGATGGGGTTTAACAAGAGACAGAGGCTTTGCAAGAAAGGTGTGTTCTTTGCTCTGGTGCTCGAGATTTCAATCTTTGATGGTTCTCTTTCTAATGATTTTCTTAAGAGTATACCTACATGGGATATGGGCATAGAGAAAGCTCTGTTATCAGTCAGGTGGTACATTGGCTGGCATCTTTAGAAGGGTTGTTTTCTCTTGTTCAGTGTCAGGGACAGCTTGTTATAAAGGTATGTTTGTGGGCTGTGTCATCAGGTCCCCTGATTCAGTATGTCCTAGGTTAAATAACTCCTTCCCTCAGTTCTCCTGGAACTATTGCAACAGTACATGTAACAGCCGTCTTCCCTGCAAAACATCCCTCAGTGACTTTCCATCATCTCCTGAATCAACTCAGGGTCTTTGGCCTGGCTGACAAGGTCCTCCAGAAGCTGGCCCCAAGGTCCCATGTGACCTCATCTCCTGCCATGCTTGGCCTGGACCCCAGCAGCCCCGACTGGTGTGTAATCTGGTTCACTGTGCCCTCGCTGCCTCCTACTGTCCCCCTTGCTTCCGTGATTCCTCCCCCGACATCTTCATGCAATCACTTCCTCCTGCTCTTATTTCAAGATTCAGTTAGGGCAACCACTTCTCCAGGAAGCTGCCCCTGGCTTGCCCCCTAACCCCCACCCACTTTAGGTGGCCTCCTTCAGTACTGTTTGAATAACTCATCAGGGTCTGCATTTCCCACTGGACTATGAGTCTCTGGGGGGCAGGGGCTGGATCTCTTCTCCTATCATAATACTCCAAAGGTGCTTGTTGAAAAAGACCAGACCAGGATGGGGATGGGGGTGCTGTTTACTTGGCGTGGGCTCTGTGAGCTCCCATAAACATGATTGATGGTGATTACGCATACTCTGAGGACAACAGATTGTGGGACTAGGAGCTCAGCTATATTGCAAGCATCAGCTTCAATTGCTGTGGTGAAAAGAGATTAGGGAATAGCAAACTGACAACCTGGCTTATTCTAAGGGCTAAATTAGGAACAAGGTCAGTATATGCTGGTGGGAAAAAGAACGCTTCTGAGAAGGGGTGTATTTGAGACGGAAACATGGGGGTGTGTATATGGTGCAGCTGAAAATTAAAGTCAGAGGACTTTGGGTTCAGAAATTAACTCATGCCAGAGAGGCCACTTGGCAGAACTAAACTGTCTTTTGTAGCACCTTCTTTCAATTTTTAAGTATAATAATTTCGTCAATTCCGTAACAGCAAGAACTTGTTTATTGCCACTGTATCATTATTGCCTGGCATGTAGTAGCTCAGTAAATTTTTGTTTTATAAATGAATGACCACTGTAAAAACTGCTTTCTGCCTCTACTTTTTTTTTTTTTTTTTTTTTTTTTTTTTTGCGGTACACGGGCCCCTCACTGTCGTGGCCTCTCCCGTTGCGGAGCACAGGCTCCGGACGTGCAGGCTCAGCGGCCACGGCTCATGGGCCCAGCCGCTCCGCGGCGTTTGGGATCTTCCCGGACCGGGGCACGAACCCGTGTCCCCTGCATCAGCAGGCGGACTCTCAACCACTGCGCCACTAGGGAAGCCCGTGCCTCTACTTTTCACAGCTGCTTTCCCTCTACTCCACCCTTATCCTTTAAGCCAGTCTGCTGTCCTCCATCCGATAGCCTCGCTGGTCCGGGAGAGTGAACCCCAGTTTCTGTCCACCCCATCTTCCCTATCTTTGTTTGCTCTAGAACTGCTTGGGCTGTGGTCCGTCTCTGGGGTGAGGACCTGGATTCTGCCTCTGGCCCCAGATCCTGGGTTTTATATCTGTGTTGCTTGACATCTAGACCTTGGCTTGCCCATGTCCATGGGCTTGGTCTGCCCCTGTGCTCCTAGAGCGCATCATTCTGGCTACAGCACTGTGGAAACTGTCATCTCTGTTGGCTTTTTGGTGGGTCCTTGGGCAGTTCAGCCCCAGCCCTGGTGAGAAGATGATACCTTCTTGTAATGGCTGACCCAGTGCCCCTCCCCAGAATACCTTCCATTTATGGCTGCTGCCTACCACCACATTTAAGATGTTAGAGTGGACTGGACTGAGACCCGCTGTTTCTCTGGGGCCTAATATGGCCCTCCTCTTTATCTGAAGGTTAAAAAGCTCCACATTTATACAAGTATTGAATTTTTCAGTACAATATTAGCATAAAAAACAGACACATAGATCAAAAGAACAAAGCAGAGAACCCAGAAATGTACCCACATATATAGGGTCAGCTAATTTTTGACAAAGGCTCTAAGAACACACAGTGGGGGAAAGGACAGTTTCTTCAGTAAATGCTTCTGGGAAAACTAGATGCACATGCAAAGAATGGAATTGGACCCTTGTGTTACACCATAAAAAAAATCAACTCAAAATGGATTAAAGACTTGAACGTAAGACCTGAAACTGTAAAACTCCTAGAAGAAAACATATGGGAAAAGCTCTTTGACATTGGTCTTGGCAATGATTTTTTGGGCCTGACACCAAAAGCAAAAGCAACAAAAGCAAAAATAAACAAGTGGGACTACATCAAACTAAAAATATTTCTGAACATACAAAAAAAATCAACAAAATGAAAGGGCAACGTACAGAATGGGAATAAATAATTGTAAACCATATATCTGAAAAGGGATTAATATTTGAAATATACAAGGAATTTTTACAACTCAATAACAAAAAACCAAATAACCCAATTTTGGGCAAAAGTCCTAAATATATATTTTTCCAAAGAAGACATACAAATGGCCAGCAGAAAAGATGTTCAACATCACTAATCATCAGGGAAATGCAAATCAAAACCACAGTGAGACATCATCTCAAACTTGTTAAGATGCCTGTTATCAAAAGGATAAGAAATAACAAGTGTTGGTGAGGATGTGAAGAAAAGGGAACCCTTGTGCACTGGTGGTGGGAATGTAAACTGGTGCAGCCACTATGGGAAATAGTATGGAGGTTCTTCAACAAATTGGAAATAGAACTACCATACGATCCAGCAATTCCATTTCTAGGTGTATATCCAGAGGAAATGAGATCACTGTCTTGAAGAGATATCTGCACTCCCATGTTCATTGCAGCATTATTCACAATAGCCAAGATATGGAAACACCCTAATATGTTCGTTGGTAAATGAATGGATAAAGAAAATGTGGTCTCTATACACAATGGAATATTATTCAGCCACAAAAAATAAGGAAATCCTTACATTTGCAACCACATGGATGAACCTGAAGGTATTATGCTAAGTAAAATAAGCTCGACAGAGAAAGAAAAATACTACATGGTATCAAATACATGTAGAATCTAAAAGAAAAGTCAAAGTCATAGAAACAGAGAGTGAAATGGTGGTTGCCAGGGGTGGGGAATAGAGGAAATCGGGAGACGTTGGCCAAAGCGTATAAACTTTCAGTTATGAGTAAATTCTGAGGATCTAAAGTACAGCATGGTAACTGTAGTTAATAATATTGCATTGTGTACTTGCAATTTGCTAAAAGAGTAGATCTTAAGTGTTCTCACACCAAAAAAAGCAACTATGTGAGGTGATGGATGTATTGATTAACTTGACTGTGGGTATCATTTCACAATGTATACATATGTCAAATCTTCACACTGTCCACTTTAGATATATTACAGTTTTATTTGTCAGTTATACCTTAATAAAGCGGGAAAAAGTCTTGGGTTTTGTTTTAAAAGAGCCACAGAAATTAGCCTTCTGGAGGTCTTCCAAGGAAACAGTCACCTGTGGTTAGGCTGGGTCAGAAGTGCCCATTCTGGAGGAATTATAGTCACAGTGAATGCTCTGTGTGTGCATGTGTGTGTGAGTCTGCATGTGTGTGGTGTACATGGCATGTAAATCCATGTGTGGGTGTATATATGATGTGTATACCTGTGTGTAGCGTGGATGTGTGGTGTGTACACACTGTGCACACACATGTGGTATGTGTGCATGGTGTGTACACACGTGTGGGTTGTGTACATGGCGCATATACATGTGTGTGCACATGGCATGCATATGCATGTGTGTATACATCTGTGGTGTGTATGTGTGGGATATACATGGCATGTATATGTGTGTGGTGTGTGTAAACATTGGTGCATGTGTAGGTATGTGGTATGCATAGTGTGTATATGTGTGTGTACATGTTTATGGGGGGTGTGGGTGCTTATGGTATATATACACTCAAGCGTGTGCATGAGGTATATACATGGTGCATAAACACATTTGTGGGTCCTGAGGTCCAGGGAGGGTGGACACAGGTGCTGCTCAGGGCCATTTGAGCAGGAAATGACCTGAAGGGCACCCATGAGCCGAGGTCTGTGGTCAAGGAGCTGCGTGGAGCCTCAAAATCCAGAAGCTCGAAGCAGAGCCATAGTGGGAAGTCAGGAGAGAGAGCAGGAGACCTGTTAGACACGACCCAGTACGAGGTCACGGGCAAAGGGGTGCTGGCATCTCCCTTTCCATGGCTAAGCAGTCTGTGTCAGCTGGCTTAAAGGGAAGCTCCTGGGAAGAAAACTTGGGGTGCGTGCCTTTGTTGGTCATTATTTTTATTTATTTATTTATTTATTTTCTACATCTTTATTGGAGTATAATTGCTTTACAATGGTGTGTTAGTTTCTGCTTTATAACAAAGTGAATCAGTTATACATATACATATGTTCCCATATCTCTTCGCTCTTGCGTCTCCCTCCCTCCCATCCTCCCTATCCCACCCCTCTAGGTGGTCACAAAGCACCAAGCTGATCTCCCTGTGCTATGTGGCTGCTTCCCTCTAGCTATCTGTTTTACGTTTGATAGTGTATATGTGTCCATGCCACTCTCTCACTTTGTCACAGCTTACCCTTCCTCCTCCCATATCCTCAAGTCCATTCTCTAGTAGGTCTGTATCTTTATTCCCGTCATACCCCAGGTTCTTCCTGACTTTTTTTTTCTTAAATTCCATATATATGTGTTAGCATACGGTATTTGTCTCTCTCTTTCTGACTTACTTCACTCTGTATGACAGACTCTAGGTCCATCCACCTCATTACAAATAGCTCAATTTCGTTTCTTTTTATGGCTGAGTAATATTCCATTGTATATATGTGCCACATCTTCTTTATCCATTCATCCGATGATGGACACTTAGGTTGTTTCCATCTCCTGAATATTGTAAATAGAGCTGCAATGACCATTTTGGTACATGACTCTTTTTGAATTATGGTTTTCTCAGGGTATTTGCCCAGTAGTGGGATTGCTGGGTCATATGGTAGTTCTATTTGTAGTTTTTTAAGGAACCTCCATACTGTTCTCCATAGCGGCTGTACCAATTCACATTCCCACCAGCAGTGCAAGAGGGTTCCCTTTTCTCCACACCCTCTCCAGCATTTATTGTTTGTAGATTTTTTGCTGATGGCCATTCTGACTGGTGTGAGATGATATCTCATTGTAGTTTTGATTTGCACTTCTCTAATGATTAATGATGTTGAGCATCCTTTCATGTGTTTGTTGGCAGTCTGTATATCTTCTTTGGAGAAATGTCTATTTAGGTCTTCTACCCACTTTTGGATTGGGTTGTTTGTTTTTTTGTTATTGAGCTGCATGAGCTGCTTGTAAATTTTGGAGATTAATTCTTTGTCAGTTGCTTCATTTGCAAATATTTTCTCCCATTCTGAGGGTTGTCTTTTGGTCTTGTTTATGGTTTCCTTTGCTGTGCAAAAGCTTTGAAGTTTCATTAGGTCCCATTTGTTTATTTTTGTTTTTATTTCCATTACTCCAGGAGGTGGGTCAAAAAGGATCTTGCTGTGATTTATGTCATAGAGTGTTCTGCCTATCTTTTCCTCTAAGAGTTTGATAGTTTCTGGCCTTACATTTAGGTCTTTAATCCATTTTGAGTTTTATTTTTCTGTATGGTGTTAGGGAGTGATCTAATCTCATACTTTTACATGTAGCTGTCCAGATTTCCCAGCACCACTTATTGAAGAGGCTGTCCTTTCTCCACTGTACATTCCTGCCTCCTTTATCAAAGATAAGGTGACCATATGTGCATGGGTTTATCTCTGGGCTTTCTATCCTGTTCCATTGATCTATCTTTCTGTTTTTTTTTTTTTTTTGTGGTACGTGGGCTTCTCACTGTTGTGGCCTCTCCCATTGTGGAGCACAGGCTGTGGACATGCAGGCTCAGCAGCCATGGCCCACGGGCCCAGCCGCTCCGCAGCATGTGGGATCCTCCCAGACCGGGGCACGAACCCACGTCCCCTGCATCGGCAGGCAGACCCCCAACCACTGCGCCACCGGGGAAGCCCTATCTTTCTGTTTTTGTGCCAGTACCATGCTGTCTTGATTACTGTAGCTTTGTAGTATAGTCTGAAGTCTGGGAGCCTGATTCCTCCAGCTCTGTTTTTCGTTCTCAAGATTGCTTTGGCTATTCGACGTCTTTTGTATTTCCATACAAATTGTGAAATTTTTTGTTCTAGTTCTGTGAAAAATGCCAGTGGTAGTTTGATAGGGATTGCATTGAATCTGTAGATTGCTTTGGGTAGTAGAGTCATTTTCACAATGTTGATTTGACAAGCATTTTTAGCATTTGTGCAGCTGGAATACCTTGCATGAGGTGCTGATGATACTGAGACAAATCATATGGGGTTCCTGGCATCACAGAAAACAAATATGAGGAATGAGGTGTCAGGGGTGCCATGGGGGTGGGGGGAAGAGGAAGGGGACAAGGGAAGGAGTGAGGGGGAGGGCAGAAGGGAGAAGCAGATTTCTAGGACCAGGAGAGGCACACAGGACAGAGGCTGACCCCCTGCTTGCAGTAAGAATAGTTCATTGGAACTGAATGCCCTTGTGTGATTGGTTCTAAGTCTCCTCCTTTAAAATATTTACTGTATCTTTGAGTGTTTATTAAAATAAAGTGGAGCTGGAATCCTTCCTGGGTCTGCGGGCTTCCCATCTCCCTTCTTACCCATCTTCCCCCCCCGCACCCCAGAGACCCAGACACCTAAATCTGGCCCCTCCAGCCCCTGCCATCCTGCCATCCTGCCATCCAACCTTCCCCCAAATCCCGGACCTCTGGGGGAGGTTTAGGAGGTCATTAGGGAGACAACAGCCTCCTCTCCTCTCCCCACAGTGCAGTTTCTGAGTGTTTGCTGTGTTAGCAGATTTGATGGATGGTGGCAAATGCTTAAGGATAAGATATTGTAATCAGGAGAGTGTCTCCTCCCTCCCTCCTTCCTCCTCTGTCCCTGGATCTGGTGCTCACCGTTTTCTGTAGTGTCAGCAGATGGATGGATGGCTTTTGCTAATGCTTTGCTGGAGTTGTAGAACGTGTAGCAGGAGAAACCCTGCAGGCTCACCAGAGAAAGAGGAACAGGAATAGCTCAGGGACGTGGAGAAACTGAGCTGGGAAAGGGGACCAGTGTATATTAGAGTGCACTGGACGTTCCTGCTGCAACCCTGCCTGCAGGGCTCACTCAGACACCAAGTTGTTGCTAGTGTGCCTGGTGGTCTGGTCTCTGTTACTCGACCTCCCAAGTTGGACAATTGCAACAGGCTTTTATCTGGTATGCTCAGTCCAGTCTAGAACCCTTCTATACTTCCATCCAGCACTCTTGGGGCCGTATTGATCAGCCATATTGATCTCCTCATGCATAAGCCCCCTTTAGAGTGCTCCCTCACTCTCATACCTTCCATGGCTCCCCACTGCCCATCAAATCTTGTGCAAACCCCACAGATCCTTGACCAGACTGGAACTTCTTTACCATGTGTTTGTGGTTAAACCCCTTAAACTCTCTGAACTTCATTTTCCTTGGTCACAAAATTACAATTACCTATTGGGAGGATAAACTGTAATCAGGCAGGTTAAAATACTTTGTTAGCTGAAATATAAGGCCTGTGTCAAGAGCCCAAGTCGGGGAAGTACCTAATGGGAGCAGCTGTCCCCAGTGGTCAGCAAGGCTGGGAAGGTGAGAGAGGACCAAGGATGCAGAAGGCAGGAGCCTTCCTACTCCAGCCGGCTCGCCTGGGGTGTCAATTTCTCCCTCCCCAGCCGGTCGGGGGCTCAGCTCTCCATTACACGTCCTCACACACATTTCTCAGCTCTGCCACGTCGAGGTGCCCACTCCCATCTCAGATCCTGGCTGTCACCCAAACACACAACACCCAGCGAGGATAAGACCTCCCAGTGTGGCCGTGAGGATTGTGCACTAGACAGCAATAACACGATGCCGGGCACACAGTGCAGGCTCAGTACATGTTGACAACACCAAAACACAGAGTCGTATGTGTACCAAAGAAACAAGGGCTTATGCACCCATCTGTTTCAGAGGTTTCCTCACTCATCAGAATTTACAGAAAACACCATCCGTTCATCTCTTGCAGGCATTAACCGGGGATGTGGAAAGAGCTTAGATTAACTTGTTAAATCCATCAAAATGGTATTTGTTAAAATGGGCTTTTATGTGTTGACCACATAAATATTCATCACTTCATGGCCATGCCCAAGCACATACCACTGCTTCTGTTTGCCCCCCGACGTTGTCAGCAGAAAACATCACGTGACAGCAAAATGGAGCATGCGTTATTTACCCAACGCTGTGTTGGGACACGTCGGAGCTGGACTCTGCCAGGAAAGGGCTTTTCTTGCAGACAGCGAGCAGCTGCTACCGCCTTCCCCGCCATCCTCCACAGAGCGACTCACGGCCTATTTTCCCCGCCATTCCCGAGCGCGCAGAGTGCTGGCTTCATCCATCAAACTCATGTCCTTTTTTTCAGGAGAAAGAAATCGATAGAAATTGATTTGAAAATGTCAAACTTTATCAACTGCCAACTGTCACTCCAAGACAGATATCTTCTGCATGGTGTAAATGTTTGATTTCACCAAGATTCTTTTCTTGCCTGACAGTCTGGGGTGTCAAGCCACGAATCAACCCTCACATATTCTCTGGGGGCCGATTAGAAAGGGAGGTGGCATAGCGCAGTGGCTAAATGTGGCTAAATCAGGAGCCAGACTGCTTTAATTGCTGTGTGACATTGGGAAACGTATTTAACTTCCCTGAAACTCAGAAATCTCATCTCACACCCTAGGATGATAGTTGGATATATATCATATGGTTGTGAGAATTAAATGATAACCCGTGTAAACCACTTATAAAATGTGGAGACTATTGTAAGTGCATAATAAATATTAACCACTTTTTATTATTTGTATGCCACTTTGCTAGGCATTGAGGAGTTTAAATAAGGCTTGTTGGGGGAGGTAAGACATACGCAAGGCAAGCAGGGCAACCAATCCATGGAAGGATGACAGAGCCTGGAGTCTGAAGTCCCGGGTTTGAATTTCAGCCACTCATTAGCTCCATGATTTTGAGAGGTTTCCCTAGAAAACAGTTTAACCTGTAAAATGGGGATGAAAATCACAGTGATTGACAAGCAAGCTCGTTATATATTTCTAGTTACACAACCGCTTTGAGACTAGAAATGCACGGTGCATGGGTTAGTGATTTTATGATAGCCCCGAAAAGGTCATTTTGTGATATTGAGTGATAAATGCTAAATGCCAAACGTGTAGGACAGAGAAAGGTTCAGTGTCAGGAGAGACATTTGGGGCAGAGGTTGTCATAAGGGTCTTCCAGAATGGGTGGGATTGAACTGGGTTTTGCCAGGTCAAGTCCAAAGAAGACTGCCTGGAACGTACTGGGCTGAGTTATCGCCAACACAAGTATAGGCTTAGTAGAGGCCTTGATGCAGTAACGAGGAATTCTGGCATGATTTTCTACACTTTGGGAAGAATCTAGATTATTAATGTCAGGTATGTCATCTGATCTGGGGGTCAGTAACTACTTGGCTTCTGCAGGGAGCGTGGCTGAAATGTGACAAGAGTCAGGTCAGAGACACAGGCAGGGGCTCATCCAGTTGGCCAGGTGAGAAATGACGATGACCAGGGCCAAGGCGTTAGCAGTGGCAATGGAGAAACGCGGACAGATGCGAGGTCTTTTTGGAGGTAGAGCTATCAGGACTTGCTGATTTAGTCATTCAGTTCATTAATTCAAGTGTTCTCGGCTCTGGGGATATAGCAGCATGCAAAAGAAGCAAAAATGTGCTTATGCTGCTTAAGTACTGGTGGGAGGGGAAAAGCAGGGGAAGGAGAAGGCAGGAGGAGGATAATTCCCAGGTATCCTGCCTGAGGGGATGGTGTGCAGCTATTTGCTTCCTAATGTGAATTTGAGGAACTTAGTCACAAACTGCTGAGATGCACTGGCTTGCCTTAACTACCACTTCCTCCTTTCCTTTAAGAGGCCTCTTCTAGGTGTCTCGTGCTTTCTATGTCGCAGTTTCTACGTCCTAGTGCCGGGGGCTAGTGGGACTAATGGGAGTGACTTCTTGCGGCTGTGTTAATGCGCTGAAAGGTCCTTCTTAACAGAGTCTCTCCACTCAGCTTGTAGGGCCCCATCAGCTTGTCCAGTGCACATCCAGGGGGGTATGGATGGTTCCCCCTCCATCGTTACACTCTGCAAGGTGCCGTTAAAGACCAGTTCGTCTCCTTGCCCTTTTGCAGCCACGGGAGGCCTCATATTGTTACTGAATTGGTGGACTGGACCCACGCTGGGGTCCTAGCCCTGGGTTGAAACCCCTTGTCTTGGCCAGGGAAGTTCTTTTTCCGATCCAATTCACTCAGTCAATAATGAAACTGATGCTGAGACTGGAACAGCACAAGCTTTATTCAATGGCCAAAGAATGGAGATGTGGGAACCTAGTTCACAAATCAACTTCTCAGCACAGTTCAGGCGGAGACACCAAATACACAGGAGGGTCGAGGGAAAAGGGAGGGAATTAGAAAGAGTGGGAGGAATATTCATGTGTTATCTAAGAACAGGAGTGTGGTTTGGACCTGAAGCAGCTCTCCTTTTCAGTCCCTGTATGGACTTTTCTGGTTGTTGTCATGGCAATCGTCCACTGTCATGGCGCTGGTGGGTGTGTCATTTAACATGCTAATGTATTACAATGAGCATGTAACGAGGCTCAAGGTCTACTGGAAGTCAAATCTTCTGCCATCTTGGGCCTAGTTGGTTCTCACCAGTTCCTGTTTTTTTCTCTTTTCAGCTTCCTTCTGATACTCCGATAAGAGTACTTGGTTTTTATTCCAGGGAGGGGCAGGTGCCCTACATTGGGTAGCATGTGGCAGCTTCCAGGTTGAATCTGATTTGAAGAAGGTCCCACCTGGACAGGTCATCCAGTTTCCATGCCCCTTTCCGTAGTCCGTAATCCAAACACTTCCTTCTGCATTTTGCTATATAACCATGTCTTGCTGACCAGACAACTTTGGACACACCAAACTAAGAGGGGATGAAATTCTAGAAGAAAAACCCAGCAGAAACCAAGGTGTGGAGGTAGGAAGTTTCAGGCGGAATTTGGCTGATGACGACAGTCCATCCAAAGTCGATGCTTGGGATGCCTTTGGGAGACGCAAGGGCTTTTTTGAGTGTCTGTCGCCAACGGGTGAGCCACCTTCACCTCCCTGCTGGGTGAATACGGGGAAGAAGCCTCTTAGAATTTTAAACGATCCCAGTGAACATAATTTCCGCAATTACCGATGTTCAGTAATTATGCTAATGCCGATTCACAAAGAGCTGTTATTTGCTCAGCGTGTTCTGTGCACATTATCTCCTTACCTGACTGTTTTTGCACAGCAGTTATGGTTTGCTTGTCATGTTAAGGGATGTTTGCATCTTTGAGCTTGTCAAGGCACTAGAAGGAGAGCTAAAGTTCTGGTCCACCCCATCAGAAGATTTTCTGGTGGGCTTCTTAATGAGAAGGGAAGGAAAGGGGAACAAGTGAAAAGGCAGCAGGAAAGGGAACCTCCGTTTGACTGAAGGGGAAATTATAGTTCAGAGGTGAAGAAAGGGGCACAGGGACAATCACGGTAGAGATCTGTAAACTTATCTTTCTGATTCCAGGTATGGCCTCTGGTAATTAGGAAAGTTGAGAGGCTGCCTGGTCTCCCCGTTCTGTAACAGTGACAGTGCTTTGCTTGGCTTGAACTGCAAGTCCCATTTTTAGTCTCTGCTTTGAGTTGTAAGAGCACTTAGAGACCATCTAAGACATTAATTCTGAAAGTGTGGTCTCTTGGCCAGCAGCATCAGCATCACCTGAGAATTTGTTAGAAAATGCAAATTCTGATGAAAAAGAATATATATATATATATATATATATATATATATATATATAACTGAATCACTTTGGTGTGATGTACAGAAGAAATTAACACATTGTAAATCAACTGTACTTCAATAAAATAAATTTTTAAAATTATTTATTTATTTTTGGCTGCATTGGGTCTTTGTTGCTGCGTGCGGGCTTTCTCTAGTTGCGGTGAGCGGGGGCTACTCTTCGTTGCGGTGCGCGGTGACTTCTCTTGTTGCAGAGCATGGGCTCTAGGTGCATGGGCTTCAGTAGTTGTGGTATGCGGGCTCAGTAGTTGTAGCTCTAGGGCTCTAGAGCACAGGTTTAGTAGTTATGGTGCACAGGCTTAGTTTCCCGGCAGCATGTGGGATCTTCCTGGACCAGGGCCTGTGTCCCCTGCATTGGCAGGCGGATTCTTAACCACTGTGCCACCAGGGAAGTCCAATAAAATAAAATATAAAAAATGCGAGTTTTGGTGCTCCACCCAGACGTATTGCATCAGAAACGCTCGGGGTTTCTGTGTTTTAACCAGCAATCATCTTCAAACAGGCCCTCCAGGTGAGTCTGATGCGTGTTGAAGTTTGAGAATTACATTCTAGGTCCTTGATACGTAAAGTATGGACCACAGATCAGCAAGCAGCATGAACCACATCTGCAAGCTTGTTACTAAGGTGACATCTCAGGCCACACCCAGACCTACCCAGTCAGAGCCTGTATTTGAACAAGATCCCTAGGTGATTTGCATACACACTAAAGCTTGAGTATCACTTATTCAAGTCCAAATGTCCCCATTTCCTGTTGACAAGAGGCAAAATGACTTGTTGGATGTCCCACCAATTACTAACAGAACTAGACTGCTATTATTCTTACTAATTCAGGGTTATGTGTTTTTTTGTTGTTGAGGTGTATGAGCCGTTTGCACATGTTGGAAATTAAGCCCTTGTCAGTCGCATTGTTTGCAAATATTTTCTCTCAGTCTGAAGGTTGTCTTTTTGTTTTGTTGATGGTTTCCTTGGCTGTGCAAAAGCTTGTAAGTTTGATTAGGTCCCATTTGTTTATTTTTACTTTTATTTTTATTGCTTTTGGAGACTGACCTAAGAAAATATTGGTATGATTTATGTCAGAGAATGTTTTGCCTATGTTCTCTTCTAGGAGTTTTATGGTGTCATGTCTTAATATTTAAGTCTTTAAGCCATTTAAAAAATGATTTGTTTATTTTTGGCTGCATTGGGTCTTCATTGCTGTGGGCGGGCTTCCTCTAGTTGTGGCAAGTGGGGCTACTCTTCATTGCGGTGCGCGGGCTTCTCATTATGGTGGCTTCTTGTTGCGGAGCATGGGCTCTAGGCGTGTGGGCTCAGTAGTTGTGGCACATAGGCTCAGTAGTTGTGGAACATGGGCTCAGTAGTTATGACTCACAGGCTCTAGAGCACAGGATAGTCGTTGTGACACACGGGCTTAGTTGCTCCGTGGCATGTGGGATCTTTCCAGACCAGGGCTCGAACCTGTGTCCCCTGCATTGGCAGGTGGATTCTTAACCACTGCGCCACCAGGGAAGTCCCACGCCATTTTGAGTTTATTTTTGTGTATAGTGTGAGGGAGTGTTCTAACTTCATTGGTTTACATGCATATTCCTACTCATTTTAATAACTAACATTTATTGTGTGCTAACTGCAGTCATTCTCTTGGAGTGTCTGTCGCCTACCTCACTGTTAATATGCTCTAAAGAGGGCTTTCTATGTGCCCAGACTTGCTCCCTGGATTTTTCCATTTAATTTTCACCATATCCCTTTGAGGTATTAGGTTGGCCAAAAAGTTCGTTTGGGTTTTTGGTAAGATGTTATGGAAAAACCCAAACAAACTTCTCAGCCAACCCAAAAAATACATGAGAAATCCTCTTTTTAGAACGATCCTCTGGCCAGATAATTGAAAATGTCAACTAAGGCAGGAAATCATACAAAATATACACCCCCCCTAAACATTTAATTTTAGCCTAAACATGTAAATGTATGTACATTCATCAGTCTATAGATGTGGCGGGTCAATGTCTTTTCCTTGAGTCCAGTCTTTTTTTTTTTCTTTCTGACTTTAAGTTTCCATATCTTTTATGATACCTGGTTTGGCTTTCTTTAGAGTGAGAAAGTTTAGGGAGAGAAGAAATCTTAGGACAGAACCCTTCTAGAATTTTATTTTTCTCAAACTCCTAATTCTATAGAACTTTTAAAAAAGTGATTTGCCTTGTGCAAAGTATTCAGAATTCAATTCAGACACATTGAAATATATGATAAAGTCTGTGATTATAGTAACAAGTATAACTGGTATAAGCTGGCTTAGAACCAACGCAAAAGTAAACAACTCAACTATCAGAAGCAGATGCGAATGGGTACATTACAGAGCAGTGCACTACCCCTGAATGGGGACCCGTCTCATTGCCAAGAGCTGCAATGCCGACCCAGGCAGTTGGAGTCCAGAGCCCCCGTGACACTCCCTTGATTGTGTTTTTTAGGTAAAAAAAAAAAAAAAAAAGGGGGGCTTCCCTGGTGGTGCAGTGGTTGAGAATCTGCCTGCCAATGCAGGGGACATGGGTTCGAGCCCTGGTCTGGGAGGATCCCACATGCCGTGGAGCAACTAGGCCTGTGAGCCACAACTACTGAGCCTGCGCATCTGGAGCTTGTGCTCCGCAAGAAGAGAGGCCGTGACAGTGAGAGGCCTGCGCACTGCGATGAAGAGTGGCCCCCGCTCGCCGCAACTAGAGAAAGCCCTTGCACAGAAACGAAGACCCAACACAGCCAAAAATAAATAATAAATAAATAAATAAATAAAAATTTAAATAAAAGGTTATGAAGAACCTAGGGGCAGGATGGGAATAAAGACACAGATCTACTAGAGAATGGACTTGAGGACACAGGGAGGGGGAAGGGTCAGCTGGGACGAAGTGAGAGAGTGGCATGGACATATATACACTACCAAATGTAAAACAGATAGCTGGTGGGAAGCAGCCGCATAGCACAGGGAGATCAGCTGGGTGCTTTGTGACCACCTAGAGGGGTGGGATAGGGAGGGTGGGAGGGAGACGCAAGAGGGAGGAGATATGGGGATATATGTATATGTATAGATGATTCACTTTGTTATAAAGCAGAAACTAATGTACCATTCTAAAGCAACTATACTCCAATAAAGATGTTTAAAAAAATTAGATAATCAGTCACTTTATCTTGGCAAACTATAAATACTTCTCCAAATACGCTCTTCTTCCTGCACTCCCCCTGAATCTGTACTTAACTTTGGCAGTAGAACTTGGTGTTCTTGAGAGACCAGGCTAAATGTCTAAGCATTGTCGGGAGGAAGGAATTTTTCTTTTCCTGTCTAGGTTCTTCCAGCTGGTTAAAGAATTAAATTGACATGAGACAGGGTAACAGGAGAAAATCAAGCAAAGTTTGATGACATGTATACATGGGAGAGACCCAGAAAAACTGAGTAACTCACCAAAATGGCCAAAACCCTTGCCTTAAATACCATCTTCAGCTAAGGACAAAAGAGGATGCTGAGAATGCTGGTTTGGGACTTCAGAGAGCAGGAAGGCAATTCACACGAAGATGGAAAAGCAAGTGTTTGTTAAACAGATGTTTGCTGGACCCTGCAGAGAAGGTGGGCTACAGAGAGGAATTTTGACAAACAGACTTTGCTGGGTTCCTTCCTGTCTACACACCTGGTTCATACTATAGTTATCTCTGGTGATAGCGCCCTTCCTGGAATAGGTCCTCTGTCTACATTCTTTTAGGCAGTTAGGGGGAAGGTAAAATTTCTTCCTGAGTCTTTTGGGCCTTGATTGTTTTCAGATCAAAATAATTTGCATGCCAGGGGGACATTTTGGGGCGACAAATTTTGCTCCCCTGCACCATTAATATTCTCTGACAAAACACCATCAGTGCACTGTCTCATGGCAGAGGACCAGTTAATGGAGAAAATAACAGCAGAAGGGGGAATTAATTAGACTGAGATTTTAGTTGAACCACTTGAAAAAGTGTCCATGCATGGCATGTATTCCCTCCTAAAGCCATGTCCCCATAAGACCCCATACATACCTTTTATTATGTAAAGTGTCATACAACCGATGAAATCCTTTATCCTATGATCCTGGTTCAGGTATTATTTTTCTGCCTCATCTCTTTCTATCTGACTTGTTGCAAATTACTGAACTTGTATGACCTATCTGTAAAATGAGGATGAGAATGGTACCTCTCTACCTATTAGGGTTGCAGACAGGTGTTAATAGCAAATACTTAGTATAAAACCTGGCACTAGTAAATGCCAATAAGTAGTTGCTATTTTTGTTGTTGTTTTTCCAATCCCTCTTCCCTAGGGACATGGTGAAAGGCTTAATTAGATATAGCTAAGGGCAAACATTCTGTCAGACTTCTCTTGGTCTTGTTTTATAATCCTAGCTCAGTGCCTAGAACACAGTAAATGCTTGATAAATATTTGTGGAAAATTGAATAAATGAATCTTGGGTTAGTGTTCTTCACTGTTCTCTTTCTGCATCCGATTATGGTCTCTATAGTAAGCGTGGTTTCCCAATATCGAAACCTTTCGTACTTCTGTTGTTTCAAAGAATTCTCAGTCTCTCCATCCGCAGTTGCCTATAGTCTCCGTATATTCAGTACAGACTCCTTTCTTTTTTTTTTTTTAACCAGGCATCTTTATTGGAGTATAAATGCTTTACAATGTTGTGTTAGTTTCTGCTGTACAACAAAGTGAATCAGCTATATGTATACGTGTATCCCCATATTCCATCCCTCTTGAGCCTCCCTCCCACCCTCCTTATCCCATCCCTCTAGGTTGTCACAAAGCACTGACCTGATCTCCCTGTGCTATGCAGCAGCTTCCCACTAGCCATCCATTTTGCATTTGGTAGTGTATATACGTCAGTGCCACTCTCTCACTTCATCCCAGCTTCCCCTCCCCCCCACACCCCGTGCCCTCAAGTCTGTTCTCTACATCTGCCTCTTTATTCCTATCCTGCCCCTAGGTTCATCAGTACCGCTTTTTAAAATTCCATATATATGTGTTAGCATACGGTATTTGTTTTTCTCTTTCTAACTTACTTCACTCTGTATGACAGATTCTGGGTCCATCCACCTCACTACAAATAACTTAATTTTGTTCCTTTTTATGGCTGAGTAATATTCCATTATATCTATGTGCCACATCATCTTTATCCAGTCATCTGCTGATGGACATTTAGGTTGCTTCCATGTCCTGGCTATTGTAAATAGTGCTGCAGTGAACATTGTGGTACATGTCTCTTTTTGAATTATGGTTTGCTCAGAGTATATGCCCAGTAGTGGGATTGCTGGGTCCTATGGTAGTTCTATTTTTAGTTTTATAAGGAACCTCCATACTGTTCTCCATAGTGGCTGTGTCAATTTACATTCCCACCAACAGTGCAGGAGAGTGCCCTTTTCTCCACACCCTCTCCAGCATTTATTGTTTGTAGATATTTTGATGATGGCCATTCTCGCTGGTGTGAGGTGATACTTCATTGTGGTTTTGATTTGCATTTCTCTAATGATTAGTGATGTTGAGCATCTTTTCATGCATTTGTTGGCCATCTGTATGTCTTCTTTGGAGAAATGTCTATTTAGGTCTTATGCCCATTTTTGGATTGGATTGTTTGTTTTTTTGATATTGAGCTGCATGAGCTGCCTGTAAATTTTGGAGATTAATCCTTTGTCAGTTGCTTCATTTGCAAATATTTTCTCCCATTCTGAGGGTTGTCTTTTCATCTTGTTTATGGTTTCCTTTGCTGTGCAAAAGCTTATAAGGTTCATTAGGTCCCATATGTTTATTTTTGTTTTTATTTCCCTTACCCTAGGAAATGGGTCAAAAAGGATCTTGCTGTGATTTATGTCATAGAGTGTTCTGCCTATGTTTTCCTCTAAGAGTTTGATGGTGTCTGGCCTTACATTTAGGTCTTTAATCCATTTTGAGTTAATTTTTGTGTATGGTGTTAGGGTGTGTTCTAATTTCATTCTTTTACATGTACCTGTCCAGTTTTCCCAGCACCACTTATTGGAGAGGCTGTCTTTTCTCCATTGTATATTCTTGCCTCCTTTATCAAAGATAAGGTGACCATATGTGCATGGGTTTATCTCTGGGCTTTCTGTCTTGTTCCATTGATCTATATTTCTTTTTTTGTGCCAGTACCATACTATCTTGATTACTGAAGCTCTGTAGTATAGTCTGAAGTCAGGGAGCCTGAATTCCTCCAGCTCCGTTTTTCTTTCTCAAGATTGCTTTGGCTATTCGAGGTCTTT
Source organism: Delphinus delphis (assembly GCF_949987515.2). NCBI lineage: Eukaryota > Metazoa > Chordata > Mammalia > Artiodactyla > Delphinidae > Delphinus > Delphinus delphis. The sequence goes on along the minus strand of NC_082697.1, from coordinate 17,881,682 downwards.
TGTGTTTCCATACAAATTGTAAAATATCTTGTTCTAGTTCTGTGAAAAATGCCATTGGTAATTTGATAGGGATTGCACTGAACCTGTAGATTGCTTTGGGTAGTATAGTAATTTTCACAATGTTGATTCTTCCAGTCCAGGAACATGGTATATCTCTTCATCTGTTTATGTTATCTTTGATTTCTTTCATCAGTGTTTTCTGAATACAGGTCTTTTGCTTCCTTAGGTAGGTTTATTCCTAGATATTTTATTCTTTTTGTTGTGATGCTAAGTGGGATTGTTTCCTTAATTTCTCTTTCTGATCTTTTGTTGTTAGTGTATAGGAATGCAAGAGATTTCTGTGCATTAGTTTTGTATTCTGCAACCTTACAAAATTCATTGATTAGTTCTAGTAGTTTTCTGGTGGCATCTTTAGGATTTTCTAGGTATAGTATCATGTCATTGGCAAACAGTGACAGTTTTACTTCTTCTTTTCCAATTTGTATTCCTTTATTTCTTTTTCTTCTCTGATCACTGTGGCTAGGAATTCCAATACTATGTTGAATAATAGTGGCAAGAGTGGACATCCTTGTCTTGTTCCTGATCTTCGAGGAAATGGTTTCAGTTTTTCACCACTGAAAATGATGTTTACTGGAAATGATGTATGGCTTTTATTATGTTGAGGTAGGTTCCCTCTATGCCCACTTTCTAGAGGGTTTTATCATAAATGGGTGTTGAATTTTGTCAAAAGCTTTTTATGTATCTCTTGAGATGGTCATATGGTTTTTATTCTTTGATTTATTAGTATGGTGTATCACATTGATTGTTTTGTGTATACTGAAGAATCCTTGCATCCCTGGGATAAATTCCACTTGATCATAGTGTATGATCCTTTTAATGTCTTGTTGGATTCTGTTTGCTAGTATTTTGTTGAGGATTTTTGCGTCTGTTCATCAGTGATATTGGTCTATAATTTTCTTTTTTTGTGATATCTTTTTCTGGTTTTGGTATCAGGGTGATGGTGGCCTCGTAGAACGAGTTTGGGAGTGTTTCTCCCTCTGCAATTCTTTGGAAGATTTTGAGAAGGATAGGTGTGAACTCTTCTCTAAATGTTTGATAGAATTTGCCTGTGAAGCCATCTGGTCCTGGATTTTTGTTTGTTGGAAGATTTTTAATTACAGTTTCAATTTCATTACCTGTGATTGGTCTGTTTATATCTTCTGTTTCTTCCTGGTTCAGTCTTGGAACATTGTGCTTGTCTGCGAATTTGTCCATTTCTTCCAGGTTGTCCATTTTATTGGCATATAGTTGCTTGTAGTAATCTCTAATGATCTTTTGTATTTCTGCTGTGTTGGTTGTAATGTCTCCTTTTTCATATCTAATTTTATTGATTTGTGTCCTCTCTGTTTTTTTCTTGATGAGTCTGGCTAAAGATTTATCAATTTTGTTTATCTTCTCAAAGAACCAGCTTTTAGTTTTATTGATCTTTGCTGTTATTTTCTTTGTTTCTATTTCATTTATTTCTGCTCTGATCTTTATGATTTCTTTACTTCTACTAATTTTGGGTTTTCTTTGTTCTACTTTTTCTGGTTGCTTTGGGTGTAAGGTTGCATTGTTTGAGATTTTTCTTGTTTCTTGAGGTGAGGTTAAATTGCTATGAACTTACCTCTTAGAACTGCTTTTGCTTCATCCCATAGGTTTTTGGATCGTTGTGTTTTCATTGTCATCTGTTCTTAAGTATTTTTTTATTTCCTCTTTGATTTCTTTAGTGATCTCTTGGTTATTTAGCGGTGCACTGTTTAGCCTCCATTTATTTGTGTTTTATTACTGTTTTTTTTCATGTAGTTGATTTCTAATATCATAGCGTTGTGGTTGGAAAAGATACTTCATATGATTTCAATTTTCTTAAATTTTCCAATTTTTGATTGGTGACTGAAAATGTGATCTATTCTGGAGAACGTTCTGTGTGCCCTTGAGAGGAAAGTGTATTCTTCTGCTTTCGGTTGGAATGTCCTAAAAATATCAATTAAATCTATTTGGTCTTTTGTGTCATTTAAAGCTTGTGTTTCCTTATTTATTTTCTGTCTGGGTGATCTGTCTATTGGTGTAAGTGGGGTGTTAACGTCCCCCTGTATTATTGTGTTACTGTCAGTTTTTCCCTTTATGGCTGTTAGCATTTGCCTTATGTACTGAGATGCTCCTATGTTGGGTGGATAAATATTTACAATTGTTATATCTTCTTCTTGGATTGATCCCTTGATCTTTATGTAGTGTCCTTCTTTGTCTCTTATTAATGGTCTTTATTTTCAAGTCTATTTTGTCTAATATGAGAATTGCTACCCCAGCTTTCTTTTGATTTCCATTTGCATGGAATATCTTTTTCCATCCCCTCACTTTCAGTCTGTATGTGTCCCTAGGTCTGAAGTGGGTCTCTTGTAGACAGCGTGTATACGGGTCTTGTTTTTGTATCCATTCAGCCAGTCTACGTCTCTTGGTTGGAGCATTTAATCCATTCACATTTAAGGTAGTTATTGATATGTATGTTCCTATTACCATTTTCTTAATTGTTTTGGGTTTATTATTGTAGGTCTTTTCCTTCTCTTGTGTTTCCTGCCTAGAGAAGTTCCTTTAGCATTTGTTGTAAAGCTGGTTTTGTGGTGCTGAATTCTCTTAGCTTTTGCTTGTCTCTAAAGGTTTTAATTTCTCCATCAAATCTGAATGAGATCCTTGCTGGGTAGAGTAATCTTGGTTGTAGTTTTTTCCCTTTCATCACTTTAAATATGTCCTGCCACTCCTTTCTGGCTTGCCGAGTTTCTGCTGAAAGATCAATGGTTAACCTTATGCAGATTCCCTTGTATGTTATTTGTTGCTTTTCCCTTGCTGCTTGTAATATTTTTTCTTTGTATTTAATTTTTGATAGTTTGATTAATATGTGTTTCAGCATGTTTCTCTTTGAGTTTATCCTGTATGTGACTCTCTGCACTTCCTGGACTTGGGTGGCTATTTCCTTTCCCATGTTAGGGAAGTTTTCAACTATAATCTCTTCAAATATTTTCTCAGACCCTTTCTTTTTCTCCTCTTGTTCTGGAACCCCTATAATTCAAATGTTGGTGCATTTAATGGTGTCCCAGAGGTCTCTGAGACTGTCGTCAATTCTTTTCATTCTTTTTTCTTCATTCTGCTCTTCAGTAGTGATTTCCACTATTTTATCTTCCAGGTCACTTATCCGTTCTTCTGCCTCAGTTATTCTCCTATTGATTCCTTCCAGAGTATTTTTAAATTCAGTTATTTTGTTGTTCATCACTGTTTGTTTGCTCTTTAGCTCTTCTAGATCCTTGTTAAATGTTTCTTGTATTTTCTCCATTCTGTTTCTGACAATCTGGATCATCTTTACTATCGTTAATCAGAATTGTTTTTCAGATAGGTTGCCTATTTCATCTTCATTTATTTGGTCTTGTAGGTTTTTACCTTGCTCCTTTGTAACATACTTTTTTGTCATTTAATTTTTTTTTTTTTTTTTTATGAGAGGGTCTGTATTCCTGTCTTACTGGTTGTTTGGCCTGAGGCAGTCAGCACTGGAGTTTGCAGGCAGTTGGATAGAGCTGGGTCTTGGTGCTGAGATGAGGACCTCTATGAGGCCTCACTCTGATTAATATTCCTTGGGGTCTGAGGTTCTCTGTTAGTCCAGTGGTTTGGACTCGGAGCTCCCATGACAGGAGCTGAAGCCCAACCTCCATCCTGTGAACCAAGATCCCTCAAGCCACGTGGTGTAGCCAAAAAAAAAATAAAAAAGGAGCAATACAATAACAAAGAATAAAAAACAAAATAAAATTAGATTAAAAATATATTAGGAAAAATAAAAATATAATTGAAACAACTGCAACAAGGTAAAATAAAACCACAACAGAAAAAAAAAGCTTGGCTATGGTGGGGTGGAGTTTAGGCAGGTGTGGAACTTGGGGGGTGGTTAGGGTGGGGCAGGGCCTAGGCTCAGGACCCACACAGCCGGAAAAGGCCTTGGGGGTGGGGCCTAGGTGGGGTGAAGTTCAAGCCTGGGGTGGGGCCTCTGCTTAGGACCTGCGCGGGAGAGGCGGCACCTCCATAGGAGGGCCTCCATAGTGTGGAGTTCTGGAATTTGGAGGTATGGCCCTGGGTGAGGGTGCGTGGGTGGGGTTTATGCCCAGCATGTTTGGAGGGGTCTCAGAGGAGCTCTCCGAGTGTAGAGGTAGGGCCCTGGGTGGGGGTGTAGGGGCAGGGCTTGGGCTCTGCCCAGCAGGAGGGAGGCTCCCCGGGCAGATGATTAGGCCTGGGAGCCCAAGAGGCTCCCCAGTGCCTAAGTGGACAGGGAAAGTGCTGGCTGGGTTCCCTTCTGTTCCTCCGTGCTCCCCCCCGCCACGGTCTCCCCCAGGGTCTCCCCATCCCTGCTGGACCCCTAACTGTGGGTGGGTCCCAATGGGTGTAGGAGCTCCTCCCCTTCCCCAGCCACCCCTCAGGGGTGCCGATCCTGTAGGTCTGGCCTTTACTTTTGCTCCACCTTCCCTCCTTCCCACTCCCTCAGGACCTGAGCAGCTGGAGGGGGCCTTGGTTAGCAGAGGATCAGGCCTGGGATTTCAGCAGGCTCCTGGAGGCCCAAGTGGGCAGGGGAAGGCTGGCCACACTCCCTTTTGATCCTCTGTCCTCCCAGTGGTCCCCCGATTTCCCCTTTCGGGAGTGGGATCCCTTCCCTTCCCCCAGCCACCCCTCAGGGGTGCCAGTCCCGTCCTGCCTCCACTTCTCCCCCCTCACTCCCCCCCACACTCCATGTCCTACCAGGTCACTGGGGGTTCCTCTTGACACCTTAGGTGTCCATGGTCCCCCGCCAGTGCCTGGTAGGTATCCTAGTTGTGCGGAGACACGAATTCTCTGTCCTCCTAGTATGCCATCTCGACTCCGCCCCCAGACTTTTTTCTGAATTATGTTTCAAAGTGATCTCGTGTTGCTCTAATAGTCTCAGGAAATTACCTACAGACAACAGCTTGCAGAAATGGCGAAGAGCTCATACCGTTTGCGGCTCTGCTTTGCTTCTTGGCTCTGAGTGTCCTGAGATCGGAAGCTATGTCTCTTGGCTGCCTCTGAGTCCCACTGTGGTTTTAGAGTACCCGGCTTTTGGACAGAAATGGTTAACTTCTAGATTTGTCCTTGAATGAGAAAGTCTCAGCTCCCAGTGCAAGAGCCTTCATGATATCATAGAAGTAATGGACATGTGATGGTTGGAGAAGGTAGAAGAAAGCCATGAGCAGGTCATTTGCAAAGCAGTCCTGGGTCAAACGAAGGAAGCTGAAGCAGAGTGCCGTAATGCCTTGGAAGTATGTTCTTGTGTTTTGATGGACTTCTAACCTGGAACTGCCTGGGAGGGGACTGGATAATGGAACTCAGGTTAGGTAAATGCGTGGGTAAATATGTAAGGTTAGGTAAATATGTAAGGATCATCTGCAGCGCTTCTTATGTTAGGTGTTTGTGCCAAGTGCCTTCCAAGTGCCTCCCCATCCCTCAGATCTCCTCTTCATCCTCCTCCACAGCTCTTTTTCCAGAACTCTGACCCTTAAGGATCATGTCAGCAGGTTCCCGTGCCCTCTGGCATCAGGCAGGTCAACCTCATCAATGGGGAGCTCTTGGCAGGAGATTGGAAGTCAGGAGGGAGGAGAGTGTGACCAGGGTATTATTTCCCCTGTGGAGCGGCTACAGGCTGGTTGTACGTCTCCACTGAAGGTTAGTGTTCTTCTCAAGGTGGCCTCATTTATGCCTAACTCTTCTTCAAGTTCTGGCATCTGTTCACTCTCCTTATCATCTTGAGCCTGGAAAGGGTAACACCCAGACTGTTACTCATGCCGGATACAGCAATCTCCTTTGTAGTTTCCCTACAGCCTGCCCACACCTGTGTAATTGGCCCCTTTATTAAACCCTCCTGGAATTCTCTCAGTTTGAGTGTTGACTACTTCCTGCCAGGAGCCTGACTTGCAGTCTCAAGTTGCTCTCCTCCTGCGGGAAGATAGTGGTACCTGGGAGGGAGGAATCAGTAAGAGGTAAAAAGAGTCCAGTTGGGTCGGTAAGGGCGGTGGTTTCGTCGGCAAGCAATAGGAAGCTAATTTAAGCAGAAAAGGAATTATTGGTGGGATAGATGGGATAGAAAGAATTTGGGAGGCTGAGAACCAGGCAGACATCTGGGCAGCAGGGAGCATAGTTACGTTTCGATTAAGAAATGGTTAATTGTTCCCGCTGCCCTGGGCCCTGTTGCTATGAATGCGTTCTCAACTGTATCTGCATCTTTGCGTCACTTCCTCAGGGTTCAGAACCCCAGGTGAGAGCATCTGCTTAGCTGATACTGGGTCACATACAGCATCCTGCCGAGTTCCGGGAAGTGGGAAGAGAAGTTTAAGCTTCTTTTTTCTCCCAGCTTATTCCGTTTCAGGCTAGAAACCTGAAACAGACAAAGAGGTGCTCCATGGTTGGCTTCTTGCCTTCCTTCTCCCCAGCCCCCTCACCAGTAGCCACCTCCGGCTCCTTCAGGGCTGGGACTGGGGGAGAGTAGAAGATGTTTGGTGCAGGCTATGTCTTACTTGACTGGTGTTATCGCGACCTGGTGATACTATGGCCTATTGGGCAGGCTTGGCAGGTGTTCAAAGTTGAACCTTACTCTCCTTGACTGATTCTTTCTTCCTTCTGGCTGGCCCTTCCCCTTCCAGCCATTCTTGGGAGAAATCCAAAATGACCCCAGTATGGTAGCCATCAAGGGCTGCTGAAAACTTTTTTTCTCTCAGCCTTTGTAGAAGGCCAGAGAGGGTTAAATTCTAACAACCTCATACAGTTCTGGTTGGTCTTAGTGGAGGCAAGTCAGCTGGTTTGAAGTTGCAGGCTGGCTGCAGAGCTGTTGCTGATAAACACCCAGAGGCTGGGCTTGGGTTCACAAAGATCACCCCAGAAACCTCTGTCCAAGCTCCTGGATGTGAGCCAAGGCACAGGGAGCCCAGAAGAAGAAAGAAAATGTTGTTTTCAGGATAGGTTTTCTCCCATAAAGGGTTCTCAGAAGAGGAGGAGTTCTTGCTAATTCTTACCTTTCCTAGAAGAACGAAGCCTTCTCATGATATATTTAACACATAAATTTCCACTGGGTCAAGACCAATTGTGCCTTGGTCTGGCTAAACGGATCATGTTTTATTATATGGTTGGTGAACTCTCATTCTGTTTCAGAAACTTCATTTGCCATTTTGAATTAGCAAGTTTTCTTTGCTGTGTATCAGCCCGTGTACTCAAGGCTGTTAATCTCAAATCTTTTTCTCAGTAAAAAACCTGGGTAAATGTAAACAGGTGAATGCTACAGCTTACATCAAACCAGAACCAAAAGTTGAGCACTTGGCTCCAGCTTGCCAGTAAGATCCTAATCCCACATGATGGTTGGTTGTTGATTGACTATTTATTTATTTATTTATTTCTGAGCTGCAAGGTTTGGTAGAAGGATGCAGATGAGAAAGGCTTCATAAGGTCATTCCTATCATCTCTAAGGAACAAATTCAGAGTCTCAATTCTCTGTGATGCTAAATTTTAGGAGAGATTTCCAAGATGTTGAAGGAGGGTGAATATGTGAACTATTGATTTTATTATGCAAACAGAGCTTGGAATCATGTTAGTTTTGGACAGTTTGGGGGCCTCTGCTAATTGGGCAGGATTTTTCATTTTCCATCTAGTCATTTGGGGATAACAGATTATGTGGATATAAGAAGTCAAAGAAATTCCTTGCATTTGAAACAAAAGTTGTATCTCCTCTCAAATTCTTATTATCTTCACCATCATCACATCACTGTCATCATCTATAATATCTTCATAAATCTTTATGCACGTCCTTTATTGTTTTCTTTGGATTAACTTTTAGGTAAAAATATGTGAACTTTTTTTTCAGTTGGAGTACATTTATTTATTTTTCACAAAGTACCTTACTTACACTGATTATGTGTGGGGTTGGAAACATGTGCAGGAATGAGTTTTAATAATTTTTCCTTTTTTTGAAATGGATTCTCTTTAATTAATTAATTGAAATATAGTTGACATACAACATTATATTCGTTTCGGGTGTACAGCATGGTGATTCGATATTTTTATAGATTATGCGTTATGGAAGGTTACTACAATTATATTGACTATATTCCCTGTGCTGTACATTACATCCCTGTGACTTATTTATTTTATAACTAGTAATTTTTTACTTCTTGGTCTCCTTCACATATTTCACCCATTCCCCATCCCCTTCCCTCTGGCAACCACTAGTTCTCTGTATATGTGAGTCTGTTTCTGTTTTGTTATACTTGTTCATTTGTTTTGTATTTTTAGATTTCACATATAAGTGAAAACATACAGTGATTTTCTATCTATGTCTGACATTTTACTTAGCATAGAGTTCACTTAGAACTCCAGGTTCATCCATGTTGTCGAAAATGGCAAGATTTCATTCCTTTTTATTGTTGAGTAATATTCCATTGTATATATATACCACATCTTCTTTTTTCATTCATCTGTCAGTGAACACTTGGGTTACTTCCATATCTTGGCTCCTGTAAATAATGCTGCAGTGAACATTGGGGTACATATATCTTTTTGAATTACTGTTTTTGTTTTCTTCACATAAATACCCAGGAGTGGAATTGCTGAAACATATGGTAGTTCTATTTTTAATTTTTTGAGGAATCTCCATACTGTTTTCCATAGTGGCTGTACCAATTTACATTTACGCCAGCAGTGCACAAGGGTTACCTTTTCTCTACATCTTCACCAACACTTATTTGTTGTCTTCTTGATAATAGCCATTCTGACAGATGTGAGGTAGTATCTCACTGTGGTATTGATCTGCATTTCCCTGATAATTAACGATGTTGAGCATCTTTTTCAGGTGCCTGTTGGCCACCTATACATCTTCTTTGGAAAAATGCCTATTCAGTTCCTCTGCCCATTTTTTAATTGGATTGTTTGTTTTTTGATATTGAGTTTTATGAGTTCTTTAAGTATTTTAGATATTAATCCCTTATTAGACATACCATTTGAAATATCTTCTCCCATTCAGTAGCTTGCCTGTTTTGTTTTGTTGATGATTTCCTTTGCTGTGCAAAAGCTTTTTAGTTTGCTTAGGTCCCATTTGTTTATTTTTCCTTTGTTGCCCTTGCCTGAGGAGACAGATCCAGCAAAATATTTCTAAGACCAATGTCAAAGAATGTACTGCCCATGTTTTTTTCTAGGAGTTTTGTGGTTTCAGGTCTTAACATTTAAGTCTTTAATCCATTTAATTTATTTCTGTATATGGTGTTTTGATGTTTTCTCCATGAAAGTCTGACTTGTTCCTAATTAAAATTTTTCTTAGATAACTTATATTTTTGTTGTAATTGTTAATGAGGTTACTTCCTCTCTTTTTTCTTAAAGGTTATCTCTTATATGTGGGAAGCTACTTGTGTTTTATATTTATTTGTAACCACCAAATTTAATGGACTGTTTTATTAGTTCTGATAATTTAAAGTTGATTCTCTTGGGTTTTCTAAGTAGTAATTGGCATCAGTTTCAATAACTATAAATTTGTGTGTAATTTTCAATATTCTTCTTTCTTCCTTCTCCACCCCATCCCTTCTCTCTTTTCCTCTCTCTCTTCTTCCTTTTCTCTCTCTTTTCCTTGCATTACCAACACTTCTAGGGTAATGTTAAATAATAATAAACACTGTATTGTGTTCCTGAATAGAAATAGCTCTCACGTTTTTCCATTTTTTAAATTTAAAATATATTTGATAATATTCATTAGTTATTTTGCAACTATATGAATATGTGAAATTTACCAAAAGTTTTCATTTTTTTCTTCTATTTTTGCCATGCAGCTCTGTTAACTTGTAAAAATCCAGAAGGTAGTCTTTTACTTTATTTTTCTACACTCTGGCAGAGTTTATGTATTATGATAATTACCTGCTCTTTGAAAATTTAAAAGAACTAGCCTGTAAAACTGCTTGGGTTTTGCTTCTGAAATGGAGATAATGCATTCTAATGGCATAATAGCTTTCCCTTTTCCAGAAAGGACTCCAATGTACATTGGTGGGCTTCCATCGGCTGTGGAAGTTCTATGGGAGTCTGCTCCCCTGGATACAGCTGATTGAGTTTTTTTCTAGGCTTTTTGATTTGGAAGGCGAGGACTAAGAGGAGTCCCCTTTTGATTGTGGGAGCCTTGGAATGAGGAATCAGGAATTACAGTTGAACTGATTCTTGCCATGAGGGACAGAATGAATCCAACACTTTGAGAAAAACACAATGAGAACAATTGTGAGAATATTGGCAACAAGAGTATCTGGTTCTGGATATTCCTGAGAGCTCTAAGGAATGTCTCTTATTCCTGTAGTTACATGGGTTGCCCCATTATCCTCCCAATAAATCCCTTTGTACCAAAGTGAATTTGAATTGGATTTCTGATACTTCTAATCATGAATCTAGGTGCTCTCTCTTTTAAAAAAAATATTTCTTACACGATTTAATGGTTTGCTAGAGTTTTCCAACTTCCCAAAGATTATTAGGAAATATATATTTAGGAAAATATAAATTACCAAAATTTATTTTATTGACGATTTCAAATCTGTTATCATAGACTTATACATAATGCTTTGTTGTAAGTAAAAAGGAGTGTACTCATTATTGTGAGAAATCCCATATCCATTTCCCAATTTCTTTTTACAGTCTTTTCTGGTATAAAACAATCATACTATTAGAAACACTGCATTTCAAAGCTTATATTATGGAAACAAATTGTCTTACTGTGACAAAAGAGGGTTTCAGATCCACAATAAGTGATTTTTCCTGCAGAAATGTCAATAATAAAGGTTTACTTATTTAAAAATTTTTGCAGGTATATCTTGTATTATGGTATATACAAACTAAAATTTTATACACAGATATATGGCAAACTAAAAATGAAAAGTTGATTTATCAAAACTGGCAGAAACAGCCCCAAATGTCTCCTTATTTGCCCTCATATTTCACATGCAGGAGCCTCCCATTTTCCTTGAGTCACCTTTGAACTTGACCTTACACTTTTGTTTGCAGCACAGTTTGCAAGAGTCAACCATAAGAAAAAGAACCATAAGATGTGAGGATAAATAAACATATATTCTTATGATCATATTCAACCACTCAAGCAAGACCACTGGGCCTTTCTATTTTCAGATGACAGCTTATCTAATTCTGAACTGGTAATGGTCCTCATAATGTGCATCAGTTAGGCTTTGTTGCATAACAAACTACCTTAAAATGCCTTGCCTTGGGGTCAACATGATTTTGTGATTTGGCAATTTGGGCTGGGTTCAGCAGGGAGGTTCTTCTGTCTTGGCTGAGCAGCCAGCTGCCAGGACAGCTGGGGGCTGGTTGGTTAGGAGGTGACCTCAGTTCAGATGGCTTATCTCTCCACCATGTGCCCTCTCGTTTTCTAGAGGGCCGGAGTGGACTTGTTCACATGATGATGGCAGGGCTTGGAGAGAGTAAGATGGAGTATGTAAAGTTTCTTGAGTCATAGGCTTAGAACTACACGAGGTCATATTCTGTTGATCAAAGTAGACTCTATCTCTTGGTGACAGGGAGTAAAAAAGTCACATTGCAGAGGGCATGGCTATACTGTGGGGTAGAGAATTCTGGGCATTTTTATAATCTACCACATAATGCAAATTGTGTTATTGTACTTTGTAATACAACCTATAGCCCTAAGTAATTAACTGGTTACATCCTGTTTATGATGAAAAACTAACCCTGAAAGGAATATATATAATTCATTTATTATATATTATATATACATATATTATATATAACAATATCTATTCATTCCTTGACTTAATAGTAAGAAGTGCATTTGTTTTCCTTATTATGTTTCACAAAAAAAGTAAAATTTTTGGATTTGTAAATCAATTCTAGTTTTTACTTTCTCAATGATTAATTTTTGTTTGTATTTTTACCGACATATGTGCTGGACATATAGTAGGCATTCAGGAGATTAATGTTGAATACGTTCTTGTCTGGTTAAGGTTTGAATTTTAGTTTTAGTAAATATTTTCTATTCCTTATTGTTTAATAGTAAAACATTGAATAATATGAATTTTCCCTTGAGTACAGCTTTGGCCCATATGAAATTATTTTAAGTTTATTTTTATTTCCAGTCTTCATTTTTATAGTGTGATGATTCATCATAAGGGAAACATCTAAGAATCTACCACCCAGATCAAGAAATAGATCACTCCTGGCACTCCAGAATTTGCCTTTGTGCCTCTAATCAACAGTTGCTCCTTTCCCCCCACGAAAGTAGCCACTACCTGATGTTCGTGTTCATTACCTCCTTGCTTTTCTTTTAATATTACCAACTACACGTGTACGTAAACTGTATAGTTTAGTTTCACCTGTTTCTTGAACTTTATATAAATGGAATAATGCAGTTTATTCTTGTCTGTCTGTCTTATTTGGCTTCATATTATCTTTGTGAGATTCACTTGCGATAATGTGCCTTTAGTTTACTCTTTTAATTGTGATTTATTCATTGGATAAATATAATACAAATTGTTTATTATATGAATATACCACCGTTTATTTGTTCATTTGGCTGCAAATTAGTAGTTTTGGTTAATGAATCACTCCAGCTTTGGGGTTGATGATTTGATAATGAATAAATGGTAAAATGGGGTTAGATGGTTTGTTTCCAAGTCTTGCCTTGTATGAATAATGTTGTTACAAACATTCTTCTATATGTTGCCTCATATGCATATATGAGCATGCATTGCTGGGAGTAAAATTGCTGGGTTAGAGGCTTTGAGTATCTTTAACTTTCATGCCAAATGTCTCAAAGTGGCCATACGTATATGTACTTTTACCAGCAGTGTAAGAGGGTTTTCAATGCATGCATTCATGCCAACACCTTGGCATGGTCAGACTTTTTATGTTTAGTGCTCCAGGGGGTGTGCAGTGGTATCTCATTGTTATTCTAATTTGTGTCTTTCTGATGACCAATAAGATTGAGAATCCTTTTACTTTTGTAGGACCATTTGGATTTTCTCACTTATAAAGTACCAATTCAAGTTTCCTGCCCATTATTCTATGAAGTCAATTGTCTTTTTCTTACTGATTTATAGGAGTTTTAAAAATATTCTGGATATTAGTTCTTTGTTGGTTATAAGTTTTGCTATAACTTCTTTGAATTTCCCTTTCTATGATCTTAATGGTATTTTTAATAAATATAGTTCTTAATTGTAATGTAGTCCAACTTACCATAGTTTTTCCTATTTGGTTCACAGTTTCTACATAAGGTTTAAGAAACATTTCTCTACTTTGAGAGGCTCTTTTGCATTTTACTTTTCAGTCTTACTAATTTTTGCTCTTAACTTTCTTGTTTTCCTCCTTGTACTGTTTTCAAGTTTAATTTGCTCTTTCTAAACTTTCTGAGATTAAATTTCTTGCTCATTGATTTTCAGTGTGTAATTTTCCCCCTAATATACACATGGCTTTAGTTATATCCTTCAAATTTTGGTATATTTTCATTATGATTCAATTAAAAATATTTTCTCATTTGCTTAGAGATTTCTTCTATGGCCCATGGGTTGTTTAGAAGCAGATTTCTATTATTAAATTTACAAACATATGGGCATTTTCTTCCTATTATTTGTTCTTGATTTCAAGCTTAATTTCACTGTAGTCAGAGACCTTAATTCGCATGATTTAAATCCTTTGAAATTTGCTGACTCTTGCTTTAGTCCAGGATATGGTCAATTTTGTTCCACGTGTCCTTGAACTTAAGCCTGTGTCTTATGATCTTCCAGGAGAATACAGGCTAAGACATGCCAGTGGAATCTTCATTATGAAGCCTAGACTTTATCAATATATATAAGCAGTCTTTACTGTCTTGTTTAATATGTTTTTGTGCCTTGACTTTATCTAATGTGAATGTTGCACTTATACTTTTAGTATATTTTTTATTTTTTGGCCTGTGGAATGCAGATTGGGGCTTTTTTTTTAAAATTTAATTTTATCTATTTTTTTATACAGCATGTTCTTATTAGTTATTCATTTTATACATATTAGTGTATATATGTCAATCCCAATCTCCCAATTCATCCCACCACCACCTCCCTGCCACTTTCCCCCCTTGGTGTCCATACGTTTGTTCTCTACATCTGTGTCTCAATTTCTGCCCTGCAAACTGGTTCATCTGTACCATTTTTCTAGTTTCCACATACATGCGTTAATATCCAATATTTGTTTTTCTCTTTCTGACTTACTTCACTCTGTATGACAGTCTCTAGATCCATCCACGTCTCTACAGATGACCCAACGTCGTTCCTTTTTATGGGTGAGTAATATTCCATTGTATGCATGTACTACATCTTCTTTATCCATTCGTCTGTCGATGGGCATTTAGGTTGCTTCCATGTCCTGGCTATTGTAAATAGTGCTGCAGTGAACATTGGGGTGCATGTGTCTTTTTGAATTATAGTTTTCTCTGGGTATATGCCCAGTAGTGAGATTGCTCGGTCATATGGAAATTCTATTTTTAGTTTTTTAAGAAACCTCCATACTCTTCTCCACAGTGGCCGTATCAATTTACAATCCCACCAACAGTGCAAGAGGGTTCCCTTTTCTCCACACCCTCTCCAGAATTTGTTGTAGTAGATTTTCTGATGATGCCCATTCTAACTGGTGTGAGGTGATACCTCATTGTAGTTTTGATTTGCATTTTGCTAATAATTAGTGATGTTGAGCAGCTTTTCATGTGCTTCTTGGCCATCTGTATGTCTTCTTTGGAGAAATGTCTATTTAGGTCTTCTGCCCATTTTTGGATTGGGTTGTTTGTTTTTTTGATATTGAGCTGCATGAGGTGTTTATATATTTTGGAGATTAATCCTTTGTCTGTTGATTTGTTTGCAAATATTTTCTCCCATTCTGAGGGTTGTCTTTCATCTTGTTTGTAGTTTCCTTTGCTGTGCAAAAGCGTTTAAGTTTCATTAGGTCCCATTTGTTTATTTTTGTTTTTATTTCCATTACTCTAGGAGGTGGACCAAAAAAGATCTTGCTGTGGTTTATGTCAAAGAGTGTTCTTTCTTTGTTTTCCTAAGAGTTTTATAGTGTCTGGTCTTAGATTTAGGTCTCTAATCCATTTTGAGTTTATTTTTGTGTATGGTGTTAGGGAGTGTTCTAATTTCATTCTTTTACATGTAGCTGTCCAGTTTTCCCAGCACCACTTACTGAAGAGACTGTCTTTTCTCCATTGTATATCCTTGCCTCCTTTGTCATAGATTAGTTGACCGTAGGTGCGTACTGGATGTACAGCCAGTCTGTGTCTTTTGGTTGGAGCATTTAATCCATTCACATTTAAGGTAATTATTGATATGTATGTTCCTATGAACATTTTCTTAATTGTTTTGGTTTTTTTTTTATAGGTCTTTTTCTTCTCTTGTGTCTCCCACTTAGAGAAGTTCCTTTAGCATTTGTTGTAGAGCTGGTTTTGTGGTGCTGAATTTTCTTAGCTTTTGCTTGTCTGTAAAGCTTTTGATTTCTCCATCTAATCTGAATGAGTTCCTTGCCAGGTAGAGTAATCTTGGTTGCAGTTTTTTCCCTTTCATCACTTTAAATATGTCCTGCCACTCCCTTCTGGCTTGCAGAATTTCTGCTGAGAAATCAGCTGTTAACCTTATGGGAGTTCCGTTGTATGTTATTTGTTGTTTTTCCCTTTCTGCTTTCAGTAATTTTTCTTTGTCTTTAATTTTTGTCAGTTTGATTACTATGTGTCTCAGCGTGTTTCTCCTTAGGTTTATCCTGTATGGGACTCTCTGTGCTTCGTGGACTTGCATGGCTATTTCCTTTCCCATGTTAGGGAAGTTTTCGACTGTAATCTCTTCAAATATTTTCTCGGGTCCATTCTCTCTCTCTTCTCTTTCTGGGACCCCTATAATGCAAATGTTGTTATGTTTAATGTTGTTCCAGAGGTCTCATAGGCTGTCTTCATTTCTTTTCATTCTTTTTTCTTTAATCTGTTCCACAGCAGTGAATTCCACCATTCTGTCTTCCAGGTCACCTTCCGTTCTTCTGCCTCAGTTATTCTACTATTGATTCCTTCTAGTGTATTTTTCATTTCAGTTATTGTATTGTTCATCTATGTTTGTTTGTTCTTTAATTCTTCCAAGTCTTTGTTAAACATTTCTTGCATCTTCTCGATCTTTGCCTCCATTCTTTTTCCGAGGTCCTGGATCATCTTCACTCTCATTATTCTGAATTCTTTTTCTGGAAGGATGCCTATCTCCACTTCATTTACTTGTTTTTCTGGGGTTTTGTCTTTTTCCTTTATCTGGTACATAGTCCTCTGCATTTTTTTCTTGTCTGTATTTCTGTGAATGTGGTTTTTTGTTCCATAGGCTGTAGGATTGTAGTTCTTCTTGCTTCTGCTGTCTGCCCTCTGGTGGATGAGGCTATCTCCAGATTGGGGCTTTTTAATGAAGGTTTTCTGATCTGCTAGTGTTGGAGGGTCTCCTGCAGAGGCGGGCAATGGCTGTGTCTCACTGTGAGGGCAAGGACACTGGCAGCAGAAGTTCTGGGAAGTACTCCTTCGCATGAGCCCTCCCAGAGTCCGCCATTAGCCCCACCAAAGAGCCCGGGTAGCTGCACTTATACTTTTAAAATTTGCGTTTGCCTAATATACATTTGCCCTTTTTATGTTTAATATTAAAAAAAGACACTTCATTTCTGTCTCTTGAAAACTCTTGATTCACTTTGTTATACAGCAGAAACTAACACAACATTGTAAAGCAGTTATACTCCAATAAAGATGCCTGGTTAAAAAAAAATAGAAAGAAGATGTTAAATAAAAAAATAAAAGAAAACTCTGTAATAGGATTTTGATTTTGACAATCTGGGAATTTTTATCTTTTAATAGTGGAATTTGAGATATTGGTGTTTACTGTTCAAACCATGTGATATTACTTCTTTAGCTTTGGTTTATGCTTTTAATTTTTATGTCTCATTATTGATTTTCTTTCTACTATTTTTTTTTACTGTAGAACTATATCTGCATTTTAAAAATGCTATTTTGGGGCTTCCCTGGTGGCACAGTGGTTGAGAGTCCGCCTGCCAATGCAGGGAACACGGGTTCGTGCCCCAGTCCAAGAAGATCCCACATGCCGCGGAGCGGCTAGGCCCGTGAGCCATGGCTGCTGAGCCTGCACGTCCAGAGCCTGTGCTCCGCAATGGGAGAGGCCACAACAGTGAGAGGCCCGCGTACCGCAAAAAAAAAAAAAGTTATTTGGAAGATGCATTTTAATTAGAGTGGTGGTTTTCATTAAGTTTTCAAAAGCATAAAAATAATTTTATTTATTTATTTAATTTTTGGCTGCATTGGGTCTTCATTGCTGCTCACGGGCTTTCTCTAGTTGTGGCGAGCAGGGGCTACTCTTCATTGCTATGTGCGGGCTTCTCATTGTGGTGTCTTCTCTTGTTGCGGAGCATGGATTCTAGGCACACGGGCTTCACTAGTTGTTGCACGCAGGCTCAGTAGCTGTGGTGTGCCGGCTCTAGGGGGCAGGCTCCATAGTTGTGGCACATGGGCTGAGTTGCTCTGCAGCATGTGGGATCTTCCTGTACCAGGGCTCGAACCATGTCCCCTGCATTGGCAGGAGGACTCCTAATCACTGTGCCACCAGGGAAACCCCTCAAAAGCATTTTTTAACTGGTGGTTTTCTAGTTTTGATACCCAAATATGGAATTGTGTTTTTGAGTATTGTCTACTTGATATACAATTTGAGCATATTTTTATTCTCTTATCCGCAGCTTCTTGGATTTTATTAACGTAATCTAGTGTCTTACATATGCTTATTCACTTTTAGGAATAATTTTTGACATTTGCATTGTTTATAAACTGATTTTCAAGAACCATTTAGACATTTCTCTTTTAAAACTGATTGCAAAACTTACCATTGTCCTCTTGGAGTATAATTACTTTACAATGTTGTGTTAGTTTCTGCTGTATAACAAACTGAATCAGCTGTGTGTATATATATATCCTCATATCCCTTCCCTCGTGCATCTCCCTCCCACCCTCCCTATCCCACCCCTCTAGGTGGTCACAAAGCACTGAACTGATCTCTTTGTGCTGCGCAGCTACTTACCACTAGCTAGCTATTTTACATTTGGTAGTGTATATATATTAATGTTACTCTCTCACTTCGTCCCAGCTTACCCTTCCCTCTCCCCATGTCCTCAAGTCCATTCCTTATGTCTGCTCTTTTATTCCTGTCCTGCCCCTAGGTTCATCAGAACCATTTTTTTTTTAGATTCCATATATATGATTAGCATATTGGTATTTTTTTTCACTTTCTGACTGACTTTACTCTGTATGACAGATTCTAGGTCCATCCACCTTGCTACAAATAACTCAATTTTGTTCTTTTTTTATGGCTGAGTAATATTACATTGTATATATGTGCCACATCTTCTTATTCCAGTCATCTGTTGATGGACATTTAGGTTGCTTCCATGTCCTGGATATTGTAAATAGTGCTGCAATGAGCATTGTGGTACATGACTCTTTTTGAATTATGGTTTTCTCGGTATATGCCCAGTAGTGGGATTGCTGGGTCATATGGTAGTTCTATTTTTAGTTTTTTAAGGAACCTCCATACTGTTCTCCATAGTGGCTATATCAATTTACATTCCCACCAAGAGTACAAGAGGGTTCCCTTTTCTCCACACCCTCCCCAGCATTTACTGTTTGTAGATATTTTGCTGATGGCCATTCTGACCGGTGTGAGGTGACACCTCATTGTGGTTTTGATTTACATTTCTCTAACGATTAGTGATGTTGAACATGCTTTCATGTGTTTGTTGGCAATCTGTCTTCCTTGGAGAAATGTCTATTTAGGTCTTCTGTCCATTTTTGGATTGGGTTGTTTGTTTATCTGATATTGAGCTGCATGAGCTGCTTGTATGTTTTGGAGATTAATCCTTTGTCAGTTGCTTCATTTGCAAATATTTTCTCCCATTCTGAGGGTTGTCTTTTTGTCTTTTTTATGGTTTCCTTTGCTGTGCAAAGGCTTTTAAGTTTCAGTAGGTCCCATTTGTTCATTTTTGTTTTTATTGCCATTTCTGTAGGAGGTGGGTCAAAAAGGATCTTGCTGTGATTTATGTCATAGAGTGTTCTGCCTATGTTTTCCTCTAAGAGTTTAATAGCATCTGGCCTTACATTTAGGTCTTTAATCCATTTGAGTTTATTTTTGTGTATGGTGTTAGGGAGTGTTCTAATTTTATTCTTTTACATGTAACTGTCCATTTTTCCCAGCACCACTTATCGAAGAGGCTGTCTCTCCTCCATTGTATATTATTGCCTCCTTTATCAAAGATAAGGTGACCATATGTGCATGGGTTTATCTCTGGGCTTTCTGTCCTGTTCCATTGATCTATATTTCTGCTTTTGTGCCAGTACCATACTGTCTTGATTACTGTTGCCTTGTAGTGTAGTCTGAAGTCAGGGAGACTGAATCCTCCAGTGCCATTTTTCTTTCTCAAGATTGCTTTGGCTGTTCAGGTTCTTTTGTGTTTCCATACAAATTGTGCAATTTTTTGTTCTAGTTCTGTGAAGAATGCCATTGGTAGTTTGATAGGAATTGCACTGAATCTCTAGATTGCCCTGGGTAGTATAGTAATTTTCACAGTGTTGATTCTTCCAATCCAAGAGCATGGTTTATCTGTCCATCTGTTTGTATCATCTTTAATTTCTTTTATCAGTGTCTTACAGTTTTCTGCCCACAGGTCTTTTGTCTCCTTAGGTAGGTTTATTACTAGGTATTTTATTCTTTTTATTGCAGTGGTAAATGGGAGTGTCCTTAATTTCTCTTTCAGATATTTCATCATTAGTGTACAGGAATGCAAGAGATTTCTGTGCACTAATTTTGTATCTGGCTACTCTACCAAATTCATTGATTAGTTCTAGTAGTTTTCTGGCAGCATCTTGAGGATTCTCTATGTATAGTATGTGATCTGCAAACAGTGAGAGTTTTACTTCTTCTTTTCCAATTTGGGTTCCTTTTATTTCTTTTTCTTCTCTGCTGGCTGTGGCTAAAACCTCCAAAAGTATGTTGAATAATAGTGGTGAGAGTGGGCAACCTTGTCTTGTTCCTGAACTTAGTGGAAATGGTTTCAGTTTTTCACCATTGAGAACGATGTTGGCTGTGGATTTGTCATATATGGCCTTTATTATGTTGAGGAAAGTTCCTTCTATGCCTACTTTCTGGAGGGTTTTTATCATAAATAGGTGTTGAATTTTATCGAAAGCTTTTTCTGCATCTTTTGAGATGATCATATGGTTTTTCTCCTTCAGTTTGTTAATATGGTGTATATATTGATTGATTTACGTTTATTGAAGAATCCTTGCATTCCTGGAATAAACCCCACTTGATCATGGTGTATGATCCTTTTAATGTGCTGTTGGATTCTGTTTGCTAGTATTTTGTTGAGGATTTTTGCATCTATGTTCATCAGTGATATTGGCCTGTAGTTTTCTTTCTTTGTGACATCTTTGTCTTGTTTTGGTATCAGGATGATGGTGCCCTCGTAGAATGAGTTTGGGAGCATTCCTCCCTCTGCTATATTTTGGAAGAGTTTGAGAAGGATAGGTGTTAGCTCTTCTCTAAATGTTTGATAGAATTCGCCTGTGAAGCCATCTGGTCCTGGGCTTTTGTTTGTTGGAAGATTTTTAATCACAGTCTCAATTTCAGTGCTTGTGATTGGTCTGTTAATATTTTCTATTTCTTCCTGGTTCAGTCTCAGAAGGTTGTGCATTTCTAAGAATTTGTCCATTTCTTCCAGGTTGTCCATTTTATTGTCATGTAGTTGCTTGTAGTTATCTCTCATGATCCTTTGTATTTCTGCAGTGTCTGTTGTTACTTCTCCTTTTTCATTTCTAATTCTATTGATTTGAGTCTTCTCCCTTTTTTTCTTGATGAGTCTGGCTAATGGTTTATCAATCTTGTTTATCTTCTCAAAGAACCAGCTTTTAGTTTTATTGATCTTTGCTATCGTTTCCTTCATTTCTTTTTCATTTATTTCTGATGTGATCTTTATGATGTCTTTCCTTGTGCTAACTTTGGGTTTTTTTTAATTCTTCTTTCTCTAATTGCTTTAGGTGCAAGGTTAGGTTGTTTATTCGAGATGTTTCCTGTTTCTTAAGGTAGGATTGTATTGCTATAAACTTCCCTCTTAGAACTGCTTTTGCTGCATCCCATAGGTTTTGGGTCATCATGTCTCCATTGTTTCTAGGTATTTTTTGATTTGCTCTTTGATTTCTTCAATGATCACTTCGTTATTAAGTGTGTGTTATTTAGCCTCCATGTGTTTGTATTTTTTACAGATCTTTTTTTGTAAGTCCTTGGTTGAGAATGTTGTCCTCTTGCCTCTATATAAAAAACGACAGCTTTTCGGGGTCTAAAATTCTTGGGTCACATACTTCTAGGTATTCATTTTTTTTTTAATCAACTAACTTTTGAGAGCAGATGTCAGAAATATGTATGTCCTTATAGTCTTCTTCAGATTATTTATCTAGTTTGGAAAAGCATTCTGCTTGTTTTCCTTATTATTGCTTCTGTTCTGTTCTGTCTTGAACATGAATAAGTTATCTGGATGTTGCATTGTCATTTTCTGTCCTCCATTTCTCTTATCTTCTTTCTTACACTTTTTGTCACTGTCTTTTTCTCCTAAATCTTGTGAAAGCTTCTATTATATATATGTGTGTGTGTGTGTGTGTGTGTGTGTGTGTGTGTGTGTGTGTATTTAAAATTCTGCAACAGTGAATTTCTGTTTTTCACCAGAAATTTTGTCGTGTTTTCCTCCATGGATTAAAATTTTTGTTACTGAGTTTTTACTTTTTCTTTACCCAGTATTGTAATATTCTATGCTTGCTTGTTCCAGGAAAAAGCTACACAGGGAAAACCTGTTTAGAATGAGGCAGAATAAGGTCTTTTCAGAGCTGAAGTCTTTTCGGAGCTTCTTCTGCTATCTCCCAGATGGACCACTCCTTGTTTGGAGAGATAATTTCAAACTCTGTGCATTCAGTATGGTTCTATCCTGGTACCTGTGAAAAAAATCCATGGAATTTTCTAGCATTTATTCACTTAACAAATATTTATGGAATACCTGTTAGTTCCGGGCACTGTTTTAGGCACTTGGGATCCATCCATGAATGAATAGATGGACAGTCCTACTCTCTAAAAACTTTTTTTAATTTCCTTGTTTGTTTTTAATAGTGGCAAAATATACACAACATTTACCATATTAATCATTTAAAAAACTGAGTGTACCTCCTGTGTCTCTGATGGGGCTGCACTGCCTTTTGTCTCTGTAGCTCTGTGTCCCGTCCTCCTTCGCCTGCATCTCTCACCTTTATGACCTTATCACCTCCCAAAGACCTTACCTCCAAGTACTGTCCTACTGGGAATTAGGCTTTGACATGAATTTTGGGGGAACACAACATTTAGTCCCTAACAAGAAACAGCTTCAATGCAGTGATTGTGTTTGTCTCATTCACAATTGCACCTTTGATGTTTGTCATGGTGCTTGGCTCCAAGTGGACTCTGAGTCACTCAAATGAGTGAGTAGAAGCTGGTAGCTAACACATACAGTGTTTGTATCATGCTGTTGTTATAATCTCATTAAATGAGTGAACGAATGAGTGAATATGCATAGTGTAAACCGTTCTCCTAATTTCAGATGAGGTCAATGTATCAGAAAGCCTTCCCACACTGTAACACACCTACTAGGCACTCGATAAATAGAACCCTTGCTATGACATCAGCTTATTTTGTTGAGCTTGACAGCACTGTTGAAAAAACCATCTGAGACTCTCTGAGCAGCAGAAGAAATTTCCTATTGCCTGTCATTGGGATTCTGAGCGAAAGAGGGCAGATTTCGTTTAGCCTCTTCTCCATGTCTCATTCCGTGGTTTGCTCCGGTTTTTCTCTGACCTATAACACTATCTGATAGAAGATTCTCAGGGCCTGATCATTTTCCAATGTTTATATGCCTCTCTGCTCGCTAAGCTGTTCATGCCTATTTATCACCTGAACTAAAGAACAGGGCTGGCTCGCCAGTAAATAGCTGACACGTAAGGTTGGGTAATGAGAAAATTAGAGCTTCATGGCTCTGGTGCAGGCTTAGAGTTCCCTGTAATAGCTTGGAGCTCGCAGCAGCTTCTGAGAGGAAGGGAGACCTGATTCTAAGAAGAAATATGATAATTGGAGGCCAGGGGGAGGCCAGCCGGCTTTGGCCAAATAGGAAATTACCTTCGGTTGCTCTTTTACTGCAATTTAGCAACTCCAATTATCACAAGGTGATAAAGTGTCTGACTGTGTTGTATAACACCTTTCCTTGTAAGTGAACAAACCCATTAAAGGAGCTTGAATGAAATCATTATCCTTATAATGCCTAATTAGAGTTGACTCCACTCCCGTGATCAGTGTAGGGTTAGTGAAATAAAAGGAATCGGAGAATAGACCAATTACTACAATATGTGAAGACTCCTCCAGGCTGCTTCAGGTTTAGGGCAGGGACTGGGTGTTTCCATGGGGCAGAGACACACGTAAATCAGAAAGCAGCTTCTCCGGGAGGGAGGCAGTGCATCTAGACTCTGGAGCCGATTGTTCTTCAAGCAATAAGTCTGATTCTAAGCTTTCTGGTTGCCATGGCAGATGAAGAAACAAAAAGTGCATAACGCTCACTTCTTGACAATAGGCAGTGCACGTATTTATCCACTGAAATGGCTTTTTTTTTTTTTTTTGCAACTTAATTCAAATAGAAATGAATCACTTGGATTCTGGTAGCTTCTTTCTTCTTCCTTTCGTTTATTCTCTCCCTAATCCTTCTGCTGTCCTCCCTCCTTCTCTTTAATCCATAGAAATAGAGGTTGGTTGAAAATGGCTTTGACATCAGCAAACCTGTTCTTGCACTTTCTCTTTTGAGCCTCAGTTTCCCCATCTATGAAAATGGTGATAATCTCCCTCTAGTATGGCTGCTTATGTAATAAGTGCTCATTCAACAGATTTATACTGGGTGCTTACTCTGTGCAGATCTGTGCTGTGTCCCGGATGTTGAGCATAATATGACATAGGTCTCCTTAAGGGTCATTGTAGAAAGACTGTGGAAGTGCTTCATTTGTTCAGTAAATAGCTCTTGCTAACAACCATATTGTTTTTCAAAATAGGCCGGCTGATTGAATCAGCTGATTTCGTAGACAAGGCCAGCAATGCTCACCAGAAGGTCTTAGGAGAACTTTGCTGTGAATTGTCACATGGAGGCTCACACATCTGTGAGACAGGCATTATTTTGTGCATTTTACAGATGAGAAAGCTGAGGCCTTGAGGGGTTAATGGGCAATGAATCTGAATTAGCAGCAGCATATGGGAAGTTCAGAATCTTCCTATTTTCTCAAATAGGTGGATGCATATGATTTTCATAATTATTGTGCATAGAAGAAATCACTAAGGAAGTTTTATTCACATTTCTTGAACCAGTACGGTGTTGCTGGCAGTGCATGACTAGGTGATCTAAGCTTTCTAAGCTTCATTTTACTCACGTGTGAACTAAAGATCCTAGCTTGAGCTGACTCAGAAGTGCGCAATCCTTGTGGTTTTGTTTCTAAAGACAGTACCTAAGGTGAAAAGGGAGTGTAGTCAAAATTTCTCCCTTGAAAAATCCCACATCCCTTAAATTACCCACAAAGTCCAACATACATAGTTTTCTTTTTAATTATATAATGTAAAAATTCATAACATAGGGGCTTCCCTGGTGGCGCAGTGGTTGGGGGTCCGCCTGCTGATGCAGGGGACACGGGTTTGTGCCCCGGTCTGGGGGGATCCTGCGTGATGCGGATCCTCCGTGGGCCATGGCCGCTGAGCCTGCGCGTCCAGAGCCTGTGCTCCGCAGCGGGAGAGCCCACAGCAGTGAGAGGCCCGCATACCGCAAAAAAAAAAAAAAAAAAAAAAAAATCATAACATAGGCAATTCATAGGCAGTCACATGCAGGATATGAGTTAATATGCAGTCTGTAAGTTTGTAGTACTGGGTTCGTAAATGTTCTTTCTTTTTAAAAGGTTAAACTATGTGAAATTGCCAATATTTGAACACTTTAATCTGTAAAAATGGCAATTTCATGTTATTCAACCTAATAAGTTGCTATTTTTCTCTTTTGCTTTTATACGGCATTAATGTTTTTATTTAATTAATTTATTTATTTAACTATTGTTTTTATATATGGAACTTGAACCTCAAAAGATGGCTGTGAAGGTGTGTTTTTAGGGGTGATGGAAATATTTTAGAATCGGATTTTGGTGATGGTTGCACAACTCTACAGAAATCATTAAATTGTATGTTTAGAATGAGTGCATTTTATGGTATGTGAATTATATCTCAGTAGAGGTGTTAAAAGGGATGAAAGCGCTTGCTTAGGACAGGCACGTGGTGGGGTTTGGTATATGATGTTTCCCACTGTTCCTTCTGATGGGGTGTCTCACAGCATCCCTGTGAGATGAATGAGGACAAGGCTCAGAGAGGTGAGGTGACCGGGCCAAGGTCACACAGAGGGTATGTATGTTGGATGGAAACACCATCTGGGGCCCCAGGCTGGTTCCATTTCTCTCCCCTTCCACTTGGCGGGGGGGATTGCCTTCCCACTCTTTCTGGCTCTGAATGTTCTGAACAGCCCCAGAGTGGGAAGGCTGTGGAAAATGGATTTACGCAACTGCGTCCCTGGGCAGCCCACTTTGGAAATCATTTGTGACCTGTAATTGACCATGACGACACAAATATTAGAACCTGAAAATCACAAACACGCTGGGTTATTAATGGTGAAATTGTAGTTTCCCGTCAGCCTGCTGCTTTCTGACTTCTCATCTTTGCTTTTCAGGGTTGGAGCTCAGCAAATCTCCCTGATACACGGCCCCCTCCTTTGCCTGGGTGGGCGTGGGCTCCCAGGTTCCACTGCTGGGGGTGGCGGGGAGCGGCAAGAGCTCCGGTCTCCAGCGGGGCGAGCCAGTAAAAGGAGGAGAGACGAGCCCCAGTTTACCCCATCTCGTTACTCCTCTTCCCTTTGAAGCTGTGCATCTATCTGATCTGAGCAGCCCCAAGGTTCTGCACTCACTCGGCCTTACAAGAGGCCTCCAGGAACCCCAGTTTCCTCTCTGAACTCATCACCCTCCCTCTGACCTCGTGCCCTCCTCTCCCTGACTACCCCAGTTTAACTGGAGCTGTTACACCAGCATAGTCCTGCTTCCAGGCCTCTGCGCTGGCTGTGCCCTCTACCTGGGATGCTCTTTCCCTAGACGTCCTTGTGGCCAACTCCTTCAAACCTTCACCCAAATGTCACCTTCTAAATGACGTCCACCTTGACCACCGTATTTAAAGCTGTGGCTTTCCCCATCACCCCAGGTGTCTTCTCTCCTTACTCTGCTTTGTTTCTTGCACTGATCACCCTGCACAACAAAATACTGTACGGTTTGCTTATCACATTGACTATTCATTGTCCTCTCTACTCACTAGGTTGGAAACTCCAAGAGGGCAGTGATTGTCAGTTTGTTTATTGATATTAGAATTTTGTGTTATGTTGTTCTTTTTTTTTTTTTGCGGTACACAGGCCTCTCACTGTGTGGCCTCTCCCGTTGTGGAGCACAGGCTCCGGACGCGCAGGCTCAGCGGCCATGGCTCACGGGCCTAGCCGCTCTGCGGCATGTGGGATCTTCCTGGACCGGGGCACGAACCCATGTCCCCTGCATCAGCAGGCGGACTCTCAACCACTGCGCCACCAGGGAAGCCCTGTGTTATGATTTCAATAACAGCTTTATTGAGATCTAAATCACATAGCACATAATTCACCTATTGAAAGTGTACAATTCAGTGTTTTTCAGTATGGTTTTAAAATTATGGAACCATTACCACAATCAATCTTAAAATGTTTTCACCACCCCGAAAAGAAACCCTGCAGACTTTATTAGTCACTCTTCATTCCCTCTACCATTCTCCCCGCGCCTACCACCAGCCCTAGGCAACCACTGATCTACTTTCTGACTCTATAAATTTGCCTCTGAACATTTCATATCAATGGCATCTTACAAAATGTGGTCTTTTGGCTTCTTTTACTTAGTGTAATGTTTTCAAGGTTCACCCATGTTATAGCATGTATCAGAAGTTTATTCCTTTTTATTGCCAAATAATAATCCATTGTATGGATATACCACATTTTATTTATTTATTTATTCATTAGTTGTTAGACATTTGGGTTATTTCCACTTTTTGGCTATTATAACGAATGCTTCTGTGAACATTCATGTAGAAGTTTTTGTGTGTACATGTGTTTTCAATTCTCTTGGATACACACACACACACACACACACACACACACACACACACACACACACACACACACACACACACACACACACACACACCTAGGAGTGGAATTGCTGGGTCATATGGTAACTGTATGCTTAACTTTTTCCACATGGTTGTCCAAATGGCTCTGCTAGTTTATAATCCCACCAGCAGTTGGTGAGGGTCATGTTATGTGTTATAAAAGTTAAAAGTCTCACTTAACAAAGGGATCATAATGTTCAAGCACGTGTCACCCGTGTCCCTTTAAAAGCCTTTTGAAGGTCCTAGCTCGTGACTACAGTCGTCTTCTCCCTTCTCTGTTTTGGGCCCCATCCCCTTGCTGAACCTCATGTCTTAGAGGGAGTCTTAGGTATTTTCAATTATAAAAGGAAGGTTGTGAGTTGGATGTGTTAAAAACTAGGGTGAGGTGATCCTGGCCTCTGGTGGGTGAGCACTTCTATTTCCTTCCTTTTATTTGGTCCTTATAAATGACAACACCTGGTTGTAGATTCTGTCTGTGGTTTTCTTCTACAACATGTAGAACAGCACTGTATGTACAAATAGAACTTTGGCACAGAACAGGTGTGCAAGGAATATGTTCTGAGTGACTGGCGGAAGGAATCATGGCAGCTGTGCTCACGTTCTTGGAGTGCCCTGAAGTCTACCTTCTTTCCCAAATCTGTGTTGCTCCTTTATAGTAGGGTGGAGCAAACCCTGTTGGTGCCTTGATCAAAGCCCCCCAGCCCACCCCGGAGGACACCTGGTAGAGTTTTGTTGGATGGTGGCAGCTTTGTCTCTTTCTGCCTGATGGGCAATCTCTGGTCACAGAGGGTATTGGGCCAGAATTTCTGAGGAGCCCAGGAGCAACTCAACCAATGCGGGGTGGGAGTTGGTGATAAATACCCCAATTTCCCTGCCCATTGGTAGAAAACACCTCAGGTGTAATCAGAGTCTCCGGAGTCCCCCAGGTGCCCACAGTGGCAACCCACACCCCTTATTGGCCGTCTCCTCGTCCCTGTCTCATTTCCTCAGCCCTTTGGGAGGCATCCTGCTAGCGTGTTGCAAATAAACTACTTGTACCTGAATTCTTATCTCAGCGTCCATTCCTGGTGGAGCCCAACCCAAAGCGACTCTTGGGATTTCATGTCTATGGTCAGCAGGTGGCAGCTGCGGGGCAATGGGATTCCTGCCAGGCACCGGGCGACAAGTAGGGGTTTGACTTGAATTGGTCCCTCAGAGATTTGGAGTTGGGACTGATCAGCGATGACTGGTGTTTCCAGGATGCAGAAGCTGGAGGGGAGGATGCGTGGGCATTCGTGAGTACTTGGGAGGGGGTGAAGCATCCTGTGGGAGGGATGATCTGGGACTCTGAGAAAGAGCTGTGAAACTCCTGAGCTTTCTGTAAAGAGCATTTGACACCAGGGATGATGTAGCGTGCCCCTGGCCAGGACGGTGGCAGGAAGGTGCAGACACACATGCTCAGACCCCTGTGAGTCATCCCTGGATGCAGGACCTGCTATGTAATTTGTGGGGCCCAGTTTAAATAATAATGCAGGGCCCCTGGTTGAAAATTAGTAAGCATTTCAAGATGGTGCCAGCAGAGCCTTAAACCAAACGTGGGACCGTTTTGTGCAAGAGGTCCTCTGAGACCTCACAGGTCATAGGCCCATGAAGTCGGCCCTGCCTAGATGCCCTGAGCCTCCTTCGGGAGCTACGTCTGTGTCCCTGATGTCTGCTTCAGTGCAGCCCTAATCTGTACTTTTCCAGGTCTCTGGTTTCCCTCTTCTCTGCGCTGGGCATTCCTTCCAATCACGCAGTGCCCAGCACAGGGTGACTGTTGTAAAGCCCCGCTGTGACCACTTCACCCCCATCTCAGAAGTATGTAAGGGCGCCCACCCCACTGACTGGGGCTGTGGTCTTCAAATCATGATCAGCAGGCCCCCTCGGGGGCTCCGGGTGTTCCCCTGTGTGTGAGCGAGGTTGTTTGCTGCATCTCATCCCCATTTCAACCATAGCAAACTCATTTTTATCTGTTTTGCATATATATTGGACTTCCATATACGCTTCCATTTGAGGACATGTTTCTATTCATTAAAATAAAAATGGTTCTGGGGACTTCCCTGGTGGTCCAGTGGGTAAGACTCTGCACTCCCAATGCAGGGGGTGTGGGTTCGATCCCTGGTTGGGGAACTAGATCCCACATGCCGCATGGTGCAACTAAGAAATCTGCATGACGCAACTAAGAGGTCTGCGTGCCGCAACTAAGAGGTCTGCATGCCACAACTAAAAGACTTGCACGCCACAACTAAAAGATCCGCATGCCACAAATAAGACCCGGCGCAGCCAAATAAAATAAATAAATAATAAATAAGTAAATATTTAAAAAAGTCATTCTGGAAACTACTGGCCACGAAATTAAATCCAAACTTCTTCGCTCAGTATTTAATATTAGTGATGCTCCGTCTCAGAGATTGGCGAACATCGGCTCACAGGCCAAATCCAGTTGACCGCTAGGAATAGTTTTTTACATTTTTAAATGGTCACATTTTAAATGGTTCCATAAAAACCAAAATATAGCTTCAATTTGGCCTCTTGCTCTGCAGAGCTTAAATATTCACTATCTGGCTCTTTAAGAAAAAGTTTACTGGTCCCTGATGCAGCACCAACTTTTCTTTCCATGCTTCACTCCCAGGACTTGAGCCCAGTTACCCTACAGAGTCTGACGCAGTACCTTGCTCATAAGGGAAGCTCATCACATATAAAGCTAGGGTGACTGCATGCCCACTTCGTTGTGCTGTTATAATTTTTCATATTAATAGAGCCCTTTTCACTCTCCTAAGTGTCTTCTTTGGGCGGTAAATTATAGTCATTCTAAATATAACTGACAATCGAATGCAATGGAAGATTAAAAAACCACCAGCAAATTTTGTGATGAGTAATATTATCTTTGATACTTAGGGCATCTCCTAAAGAGGTTCCAAATTCTGGGTGTTTGAGTTAATACCCAGAAATGACAAACGTTAGAAAAAAGAATGGCCTTAAATATAATTACTATGCTTCTATTATGTATGTGATCGGTTTCTAGAACTAATGATTAGGCATCTTTGCTTGCCTAATTTTCTTAAAGGATTTAACCAACTTATCTGATTTTTAAAAGCAGCATGAGCTGTGTCAACAGAAATCCATGTTGGGACACAAATGCAATTTCATGCTATGTATTGAGTATTTTTTAGAGAAAGGCTATACTTAGGGGATGGAGGATGGAATTGTCCTTTCATCAGATGTTCTAGGAAATGAACCACATTGCTACTTTTTGTGCCTGGAGCCCAGCATGGGTGTTTATCTGTAATGGGTCCAACTTTTAGAAGATACTGACTCCAAATGACCTGGATATTATTCAAATAAGTGCTCTTAAATTCCTTTAGTAACTAACCGACCATGAAGAATAACTCAATTTTGGACGAATGTAATTTTATCTATAAACAAGTGTGTACAGAAATCCTGAAGTGTAACATGATTTAAAAAGTTGAGGTGCGGGCTTCCCTGGTGGCACAGTGGTTGAGAGTCCGCCTGCCGATGCAGGGGACGTGGGTTCGTGCCCCGGTCCGGGAAGATCCCACATGCCGCGGAGCGGCTGGGCCTGCAAGCCATGGCCGCTGAGCCTGCGCGTCCGGAGCCTGTGCTCCGCAACGGGAGAGGCCACAACAGTGAGGGGCCCGCGTACCGCAAAAAAAAAAAAAAAAAAAAAAGTTGAGGTGCAGAAGCAGGCTTTTTTTAAAAAAAAAGACTATTTATTTATATTTTTGGCTGCATCATGTCTTAGTTGCAACATGCGGGATATTTCGTTGTGGCACACAGGATCTTTTGTTGCAGCGCATGGGCTCTTCGTTGTGGTGCGCTGGTTTCTTTCTAGTTGCGGCACGCGGCTTTTCTCTAGTTGTGGCGTGCAGGCTCCAGGGCGCGTGGGCTCTGTAGTTGTGGTGCGTGGGCTCTGTAGTTTGAGGCACGCGGGCTCTAGTTGAAGTGCGTGAACTCAGTAGTTGTGGTGCAGGGGCTTAGTTGCCCCATGGCATGTGGGATCTTAGTTCCCTGACCAGGGATAGAACCCACATCCCCTGCATTGTAAGGCGGATTCTTTACCGCTGGACCAACAGGGAAAGTCCCAGAAGCATACTTCTTAATGATCTCCCTGACATACTGTTTTGTAAAATTCCTTCAGTCAAGAAGCATATTTAGGGAGCATGTATGCTTTTTCAGACACTGAACTAGATGCTGGGGATGGTGCAAAGGATAACCCCCCCCTTTCTCTGTCCTCCAGGGACCTAGTACAGAATTTAGAGTCAGTGCCCTGGCTGACATGGGCTCTGAAATCTTGAACAGGCTTATTGTTTACTGCTGTGATAAATGGCTTGAGGAAAAATAAGGCAGGGTTAAGAAATACAGGATGATGGCGATGGTGTTATTCATGCAGGGTGGTCTAGGAAGGTCTCTCTGGGGGATGACACCTGAGCAGACATGGGCAGGAAGTGAGTGCAGAAGGTCTTACCATCCTCATTCTTCATTCTTGGTTCATTGTGTTAACGTATCTGGTATATAAGGTCCTGAACTCCCTCGAAGAGCCTCAGATCTCCCCATATTAGAAGAGATGAGTTTTCTCTCAAGGCCCAAAAGAAAAGATTTCAAGAACTTCATGAGGTGTTTCAGCCCCGGTTAAATCTTTTGGTTTACTTATGCTGTATTTACAGACAAGGTCCTCTCCTTCGAGTAAGTGAGAAAGAGGGCTTTGAGGACAGCCTCTGGGGACAGGTGTGGCAAAAAGGTGACAGTAGATTCTGGAATGTAGAGCCCCCTGTATGTGATCCTGTTGAAATAAGGAAGCTGCTGTGACCAACAGCTCACATTGTTTGAGTCGTTGTCTTGGTGCCAGGCGTGGCTTATGACCCTTCTGTTGCATTAGTTCCGTGAGTCCTCCCAACACGCCAGAGATGGGGAGAGGCAGGCAGCTGAGCAGAGCCCAGTAGGGTTTAGAAGGCAGAGGTGATAGAAATGGGCCACTGGGCTGTAAACTTCAGGAGGGCAGAGACTATCTGTCTCGCTCGTTATAGTTTCCTCAGGAATTAGCACTGTGCTTGGATATTCTCGATGCACAATACATGTTTGTTGAATGAATAAATAGCACTAGCAAAAGCACAGAGGCAGGAAACTAGGCATGTGTGTCATATCCCATCTTTCTGGAGGCTGGAGTCTGGTCTCCCATCCTTGGTGGGGATATCAGAGTGGAGGAGGCATGACATCTCAGGTGAATGAGAGAGTGTGTGTGAGACACGGTGGGAAAGGGATGCTAGGATCTGGAGCGGAGACAAAGTGATAAGCACACGGTGTCTTTCTCCTGGGACACAGAAGGCTCTATTTTCCAGGCTCCCTTGGGCATAAGTTGGTACCCTGTGACAATTCTGACCGATAGAATAGTGGGAGCAACTTCAGGGCTGAGGCAGGTTGGAATGCATTTGCCTCCCCGAGTCCTCCCTTCAACTTGAAACAGTAACACTGGAGACCACATATCAAGATGACAGAACCACAGGATGTAGCAGCCTGGATCTCTGAGTCATTGTATGGAAGAGAGGGCCATCTAACCAGGACCAGACTTTTTATGATGGACAAATAAATCTTTATTATATTAAGCCACTGAGATTTGGGGGTTTTATGATACTGTAGCATGTCGTATTCTATCCTGACTAATGCAGGACCAGATGGCCAGAGGCCTTGAATGTCAGGATAAGGGCTTTTTGCTCTTAAAGAGCAGTAAGTCCCATGTCTGTTGCCGCCCACATACTCAGCAGGCCTCCCACATACTTATCTTAGGTCCGTGGGTGTGGGGAAGCAGGAGAGCTCAAGCCTTCAATTGTAGGTGATTCAATGCCAGGAGAGCCTGGCTCTCTACATCCATTCTAAAGATGAGAACCAGGCAGATTCCTGCTGAGAAAAGCTTTCTTTTCTCTTCTCCTCTGCTGACCCAGTGGTCTTTGTGGCTGTCCAAGAATGTTAGTTGGGCACCTGAAGTGGTCCTAGCAAGAAGGCATGATCAGAGAGACAATAATATCAGGCTGGGCTGGATGTAAAATTTATTCTGGGATGTAGAGAGTAGCTCAAACTGCTGCGACTTGTGTGATTGCTGATAGAGAGGCATGCCTTACGGATCAACACACGAGGATGGATTAAAAAAATGGTTTCAATTTAATCTCCATTTTTTAAAAAAACAAGAGCATACTTTACATGAAACTATTCTGCACTTTGTTTTTCTGTTAATAGTCTTTTTAAAAAAATTTTATTTTTGGCTGTGTTGGGTCTTTGTTGCTGTGTACTGGCTTTCTCTAGCTGCGGCGAGCGGGGGCTACTCTTCATTGTGGTGCGTGGGCTTCTCATTGCAGTGGCTTCTCTTGTTGTGGAGCATGGGCTCTAGGCGTGCGGGCTTCAGGAGTTGTGGCACGCGGGCGCAGTAATTGTGGCATGCAGGCTTTAGAGTGCAGGCTCAGTAGTTGTGGCGCACGGGCTTAATTGCTCCGTGGCATGTGGGATCTTCCCAGATCAGGGCTTGAATCCATGTCCCCTGCATTGGCAGGCGGATTCTTAACCACTGCACCACCAGGGAAGCCCTTTTTATTAATATTCTTAACCTGTAATATATCATGGACCTCCTTCCACCTCATTCTCTCTTTTTTTTTTTTTTTTTCGCGGTATGCGGGCCTCTCACTGCTGTGGCCTCTTCCGCTGCGGAGCACAGGCTCCGGACGCGCAGGTGCAGCGGCCATGGCTCACGGGCCCAGCCGCCCTGAGGCATGTGGGACCTTCCCGGACCGGGGCACGAACCTGTGTCCCCTGCATCGGCAGGCGGACTCCCAAACACTGCGCCACTAGGGAAGCCCCACATCGTTCTCTTTAATGGATGCTATTCTCTCACACAATTGTGTACCGTCCTTTCTTAAGGCATTTTGCTATTGATGGACCATTTCTTCGTCTCTGATTTTCAGTGATACAAATAAGGCCACAACACACATCCTTGTACACATCCCCTAGAACACATCCAAACATTTCTGTAGTGAAATGTCTGGGTCAGAGGGTACAAGCCTTTTTCAATTTGATAGGAGCTACCAAATTGCTACCCTAAAGGGTTGTAATAATTTACACGCTGGAGAATGGTGATTTTTTTGATGGACTGATTCCCCCAAGAAACTCCGGTTTGGAGCCTCCAGATCTTTGCAACATGTGTCTGGCTCAAGTTGTTTTATTTAATCTGTGGCTCAGGTCCTTTGCAAGAAGCCAATCCAACCCGAAGGTACTCCCCTCCACAGAGCTCACATTTAAGCCCTGAAAAATGGGAGGACTTAATCCAGTCTCTATCAGATCTAAATCAGAACATTTTTCCCTTTCTGCCATTTTAAATTACCTCTCAGCTCAGCCCCAGACTGAGTAATTCAGAGTTAATGGGATATGAAATTCACGGTCTGTGGCATGATTGCGGGTACCTAGCCAGAGGCAGGCAAGATTTATTCTCTTGGAACCCAACTGGGTTGAAAAGGGTGATAAATCATCAGGGCTATTGCGAGCTCCCCTTCTGCTGTGAGATTCATTCCCGTTTATCAGAGTAATCATCTTCCCCTCTGAGGCCAGAGGCAAACAGCCAAATCTGGAGCCCCACTATGTGGTAAGAGGGAGAGAGATCGTTCTGAAATCTCTTCTCCTAGCTTTGTTTGGACTGGGGTGGCTGGGAGGCTTGTTACTTTCTAAGTGTAGTCCGGTGAAGAAACATCCATCTGTGTTCACCCGAGATACAGTCTGGGGTTTTGTGCCGGTGAACACTGCTAGCCTGAGGCTTTCTCGTCTACCTGGGGATATTGTGCGAAAGAGGATTTGGCATCCCATCCTGATTCGTGTTGTCCTATGTACTGAATCCAGGGACACCCTTCTCTTCAGCTTGGTCATCCCACTGTCCACCGTCTGGCGTTTGCATCCTCTTGCATTGTCTTTCTGCTGGTGTCTGGCAACCATCCTTTCTGATTACATCATGCTGGTTTGCGGTCTTTTGCTAGACTTTCCCTTGACTGATCCCGCTGCTGATCACAACATGATACAGAGCAGAAGTCAGAAACAGATCAATGTCAGTGGCATCCTAAAGGAGACACAGTGCTCACACAGACACACAGAATTACCTGAAATAGTAACTTCAAATGTCAAGTGCTAGCATTGACTGAACACTCACTCAGGCTTACACTAAACTGCCTTACAAGCGTTACCTCGTTTTAACCCTCAAATCATTGTGTGAAGTCAGCTGTAAAGATCGTTTTACAAATGAGGAAACTGAGGCATGGATGGGTCATTGTTGACTTGTCCAAGATCACAGAACTAGTAAGTGGCAGTGCCTGGTAGACTACAGAGCTCGTGTTTGCTGTTTCCACGCCCATGTTTGCACAAACATTCATATACACAAATCCATATGCATACAGACATGCACATGCATAAACATTCAGATAAACACACACCCAAACACACATGCAGTCAGGGAGAATGTTTGGCAAAGAATCAGTGACTGAGGCTTATGACTGTTACTGAGAACGAGAGCCCGGATTCCTAGCCACCTTGGCCTTTTTTTTTTTTTTTTTTTTTACATCTTCATTGGAGTATAATTGCGTTACAATGGTGTGTTAGTTTCTGCTTTATAACAAAGTGAATCAGCTATACATATACATATATCCCCATATCTCCTCCCACTTGCGTCTCCCTCACACCCTCCCTATCCCACCCCTCTAGGTGGTCACAAAGCACCGAGCTGGTCTCCCTGTGCTATGCGGCTGCTTCCCACTAGCTATCTATTTTACGTTTGGTAGTGTATATATGTCCGTGCCACTCTCTCACATCGTCCCACCTTACCCTTCCCCCTCCCCGTATCCTCAAGTCCATTCTCTAGTAGGTCTGTGTCTTTATTCCTGTCTTATCCCTAGGTTCTTCATGACATTTTTTTTTCTTAAATTCCATATATATGTGTTAGCATACGGTATTTGTCTTTCTCTTTCTGACTTCACTCGGTATGACAGACTCTAGGTCCATCCACCTCATTACAAATAGCTCAATTTCATTTCTTTTTATGGCTGAGTAATATTCCATTGTATATATGTGCCACATCTTCTTTATCCATTCATCCAATGATGGGCACTTAGGTTGTTTCCATCTCCGGGCTATTGTAAATAGAGCTGCAGTGAATATTTTGGTACATGACTCCTTTTGAATTATGGTTTTCTCAGGGTATATGCCCAGTAGTGGGATTGCTGGGTCATATGGTAGTTCTATTTGTAGTTTTTTTAAGGAACCTCCATACTGTTCTCCATAGGGGCTGTACCAATTCACATTCTCACCAGCAGTGCAAGAGTGTTCCCTTTTCTCCACACCCTCTCCAGCATTTATTGTTTCTAGATTTTTTTGATGATGGCCATTCTGACTGGTGTGAGATGGTATCTCATTGTAGTTTTGATTTGCATTTCTCTAATGATTAATGATGTTGAGCATTCTTTCATGTGTTTGTTGGCAGCCTGTATATCTTCTTTGGAGAAATGTCTATTTAGGTCTTCTACCCACTTTTGGATTGGGTTGTTTGTTTTTTTGTTATTGAGCTGCATGAGCTGCTTGTAAATTTTGGAGATTAATCCTTTGTCAGTTGCTTCATTTGCAAAAATTT
Organism: Delphinus delphis; assembly: GCF_949987515.2. Taxonomy (NCBI): domain Eukaryota; kingdom Metazoa; phylum Chordata; class Mammalia; order Artiodactyla; family Delphinidae; genus Delphinus; species Delphinus delphis. Next base: position 17,844,560 of record NC_082697.1, on the reverse strand, counting down.
TCTCCCATTCTGAGGGTTGTCTTTTCATCTTGTTTATGGTTTCCTTTGCTGTGTAAAAGCTTTGAAGTTTCATTAGGTCCCATTTGTTTATTTTTATTTCCATTTTTCTAGGAGGTGGGTCAAAAAGGATCTTGCTGTAATTTATGTCATAGAGTGTTCTGCCTATATTTTCCTCTAAGAGTTTGATAGTTTCTGGCCTTACATTTAGGTCTTTAATCCATTTTGAGCTTATTTTTGTGTATGGTGTTAGGGAGTGATCTAATCTCATACCTTTACATGTAGCTGTCCAGTTTTCCCAGCACCACTTATTGAAGAGGCTGTCTTTTCTCCACTGTACATTCCTGCCTCCTTTATCAAAGATAAGGTGACCATATGTGCGTGGGTTTATCTCTGGGCTTTCTATCCTGTTCCATTGATCTATCTTTCTGTTTTTGTGCTAGTGCAATACTGTCTTGATTACTGTAGCTTTGTAGTATAGTCTGAAGTCAGGGAGCCTGATTCCTCCAGCTCCATTTTTTGTTCTCAAGATTGCGTTGGCTATTCGGGGTCTTTTGTGTTTCCATACAAATTGTGAACTTTTTTGTTCTAGTTCTGTGAAAAATGCCAGTGGTAGTTTAATAGAGATTGCATTGAATCTGTAGATTGCTTTGGTAGTAGAGTCATTTTCACAGTGTTGATTCTTCCAATCTAAGAACATGGTATATCTCTCCATCTATTTGTATCATCTTTAATTTCTTTCATCAGTGTCTTATAATTATCTGCATACAGGTCTTTTGTCTCCTTAGGTGGGTTTATTCCTAGATATTTTATTCTTTTTATTGCAGTGGTAAATGGGAGTGTTTTCTTGATTTCACTTTCTGATTTTTCATCATTAGTGTATAGGAATGCCAGAGATTTCTGTGCATTAATTTTGTATCCTGCTACTTTACCAAATTCATTGATTAGCTCTAGTAGTTTTCTGGTAGCATCTTTAGGGTTCTCTATGTATAGTATCATGTCATCTGCAAACAGTGACAGCTTTACTTCTTCTTTTCCGATTTGGATTCCTTTTATTTCCTTTTCTTCTCTGATTGCTGTGGCTAAAACTTCCAAAACTATGTTGAATAAGAGTGGTGAGAGTGGGCAACCTTGTCTTCTTCCTGATCTTAGTGGAAATGCTTTCAGTTTTTCACCATTGAGGATGATGTTGGCTGTGGGTTTGTCATATATGGCCTTTATTATGTTGAAGAAAGTTCCCTCTATGCCTACTTTCTGGAGGGTTTTTATCATAAATTGGTGTTGAATTTTATCGAAAGCTTTCTCTGCATCTATTGAGATGACCATATGTTTTTTCTCCTTCAATTTGTTAATATGGTGTATCACATTGATTGATTTGCGTATATTGAAGAATCCTTGCATTCCTGGAATAAACCCCACTTGATCACGGTGTATGATCCTTTTAATGTGCTGTTGGATTCTGTTTGCTAGTATTTTGTTGAGGATTTTTGCATCTATGTTCATCAGTGATATTGGCCTGTAGTTTTCTTTCTTTGTGACATCCTTGTCTTGTTTTGGTATCAGGGTGATGGTGGCCTCGTAGAATGAGTTTGGGAGTGTTCCTCCCTCTGCTATATTTTGGAAGAGTTTGAGAAGGATTGATGTTAGCTCTTCTCTAAATGTTTGATAGAATTCGCCTGTGAAGCCATCTGGTCCTGGGCTTTTGTTTGTTGGAAGATTTTTTTTTTTTTTTAACATCTTTATTGGGGTATAATTGCCTTACAATGGTGTGTTAGTTTCTGCTTTATAACAAAGTGAATCAGTCATACATAAACATATGTTCCCATATGTCTTCCCTGTTGCGTCTCCCTCCCTCCCACCCTCCCTATCCCACCCCTCCAGGCTGTCACAAAACACCAAGCCAATATCCCTGTGCCATGCGGCTGCTTCCCACTAGCTATCTACCTTACTGCGTTTGTTAGTGTGTATATGCCCATGACTCTCTCTCGCCCTGTCACAGCTCACCCTTCCCCCTCCCCCTAACTTCAAGTCCGTTCTCTAGGAGGTCTGCGTCTTTATTCCTGCTTTACCCCTAGGTTCTTCATGACATTTTTTTTTCTTAAATTCCATATATATGTGTTAGCATACGGTATTTGTCTTTTTCTTTCTGACTTACTTCACTCTGTATGACAGACTCTAGGTCTATCCACCTCATTACAAATAGCTCAATTTCGTTTCTTTTTATGGCTGAGTAATATTCCATTGTATATATGTGCCACATCTTCTTTATCCATTCATCCGATGACGGGCACTTAGGTTGTTTCCATCTCCGGGCTATCACAGTTTCAATTTCATTATCTGTGATTGGTCTGTTCATATTTTCTATTTCTTCCTGATTCAGTCTTAGCAGGTTGTGCATTTCTAAGAATTTGTCCATTTCTTCCAGGTTGTCCATTTTATTGGCATATAGTTGCTTGTAGTAATCTCTCATGATCCTTTGTAGTTCTGCAGTGTCTGTTGTTACTTCTCCTTTTTCCTTTCTAATTCTATTGATTTGAGTCTTCTCCCTTTTTTTCTTGATGAGTCTGGCTAATGGTTTATCAATCTTGTTTATCTTCTCAAAGAACCAGCTTTTAGTTTTATTGATCTTTGCTATCATTTCCTTCATTTCTTTTTCATTTATTTCTGATGTGATCTTTATGATGTCTTTCCTTGTGCTAACTTCGGGGTTTTTTTAATTCTTCTTTCTCTAATTGCTTTAGGTGCAAGGTTAGGTTGTTTATTCGAGATGTTTCCTGTTTCTTAAGGTAGGATTGTATTGCTATAAACTTCCCTCTTAGAACTGCTTTTGCTGCATCCCATAGGTTTTGGGTCATCATGTCTCCATTGTTTCTAGGTATTTTTTGATTTGCTCTTTGATTTCTTCAATGATCACTTCGTTATTAAGTAGTGTATTGTTTAGCCTCCATGTGTTTGTATTTTTTACAGATTTTTTCCTGTAATTGATATCTAGTCTCACAGAGTTGTGGTCAGAAAAGATACTTGATACAATTTCAATTTTCTTAAATTTACCAAGGCTTGATTTGTGACCCAAGATGTGATCTATCCTGGAGAATGTTCGATGAGCACTAGAGAAAAATGTGTATTCTGTTGTTTTTGGATGGAATGTCCTATAAATATCAACTAATTCCTTCTTGTTTAATGTATCATTTAAAGCTTGTGTTTCCTTATTTATTTTCATTTTGGATGATCTGTCCATTGGTGAAAGTGGGGTGTTAAAGTCCCCTACTATGATTGTGTTACTGTCGATTTCCCCTTTTATGGCTCTTAGTATTTGCCTTATGTATTGGGGTGCTCCTATGTTGGGTGCATAAGTATTTACAATTGTTATATCTTCTTCTTGGATTAATCCCTTGATCATTATGTAGTGTCCTCTTTGTCTCTTCTAATAGTCTTTATTTTAAAGCCTGTTTTGTCTGATATGAGAATTGCTACTCCAGCTTTCTTTTGGTTTCCATTTGCATGGAATATATTTTTCCGTCCCTTCACTTTCAATCTGTATGTGTCTCTAGGTCTGAAGTGGGTCTCTTGTAGGCAGCATATATATGGGTCTTGTTTTGTATTCATTCAGCCAGTCTGCGTCTTTTGGTGGGAGCATTTAATCCATTTACATTTAAGGTAATTATTGATATGTATGTTCCTATTACCATTTTCTTAATTGTTTTGGGTGTGTTATTATAGGTCTTTTCCTTCTCTTGTGTTTCTTGCCTAGAGAAGATCCTTTAGCATTTGTTGTATAGCTGGTTTGGTGGTGCTGAACTCTCTCAGCTTTTGCTTTTATGTAAAGGTTTTAATTTCTCCATCAAATCTGAATGAGATCCTTGCTGGGTAGAGTAATCTTGGTTGTAGGTTTTTCTCCTTCATCACTTTAAATATGTCCTGCCACTCCCTTCTTGTTTGCAGAGTTTCTGCTGAAAGATCAGCTGTTAACCTTATGGGGATTCCCTTGTGTGTTATTTTTCCCTTGCTGCTTTTAATATGTTTTCTTTGTATTTAATTTTTGCCAGTTTGATTAATATGTGTCTTGGTGTGTTTCTCCTTGGATTTATCCTGTATGGGACTCTCTGTGCTTCCTGGACTTGATTAACTATTTCCTTTCCCATATTACAGAAGTTTTCAACTATAATCTCTTCAAATATTTTCTCAGTCCCTTTCTTTTTCTCTTCTTCTTCTGGAACCCCTATAATTCGAATGTTGGTGCGTTTAATGTTGTCCCAGTGGTCTCTGAGACTGTCCTCAGTTCTTTTCATTCTTTTTTCTTTATTCTGCTCTGCAGTAGTTATTTCCACTATTTTATCTTCCAGGTCACTTATCCATTCTTCCGCCTCAGTTATTCTGCTATTGATCCCTTCTAGAGTATTTTTTATTTCATTTATTGTGTTGTTCATCATTGTTTGTTTCATCTTTAGTTCTTCTAGGTCCTTGTTAAATGTTTCTTGCATTTTGTCTATTCTGTTTCCAAGATTTTGGATCATCTTTACTATCATTATCCTGAATTCTTTTTCAGGTAGACTGCCTATTTCCTCTTCATTTGTTAGGTCTGGTGGATTTTTATCTTGCTCCTGCATCTGCTGTGTGTTTTTCTGTCTTCTCATTTTGCTTATCTTATTGTGTTTAGGGTCTCCTTTTTGCAGGCTGCAGGTTCATAGTTACCATTGTTTTTGGTGTCTGTCCCCAGTGGCTAAAGTTGGTTCACTGGGTTGTGTAGGCTTCCTGGTGGAGGGGACTAGTGCTTGTGTTCTGGTGGATGAGGCTGGATCTTGTCTTTCTGATGGGCAAGTCCACGTCTGGTGGTGTATTTTGGGGTGTCTGTGGACTTATTATGATTTTAGGCAGCCTCTCTGCTATGGGTGGGGTTGTGTTCCTGTCTTGCTAGTTGTTTGCCATAGGGTGTCCAGCACTGTAGCTTGCTGGTCGTTGAGTGAAGCTGGGTGCTGGTGTTGAGATGGAGATTGCTGGGAGATTTTCGCTGTTTGATATTACGCGGAGCTTGGAGGTCTCTTGTGGACCTCCTGAGGTTGGCTCTCCCACCTCAGAGGCGCAGCATTGACTCCTGGCTGCAGCACCAAGAGCCTTTCATCCACATGGCTCAGAATAAAAGGGAGAAAAAGTAGAAAGAAAGAAAGAGGATGAAAGAAAATAAAGTAAGGTAAAATAAAATAATTAAAATTAAAAAAAACAACGGACAGATAGAACCCTAGGACAAATGGTGAAAGCAAAGCTATACAGACAAAAACCTCACACAGAAGCATACACATACACACTCACAAAAGGAGGAAAAGGGGATAAAATCATAAATCTTGCTCTCAAAGTCCACCTCCTCAATTTAGGATTATTCGTTGTCTATTCATGTATTCCACAGATGCAGGGTACATCAAGTTGATTGTGGAGCTTTAATCCGCTGCTCCTGAGGCTGCTGGGAGAGATTTCCCTTTCTCTTCTTTGTTCGAACAGCTCCTGGAGTTCAACTTTGGATTTGGCCCCGCCTCTGCGTGTAGGTCACTGGAGGGCGAATGTTCTTCACTCAGACAGGACGGTGTTAAAAGAGCAGCTGCTTTGGGGGCTCTGGCTCACTCAGGCCGGGGTGGGGGGGGGAGGGAGGGGCACAGAGTGCGGGGCGAGCCTGCGGCGGCAGAGGCCACCGTGACGTTGCACCCCCCTGAGGCGCGCCGTGCGTTCTTCTGGGGACGTTGACCCTGGATCCCGTGACCCTGGCAGTGGCGGGCTGCACAGGCTCCCCGGAAGGGGGGTGTGGAGAGTGACCTGTGCTCGCACACAGGCTTCTTGGTGGCGGCAGCAGCAGCCTTAGCGTCTCCTGCCCGTCTCTGGGGTCCGTGCTTTTAGCCGCGGCTCGCGCCAGTCTCTGGAGCTCCTTTAAGCAGCGCTCTTAATCCCCTCTCCTCGAGCACCAGGAAACAAAGAGGGAAGAAAAAGTCTCTTGCTTCTTCGGCAGGTCCAGACTTTTCCAGGACTCCCTCCCGGCTAGCCGTGGCGCACTAACCCCCTTCAGGCTGTGTTCACGCCGTCAGTCCTCTCCCTGCGCTCCGACCGAAGCCGAGCCTCAGCTTGCAGCCCCACCCGCCCCGGCGGGCGAGCAGACAAGCCTCTCGGGCTGGTGAGTGCCGGTCGGCCCTGATCCTCTGTGCAGGAATCTCTCCGCTTTGCCCTCTGCACCTCTGTGGCTGCGCTCTCCTCCGCGGCTCCGAAGCTTCTCTCCTGCCACCCCCCAGTCTCCACCTGCGAAGGGGCTTCCTAGTGTGTGGAAACCTTTCCTCCTTTACAGCTCCTTCCCACTGGTGCAGGTCCCGTCCCTATCCTTTTGTCTCTGTTTATTCTTTTTTCTTTTGCCCAACCCAGGTACGTGGGGGGGTTTCTTGCCTTTTGGGAGGTCTGAGGTCTTCTGCCAGCATTCAGTAGGTGTTCTGTAGGAGTTGTTCCACGTGTAGATGTATTTCTCATGTATCTGTGGGGAGGAAGGTGATCTCCGCGTCTTACTCTTCTGCCACCTTCCCCCTCTCTCCCGATACCTTGTCCTTGAATGAAGCCTCCTCACATGGCTTACTATAAAAAGTTAAATAGAAAAAAAAAAAGGCATTGCTAGACTTGTTTGAATTTGGGATGTTACCTGGGGAAGGCTGGTGGTGGTATCTGCTGAGGCCACTCAGAATAAGCGTGACATGGTGTCTGGACGTGGGTCATACAGACTTGGGACCTGTTTGCTTCAATGTGAGGAGCAGGGCTGTCCCTCAGGCGGACTCACAGTAACTGAGGTTAGGATGCTGAACTATGACCCTGGTGTTAAAAACCGTTATAGGAGTTTTCTGTCTGGGGCCAGATTTACAGGAGAATGTACTGGAGAAGTCTCTCAGTCTAGGGAAGAAGTCCTTGATGTTTGAGGGCGCCAGGCTGAGATGTGTCCATCGTACAGTAGGCTTGGTCTTGCTGGTGGGACTGGAAGTCCTTGCAAGGCTCCCTCTTCCAATCCACACTTGCTTCTTTTGCAACCTTAACATGTCTGATTCGATTATAGCTTGGACCCTCAGGTCCCGGAGGCATCTTGTTCTGCTCACGTGTGTTTTCTCAGTTCTTCTGATCCAGTTCCTATTGATTTTCTAGATTTGAGTCACACAAGGAGATCTTGAGGGACGCTTTGTTCTATAATCCCCAAGTGCTGAACACAGTCGCTGTAGGAGATGCTGTTGATGTCCCTCACATGTCCCATCAGCCAGCCCTGGAGGTCGCCTGTAGACCATTTCCATGTAGTGCAAAGGCTGCCAGCAAATTCTCTGCCATGATATTCCTGGCTAAGGGAATATGTTTAGCCCTCAAACAGGGCAGGATGGCAGTGCTGAGGAATTAGTGTTCTGCAAGCAGTGCTGGACCAATGAGAGTGTAAAGATGCCAGCTCCCTTGCTCCTTGGTGAAGCAGCTCTGATGCGTACACCACGGTCTCCTGGAGGGTCCCCAGTGGGACTGAGCCCCTGTGGCCCACAGAGGTAACATACACGCTTTATCAGCTGCCTCCCTTTCTCACTCTTCTCCACTCCCTCCTGGCGCTTCCTGAGATAGCTTCCCAAATAAACTACTTACACCCAAATCTTTGTCTCAGGCTCTGCTTTTAAGGGAACCCAGGCTACAGAGCCACCTTCAGTCTTTCCCCTGGAACAGTTTCCATTGTTCTCTTGCTTATCATATGACCCAGCCTCACCTTCCTCTTATCTGAGGCCCCTTTTAAAGACCTTTCAAAAGCACTCAATCCCAGAGTTAAGAGCACAAGCATTGAAGTCAGACAGATGTGAGGTGGAATCCTGGCTAGGTCACTTATTGATGATGTGACCCTGAGCAAATTACTCTCTGGACCTCGTGAATCTTTTAAACAACGCAGATAAGGATTACAACTTTCAGAGCTGTCAGGAAGAATCAATGGGATAATGTATGCAAAGAGCTCAGTGCAGCACTTGGCAATTAGTAGGTGCTCAATAATGTCTGACAGGCCTTCCTCTCCCTCTGAACAGAGGCTGGTTTCTTTCAGCCATTGATGCCGGAAGATCTTGCTCCTCCTGACTGAAGGCTGATACTCAAGCCATGGCTGAGCCCTGTGTGGGGTTGGAGCAGTCAGGAAGGGCACTGGTGATAGGGCAGGCCCACCAAGCACATTCACCGACCATGCTTCTCTCTTCCTTTTTAAAAAGAATTAATTAATTAATTAATTTTTGGCTGCGTTGGGTCTTCGTTGCTGCGGGCGGGCTTTCTCTAGTTGTGGCGAGCAGGGGCTACTCTTCGTTGCGGTGCGCGGGCTTCTCATTGTGGTGGCTTCTCTTGCTGCGGAGCACGGGCTCTAGCCTCATGGGCTTCGGTAGTTGTGGTGCACGGGCTTAGTTGCTCTGCGGCATGTGGGATCTTCCCAGACCAGGGCGGCTTGATCTTCTGATTGGGGCCACTTACTCTTTCCCAAAGAAGCCCTACCTTTTCTTAGATCTGCACTTTTGCTTGCCCAGTTCCATTTAGCTGGAATGCTTTTTCCTTCTCCATCCTCATCTGTCGAAATCCCACTTAAACTCTCATAGTGTGTATAAATTAAGAAGCACACCAGATTCATGTAGAGAGCTTCTTCAAAGTACACATATCTAGGAATTGCCCCCAGAGACTGATTCAGTACATCTGCCATGGAGTGTGGGCCTGCGTATTTTGAGAAAACTTTTCAGTTTTGATGATAAACACACCCCTAAGGAAGAACCACTGGTATCATCCATAGAGCCCAAGTGATGGAGTCAAACAGACTCAACTGCCTTGTGACACTGGGCAATCTACTGAGCTTCTCTGAGCCTCAATTTTCTCATCTGTAAAATGGAGACAATAATAATGCTTATCCCATAGAGTCACTAGGAGGATGAAACGAGAGACTAGAGGTGGTGTTCAGGAAAAATTATATCTATATTCAAACATCCCTGATCCCCCACCCAGAAGCAGTCACTTCCTCCCATTTTCCCAACTTGCTGTCTGTACCTCTATTACAGCACTTAGCACAGCGGTCCTTCTATTAAAGTCTCATGGTGTGTGAGTCATTCCCCACTCCCACGCAGAACACGAGCAGCTGAGAGCTGGGGACACACAGGGATTGTGTATTATCTGCCGTGTGTTCCTACGGTACCTGGCGTGGTGTCTTGCATGGAGCCCATGCTCAATAAATTTTTGTTGATTTGAATATAAAACCATAAGAAACTAATGTATATGGTTATGTTAGGTACCTGCATAATGTGTTTTTGAACAGGCTTTTGATTAGTCTTAATGTACAGAAAACTGTTTCCTACTGACAGTGCATTTGGAAACTGCCAGGAGGGCAATAAATATGCACATAAAATCCAGCTTTGCTCAGACCTGGACAGAATCTCTTTGGGTCCTGGGACTTCTGTTTGCCAGGCACCTACAGGGGCTGGGGCTGTCCCTGGGCTGCCTCCTTTTTTTTTTTTTAATTTTTATTTACTTATTTATTTTTAATTTATTTATCCTTGGCTGTGTTGTGTCTTCATTGCTGCACGCGGGCTTTCTCCAGTTGCGGCGAGCAGGGGCTACTCTTCTTTACGGTGCGTGGGCTTCTCATTGCAGTGGCTTCTCTTGTTGTGGAGCACGGGCTCTAGGTGTGCAGGCTTCAGTAGTTGTGGCACGTGGGCTCAGCAGTTGTGGCACGTGGGCTCAGCACTTGTGGCTCTCAGGCTCTAGAGCAGAGGCTCAGTAATTGTGGCACATGGGCTTAGTTGCTCCGTGGCATGTGGGATCTTCCCGGACCAGAGCTCAAACCCGTGTCCCCTGCATTGGCAGGCGGATTCTTAACCACTGTGCCACTGGGGAAGCCCGCCAATTGATTTTTGACAAGGGTATGAGGTGCATCAATGGAGAAGAAAATCATCTTTAACAAATGATGCTGAGACAGCTGATGTGCACATGCAAGAGAATGAGGTTGGACCACAAGCTCACACCATAGGAAAAAAATAACTCCAAATGGGTCAGTGACCTAAATTTAAGAACTGTGGGGAGAGGAGAATGGCGAAGAAACCATTTAATGAGTGAGGGGTTTCACTCTGGAGTGATGGAAGTGTTCTGGGACTAGGTAGAGGTGATGGTTGCACAACATTGTGAATGTTCTAAATGCCACTGAATTGTCCACTTTAAAATGGTTAACTTTATGTTATGTGAATTTTACCTCACTAAATTATTAAAAAAACAACCAAACAGAAAATGCAGTGTGTGATTCGTGATCAGGTGTAAAAGGGACCCTCATACGTTGGAGCTGATTTCAACCTTGAGCTCCTCACTTCCAGAACTTTGGTCACATGACCCAAGAAAGAACCAGGAAACCAGGCAGCACACGGGGGGTAACTGGCACCAGAAAACTAGGTTGCACAATGGCCTTGACTTTAGCCTGCTGTTTTCTGCTATAAAGTTACTATACATTTACTTTTGGGGAAAAAAAAAAAAAAAAAAAAGAATGCTCATGTGTCCTGTGTTTTTGCCCATGCCCTGGCCATGGTGAATCTTTTAAAAGCGTTAAAAAGGAGGTGGGGGGCTTCCCTGGTGGCGCAGTGGTTGGGAGTCCGCCTGCCGATACAGGGGACACGGGTTCGGGGCCCGGTCCGGGAAGATCCCACATGCCGTGGAGCGGCTGGGCCCGTGAGCCATGGCCGCTGAGCCTGTACGTCCGGAGCCTGTGCTCCGCAATGGGGGAGGCCACAACAGTAAGAGGCCCGCTTAAAAAAAAAAAAAAAAAAGAAGAAGGTGGGGTAGGAGGGAACCATTAAGCCACTTGGGCAGCAGTATTCTTGGCAAAGGAACCAGAGCATGTGCAAAGGCCCTGAGGCAGGGGTGTGTTTGGTGTGTTGGAGGTACCAAAGAGAGGCCATGGTGGTTGCAGCAGAGTGAAAGAGAGGGCGGGATCATGGTGGCCTGATTGAGCAGGGCCTCATGGGCCACAGTGAAGACCAGCATTTTCTTAGTGAAAAGGAAAGTCAGCCAAGGGTTGGAGCTGTAGAGTGACTTGATGTGACTTCATAATCTCATTTCATTTTTAACAGGACCTCTGTGATGGAGAATAGAAAGTAGATGATTATACAAGTGACTGATTAATTACAAGTGTGATAAGAGCTAGGAAGGAGAGTCCAGGTGCTTTGGGAATGCAAAACAGGAGACCCTGGGAGTTCGGAGATGACTCTAAGTAGATATGGTGCTGATGATACTCCCTGCCAGGGGATGCTTTGGGAGTCTTCCTCCAGTGGGGCATCTGAAGCATTCTGCTGGCTGTGAGTCTGAAGAGGGCTCACTGTGCTTATCCAGCCTCATGGGAGGAGGAGAGGGTGGGAGTCAGGCTGGCGAGCCTCAGGACACTGCAGGATCTGCCTACCTCACCGTCTTTCCTAAGGTGTGTCAGGCACTCGAGGCCCCTGATGGCTGTAATTGAAATCCTCTCTGTCACTGAGATGTCAGGTGAGACAGCTCCTGTTCCTAAATGAAGCCCTGGCTGGAAGTTTGACAGCCCCAGCTGGGAGGCGATCCTGCTGCTTAATCACCCAAGGACAGACAGAACTGGTCACACCCTCCATGGCATCTTGCATCTTCTGGCCTGGCCTGTGCATCCAGGAGACTCAGTGGTCACAGACCTTACAGATGAAACTTGTGTCTGATAACTGTCCCCCAAGCACCTCTGTATCAGTCGGGGTCAGCGGGAAGCAGACACATACTCCAGCTAGGTTAAATCAAAGTGGGATTAATAAAAGGGCTATTTACAGCTGTGTGGACAAGGTGTAGGGAAATCGTAAGGGGTAGACCATTACCTGGGGCTAGTAACAGTGTTCCTTTCCCCAGGTCCAAAGGGAAGGGGCAGGAGGAAGTACCAGATACTGGAGGTGGGTGGAAGGAGTCATGGAGAGACAGCCGGTGATCAGAAGCTGGGTCCCTTCGCTGAGAGACACAACCAGACCTAGGCAAGTTTGCAGAGAGGCAGCGGGGGAGAATCAGTACCCTGAATGCACTCTCCTTCCTTCCTCTGATCCCCTGCCAGGACCCCATGCTGGTCAAGCCTGACCAGAGGACAAGGGAGCCTGTTGATGTGGTCCATACAGGTAGAGGAAGGATGGTGAGTGGAGCTGGAGGAAAAATGAGAGATGGCCATGTTCCTCTGGGGTAGTCCTGCCCTGGGCACAGGGTCCAGAAATAGATCAGACACAGTCCTTGTCTCCAAGGACCTCTCAGTGACATGAGAGTGGGGCCAAAGTGACATCCAGTAGGGTTAGTGCTGGGATAGAGGGATGAACAAATTGCACGGGCTTTCTGGTCGTGTGGACCATTAAACTGGGGAGGGGTGCGGAGGGGAGGGGTAAAGGGAGGGATGCTTGGCTGCTCTCCCAAGCACACCACGGTGGCACGTTTGCAACATTCTTTAAGATGATGGGAGGATGTGAGAGTTTTCAGGCTGCACGGATAACAGCAACAGCACAGCCTCACAAGCTTCTTGTGGAGATTAAATAAGATCCTGCGTGGATATAAAGCAGAAACTAACACACCATTGTAAAGCAATTATACCCCAATAAAGATGTTAAAAAAAAAAAAAAAAGATCCTGCATGGAAACGGCCTAGCACGGTACTTGGCATGTTGCAGGGGAACTGCAAACGGTAGCCCCATCACCATCTTTGACCTCTCGGCCTCCTCAGGGTGGTCCGGTCAGCTCAACCAAGTTAACAGCAAGGTAGGGGAGCCTCTGAAATCTCGGCCCAGTGACTCTCTGATTTGTGTGGCTACCGTTTGTTTTCTAAATGAATTCTTATTTTATTCTCCTTTATTTATTTTTTTAAATATTTTATTTATTTATTTGGTTGCATCGGGTCTTAGCTGTGGCACATGTGCTCCTTAGTTGTGGCAGGCGGGCTCCTTAGTTATGGCATGCGAACTCTTAGTTGCGGCAGTGGGATCTACTTCCCTGACCAGGGATTGATCCTGGGCCCCCTGCATTGGGAGCGTGAGATCTTAACCACTGCACCACCAGGGAAACCCCTGTGTGACTACCATTTGTCTATTTAGTGCTTGCTCTGTACCACACACTGTGCTAAACGCTTTACAAGTATTATCACAACTTCTATTGGGGGGGATATGTGGATAATATTATTTATTCATTTTTCTTCCTCTGGTGCCTCTTGTGATGGTTTAAAACTGTGCCTGCAAATTCTTTGACGCTCTTCCCATTGAGAGGTGGGGGTCTCTGTCCCCTGCCCTTGAATCTGGGCTGTTCTTAGTAACTTATTTATAACCAGTACAATGCAGTGGAATTGATGCTGCATAACTTTGGAGGATAAGTCAGAGAAAGCCATGCAGCTTCCACCTGGTCTCTTGGAACATGTAGCTGGAGGAAGCCAGGCATTGCATGAGGAATCCAACTACCCTGAGACGTCCATGCTGGGGAGGCCACGTGTGGGCACTTTGGTCCAGCCCAGATGACTACCAGCATTGTGTGCCAGCCATGTGAGGGAGCCGTCCTGGATGTCCAGCCCGGCTGAGCCTTCACATGACTGCAGCCTCAGCTGCCACCTGACTACAACCCCTGGAGAGAGTCCAGCTAAGCCCTCCCCAAACTCCTGACCAGTAAAGTCACAAGTGAAATAAAATGGCTGGTGTGGGCTGCTAAGTTTTGAAATAAAGTTTTATACACTGCTGGTAACTGGAACACCTCCCCACTCTTTCCGTTCCCCAGACTGACTTTATACCTGGCCATGTGACCACTGATTTTGGCTATTGGGATGTGAGTGGATCCCAACCAAAAGTTTGAAATGTGCTCAAGTGATTTGGCCAGCCCTCTTCCACTCCTGTGATGAATCACGGAAAGATCACGCCCCAGATACCTGCTTCCTTTCATCCTAAAATTAAAAAGACCTGAACTCAATCTACAGCCTGAAGCAGAGCTGCCCCAGATGACCTACAGTGCTGTGAGTGAGAAATAAATGCTTGTCGAGGCAAACCACTGAGATTCGGGTGTTGTTTGTGAGCCCGGATCATCACAGTAATAGCTGACTAAGATAAGATTGGTGATGATGCTGTTATTCCCTTTCCCAGATGGTAAAACAAAGCATAAACAGATTAAATGAACTGCTCAGGGCATAGCTAGAAAGGAAGAGCCTGCAATTGTAACTCTCTTTTAACCATTGTCTCTGCAAAGTCACATACACGAATATGTAATGAACGGACCCAAATGTGTATCCAGCCTCTCCGCTCAGTCCCTGCCTGGGCATCTGTGGTACCTTCAGTTCCTGGAGCAGCTGAGGACACTATAGGTGAATAAATAGCCACGGAAAACCTGTTTTCCAGCGTCTAAAGCCTCAACCATGAAGCCTCAGCTGGATGGTCTGTTATCCTTCCCGGAGCACAGAAGAGGTGGCCAAGTGCTTGGAAATATCTAGAAGCTCTGCCGCAGCCTAAACGCGTAAGGAAAGCAGGCAGAGACCCCCTTCATTCTTCCTCCTCTGGTCTCAGAGGTGGGGCATTTTTAAAAGCGTTATGAATTTATACACATTTTGATGCATTCAGAGTTGGGGTACAATCTGTTTGTGTCCGTGGCTGTGTTCGGCTGTGTGTGTGTGTGTGTGTGTGTGTGTGTGTGTGTGTGTGTGTGTGTGTGTGTGTGTGTGTGTGTGTGTGTGTGTGTGTGTGTTGCATCACAAAAGAACAATTGGGAGAAAGTGGCTAAAGGGGGGTTGTTAGCAGATACGGTGGCCACAGGGGTGATGCCAGAGGCCTCTGCCCGGTCGGCGCCTGACTCGGCTCTCCCGTCTCGTGGCTGCGGTTCCACCGTGGCTCCCAAAGGCGGCTCCAAGCAGCAGTCCGAGGAGGACCTGCTCCTGCAGGATTTCAGCCACGACCTCTTGGCCAAGTCCTCGGTGCACTTCTTCGGGAGCGCCTTCATCGTGTCTGCCATCCCCGTCTGGCTACATTGGCGAATATGGCACGTGGATCTTACTCAGTCTGCTGTTCTGTATAGCGTGATGACCCTAGTAAGCACTTATTTGGTAGCCTTTGTATACAAAAACGTGAAATTTGTTCTCAAGCACAAAGTAGCACAGAAGAGGGAGGATGCTGTTTCCAAAGAAGTGACTCGAAAACTTTCTGAAGCTGGTAATGGAAAGATGTCTCGGAAGGAAAAAGATGAAAGAGTCTTGTGGAAGAAGAATGAAGTTGCTGTTTATGAAGCCACAACATTTTCCATCTTCTATAATAATAACACCCTATTTCTGGTCTTGGTCATTGTTGTTTCCTTCTTTATATTGAAGAACTTCAACCCCACAGTGAACTACATTTTGTCCATAAGTGTTTCCTCGGGCCTCATCGCCCTCCTGTCTTCTGGCTCCAAGTAGACCACTTCTGCTTCCCCCCGGCTGCCCTGGCTTTGTATCTATGGGTGGCCTGTGGTATATGGAAAAGTAGCAGGGTGGTCAGGGTGGAAGACACACAAGCTGTTTTTATAAGTCAGGAGTTTGAGGGTTTGAAAAGCCCAACAAAATGTAATTCAGTATTTGTTTATTGGCTCTTTTTTTTTTGACAGATTATTGGAATTAAATGAATTGAAAGGGGGAAAAAAACAAAAAAGAAAGTGGCTGAAGAGACTGGGCTTTGGAGTCGGTCAGTCCTGGATTTAAATAGGACACCCTCCATTGTGTGACCTTGGACAAGTTTTGCAACCACTCTGAGTCTTAGTTCCTTTATCTTATAGGTAGGAGGCTGTAATGTCTGAGTAAGGAATGGGATTGGCCTCCATGAAATAATGTCTACAAAGCACCTACCATCTTGTAGGGGCTCAATGAACACATACACCCTTTTCCCCTCTTGTCATCTCTTATGAATAGTGACTTACAAATTGTGGATCGTGGGCCTTTATGAGGACTTTCTGTGAACTCTGCTGGCATCAGGGGAGCCACCCCCACTAAGGATGAAGCAGGAGAGAGCTCCTTTGCTGACTGGGACCTGGGTCCTGCAGCTCTGAGTCTATAAGTCTACACATCCTCTGACTAAGCACCAAAAGTCATTGTGGTACAGAGAAGAAAGGGCTTAAACTAGGAGACATTTGAGCCTGGGTTGAAACCCTGTCTTTATTATTTATTAGCTGTGTAACCTGGATAATTAATTAAACTTTCTATGCCTTGTTTATTTTCTTCTATGTAAAATGAGCGTAATTATCTGTATCCTGCTTCTCAACATATTATCTGTGCTCAGCATGGTGCCAGCCACCTAGTAAATGTCACGAGGCTCAAACAGAGTAACACATGAGTAATTGCCCAGCACATAGTAGGTACTCACTTAACACTGGCTTCCCTGCTGGTACTGTTGGTATAATGGCAGGACTTTTTTTTTTTTTTTTTTTTTTTTTGGCCACGCCACGCGGCATGCTGGATCTTAGTTCCCTGACCAGGGATCGAACCCGGGCCCCCTGCAATGGAAGCATGGGGTACTAAGCACTGGATCGCCAGGGAATTCCCAAGGCAGGACCTTTCAAGGCAGGGAGGTCAAGAAATTTTAACTGAGTCTGAGTCATTGCTGTAATAGCGCTTTTAGAGCACTTTGGTTACATTTTGAGGAAGCTTGGGGTCTAGAGTCTCTAAGTGGGCATTTGCAGAGTCTGGCTCTGTCTGCCTTAAGAGACATGCCTGTCTCCTCTCTTTAGCACCTCCTATCCCCATGCCTCCTTCAGCCTGAGGGTATTTACCTATGTTGTTCCTGTTGCTGTGAGTGCAGAAGTCATCATCATCCTTGTCAACGCCATTAACATCATTATCACCGTCATCATTCTCATAATGACCATCAACAATATCATGATTATCACCATAATCACCATCACCACTACCATCATCCTAACAGCATCATTTTAATCATCATCACTACAACCACAGTAACTATTACTGGTACTCCCACTGTTTATGAAGTCCTTACTCTGTACTGTACGATCTACTGTAAATGCTTTGTCTTATTGAATCTTTATAACAAGTCTAAGGTAATTGCTATCTCTTTTGCAGTCAAGGCAACGAAGACATGCAAGGGTGAAATAATTTGCCCCCAGTTAACCATCGGTGGGGATATGATTCAAGTCCAGATAATATTACTCCTAGGCTAACTTTCTTAGCTTGTAAGTAGAACTACTCCTTCTCTCCATCTTTTACCGAGTTAACCTACCCTTCAAATCTTGGCTCATATGTTCTATCCTTGGAAGTCTTCCTTGACTGCCTTCACCACCATTGTAAGCGCACAGCGCTCCTTTTAAATATTCTTCACACTGTTTATCATGATTTGTAATTTTGCCTTTATTTGTGTAGTTATTGGATTAATGGCTGTCTCCTCCAGGCTCCAGGAGGGCAGGGACAGTGGGCACTGTGTCTTCTTTTTGTGCTGTCTTATGCCCCGCATCCAGAGAGGTGCGGCTCAGACTCAGAAGTCTACCGTATTGTTGGGTGAATGAACCCTGCCTCTATCAGCCTCTCTGTGGTCCTGCTCCCTGGTTCTCTGGTCTTGCGAAGTCAGCTTCCTTTCTAACTCGTCTTCTGCTGGGCAATCTGAGCTCTAGCTGAAGCAAGTGACATCCTCCTCCTTGGATAGATTATCACCATTATCTAGGTAGACTCCAAAACTTCTCCCAAATTGGCTCGGAAACAGGGGGTCATTGAGAGTGGACAAGTTGGGGGTGAGGAGAATCAGGAACCAGGGAGACCAGGCTGTTGTCATAAGAAAGACCTACCAAAGAGGCCATGGATGGATGACCCTCAGTGCCAGTGGTGGCATTGGGGACCAGAGTCAGCAACAAAGCTAAAAACTGTCCTAAGGCAGAAATGGCTAGTCCTAGTGTCTGGATGGGTGTGGGATACCACCAGTTGCTCTAAGATGTCAACTTTGGAGGAAGAATACAGCATGGTTATATCTACAGCCTTGGTGGGCATCCCAGTCTTATCTCCCTGTGGACGATGGGCTCTTTTCTGTGTCTTGCTTGTGCATATTTCTTTCCTCTGCCTGCAGTGCCCTTTCCTGCCTGTTTCTACCTGGAAAACTCCTACTCACCTTCCAAGGCTCAGATGAAAGGACATTTTGGCAGAGGTTGTTGCTGGCTCAGGGCTGCCACCACATCTTGGTCAGATCTATTCTAAACCATGTGTCACACTGAGTTGTCATCACATGTTTATGTGCCCGTTTGCACCATCACTATGAGTTCTTTGGGAGCAAGCTTGGTTACATCCTTTTTCTTCCCCTTCATCTCAGATGTGTCCTCCCCTCCCCTCTCTTCCTTTTCCTCCCCCAATATCTATCCAACTCCTACAATGCTGTAATGTGACATGTTCTCTATTAATTATCAGAACAACAACAAAGGGAGACAGAGGGGTCAGGGGAGCAGGGGAGGGGGGCTCTGACTTGGCTAATGACAGCTTTAGCCGAGGTCAGGTCTTGCAGAAAGAGGAGCATGACGTCTTTAAGAGAGCCAACACCCCTTCCTTTCCACCTGGATCTCTTGACACCAACTATTTGGTTTCCTGACACACTTCGGTTCACCACACCTGACTTTGAATTCAGATGTCACATCACTTGTATGGAGTGAGCAGACCAGAAAGTTGGTGTAACGATAAAAGTGCTCCTGCGTGTGGGTTTCTTTTTCTTAACTGTGTTATTTATAGTGGAAACGAGAGGAGCAGTGGGCGGTGTGCAGTTGGCCTCCCACTCAGCCCTCTGCTGCAAACGCTTCCCGAGTGGGGGACTCTGGGAGGGGAGGGGGCTGGGTGCTGCACCCGCTCATCTGATGACATGATCACTTGAGTGCTGCAGCTCCGTTAGCCTCTTGGCATTGAGCTTGGTGTTAGAAGTCGGGGTACCGCGGGTAGTCTGGAAAAGGCCCCCAAATACCCCTGGGTTCTTTGACCGTCTTGCCTCTTCACACTCAGCGCTGGGACCGTAGGGACCTGACCACTGGCCACCCAGCAACTTTCTCTTCTTCTGGTTCTTTTCTCTTCTTGGTTAAGTCACTTAACCTCTCTTTGCCTCATTTTTTTCTCACTGTCAAATGAGGATTGTGCTAATACCTACCTCACAGCATTGTGCTGAGGATGACATGATGTAACATATGGAAATTACTTAGAGCAGTGCCTATCACATAATGAGTGCTGCATAAGGGTTGGCAACGCTGACTACCATTCCACTATGATTATTGCTGCTGTCATTTAAACGTTTTTGCATTGATTGGGTCCTGATCTTGTTCTTCCAATCAAGAAGATCTTGGCCAGCCTGGTACCTTTTCTTTGTTCAAGTTTTACCCCAGTGTCACCTTCTTGGAGAGGCCTTCCCTGACTCCCAAATCTAAAGTAGTAATCCCACCCTGCCACTCTCAAAACTCTTCATCTCATCATGACGTGCCATCTTGACAGCCCCTGTCCTCCTTCACGTTCTTTGCAGGGCTTGTGGGATCTTAGTTCCCTGACCAGGGATTGAACCCGCGCCCCCTGCATTGGAAGCATGGAGTCTTAAGCACTGGACCGCCAGGGAAGTCCTATCACATTCTTATTCATGTACTTACTTATTGCGTCTCCCCATCCTGGAATGTAAGCACGCTTGCCTTCTTTACTACAGCCTCCCAGGTGCTCAGCACAGGACCCTGAACTCGGAGGATCTCAATAATTATTATTACTTGACTGTCTTCATCAGACACCTTCTGCCTTGTCCTGAACTTCTGTAAGCTTGGTTCCAACAGTGGAGCCCCCCAGGAGGGAGAAATTGAGACTGGGTGACATTGTTTTTTGATATTCACTGCACTCCTTCCCTTCCACCCCTTGGTGGAGCCTTTGTTGCAACTTTTCAGTGAGTGTGTCCTATTGTTGTTTTACTCTCCGGACCAGACTGGAAATACATCATACTGAAGTGTGAATGGTTGATACAAAGTACCACCCTTCTCTCAAGAGATCAAACTTGACTTCATTCCATGCTCGCCCTCCTTACAAGGAAAGACGTGAGGATGGTGCAGGGCTAAGAGGTGATGGTGCTGACTCCACTTCCTCTAATTAGCTGTGATCCTGGACATGACACTTGACCTCTCTGAGCCCCGGTATCCTTATTTTTAAAATGTGCTGTTTCCCATGTGAGATGGTTGTGAGTGTCAAATGTAATCTCTGTGTCTGAAAATGCTTGTCTTTTAGAAAATGCTCCCTGAGTAAGCTGTTATTGTTGTTTATCATAACAGAAAATAAGAGGAGTGACTGAACTGAGTGACAAGTTGAATAGAAACTGGCAATGTGCCAGTGCCGTCTTGGGGAATCCTTGTACCCCGTTTCTTTTTTTTTTTTTCGGTACGCGGGCCTCTCACTGTTGTGGCCTCTCCCGTTGCGGAGCACAGGCTCCGGACGCGCAGGCTCAGTGGCCATGGCTCACGGGCCCAGCCGCTCCACGGCATGTGGGATCCTCCCGGACGGGGGCACGAACCTGTGTCCCCTGCATCGGCAGGCGGACCCTCAACCACTGCGCCACCAGGGAAGCCCTCCCCCGTCTCTTTATCACCACTGAAATCCTGGGCTGCCTGAGATACGACCCTAGAGCATCTGCTCTCCCCCAGCTCCGATCCTGCCCGTCTGCCCTCACTCTTAGTGTGGCTTTGACAAGGAGCCCCAGGTCTGACCAATTTAGGGAGACAAGACATGCAGAGATGAGTTTTGTGTAAAGTCTCAAAATCAAGTCTCCCTTCAGTCTCTTTCTAGGCACTGGACCCCCACCCGGCCTTTCTCTTGCCCTCATCATCCCTTCCTGAGTCCCCGAGAAGCCTGAATTCCTTTTCTACTCCTTCCCCTTGCTACCTTGGTCCAGGCTTAGCTGCCTTGGTCTGAGCTCCTGTCTCCACCCCACCCTCCAACAAGCAACAGCTTCTCTAATCAAGCTGTGCCCCACCCCTAAGCTTCCACCTCCCGTCCCCACAGCTAAAGCTTCTTCCATTCTTGAGCAGCCACTGAGACTGTGGATGGGCACAGGACAGACTAGGGGCGTGGGTGTTCAACCCATGCTCTCTGCGGCGAAGACAGTATTACCTGAGCTTGGGAGCGTGTGTGCCAGAGCCTGATCGCCTGGGTCCAGATCTGGCTCTGGCGCTGACTAGTTCTGTGACCTTGAACAATTTCATCTCCTCTTTGTGCCTCAGCTGATTCATCTGCAAAATGAAGATAATCATTGAACCCACCTCAGAAGGTTTTTATGAGGATTAAACTGGATTTATTCATGTAAAGCATCTAGAATGATACCTAGCAGAGAGTAAGTACCTAGTGAATGTTGGCTTTTTTTCCTTTTTTATCATTAATAAGGAGTCAACTGCTTCCTTACTGGCAAATTCCAGTCAAAGGTGACCTCAACTTTGAGATGGTTCCCCAGGTCAGGTCCCTTTCTCCCTAGACCATGCCTCTACCCTTAGAAGAACGTTCCCATGCAAAGTGTGTGTATGACGAGTTTCTGGCCCTGATTCTTTTCCCCTTCCTGTAACCATGTTCTTTGCCAGGTAGTTTTGCAGTTGCTCCCTAAAAGCAGATGCAGGTCCCTGCCCTTCGGGTTGAGGCTCAGCTACGTGACTTGTTTCAGCTCAAGGCAGTGTGGGCAGCATTGGACCACTTCATATTGTGTTGTCAGTGTTACTGAAAAAGGGCTCACTGCCCAACATGCATAGAAGCCAATACTATGGTACCGACTTTTGAGAAAAGAAAAAGCTTTATTGTGAGGTCAACTGGCAAGGAGACAGGAGGCACAGCTCAAACCTGTCTACCCAGCCTGTGATTCGGTCAACTTCTTATGAGTTAGGGGAGGAGGGTTAGTGTGTGGAAGTGCTGGTGGGGCAGGTTTGTCTCGGAGGGCTTTGGAACTCAGCCGTATATGGTAAGATGTAGTAAAGGAGCTTCAGCACCGGACCTTCCTGGACAGCGCTTCTGAATGAGTTCTGGTATTCAGGTTCCGATCATGTCCTGGTTGTTTGGTTCCATAGAGGGGAGGGATCTTGATTCTGGGTATTATTTGATGTCATGACTTGTGGTTTTGTTCTGTTGTCTCTGAAGAACAAGTCAGTATCTTGTTAGAAACAGGATAGGGCCAGCTTGGGCTAGTTCTGCAGTTACATGAGGACCCTTGGGTGTTTTTGCTTGCTCTCTCATGCCTCTGCCATCATCATGGAAAGACCCTGGCTCACCAGCTGGTCTGAGGAGGATGAGAGACACTGGAGACCATGTGGAACAGACCTGAATCTGACCTTCAGCCTACGGCTGCCTATTTATGCGATTCCTAGCCCAGCCCAGCCAGGTCAAGATCAAGCGAACCCCCAGCCAACGCAGAGATGCATGAGCAAAATAAATGCTTATTGTTGTACGTGACTGAGATCTGTGGTTGTTGGTTAGACAGCAATAGCTGACAGATGTGCCTGGTGAGTGGTGGGAAATTGCCCTGTTATCGTTGACTAGGCTTGGGCCCCCAAACCCAGAACAGGGAATGGCAGATGAGCTGGGCTGGACCATGTGGAACACCCGTTTGCCTTAAACTAGTTAAGTCGGATTGAAATAGGCTGTCACGGCTGCCAGTCGCTCCTTAGTCCTCACCTTGTTCCATCCAAATCTGAGCCTTTGGTCTCTGCACCAGGGTTGCCTGTAGGAAGTAAGCAGAAGAGACCAGGAGATGGTCAGACAGGTTCTGATGGAGCAAGTTCTGCCCAGCAGAGCACCTGCTCTACCAGAATGGGCTCTGGTTTGCTTTTGCTGCCCTGGCTACTCAGGTAGAAGAGAGAAAGGAGAGAAAAGACAACACGCATCTTAGAGTGAGGTGACTCCTGTGCTAGAACGTGTGACCTGGTCAGTGCCTTAGAGTGCAGCCCATGCATTGAGATACCACCTTTCCCTGAAGGTGAGATGGAGGCAGGGAGGAGAAGGGAGAGGTGGGATTCTGTATATTTACTGCCCTTCCTCATCACCCTTTCCCCATAACATACTTTATTTATCTGTCTATTTTGCATAGTACTTGTCTTTACCTGAAATTATATATTTATTAGTTTATTTGCTTGTATCTATCTTCCATCACTAGAATGTGAGCAACATGAGGGATTTGTTTTCTCAGGGCTGTATACCCATTGCCTGAAATAATAGCTGGCACAGGGGTAGATGATCAATAAATGTTTGCTGAATGAATGAACGAATTTATGCATCGGGCCCTGCTGTAGCATGTCAGCCTAGTCACTGTTTACCCCTTGCCCCTTTACCTTCTCCTAGCATGTCCTTGCCCATACTTGCAGGAACTAGAAGACATTAACCAGGAGGCCCATTCTTTGACTCAGAAATTGCCCCAGTCTGAGACATATCTGGGGTCTGGAACCTGCTCTCCATCTGCACCCCTGGACTCTATCTTGTTCAGTTTCAGGCCTAGGCCACTTAGTACTGCTGATCTGATTTGGACCCAGCCCTCTTCTGGACCTACTCCTCTTTTGGTTTGGCTGTCTAGAGAGCTAACCCAGAGCACAGCATCTCTGCTCCCAGCCAGGTCCAGGACAAGGGCCCCCAGGCAGAGAAATGTCCTCTGCCCGTCTTGCTCATCTGGAGGGGATATTGACAATCTCCTTCCTTATAGCAGGACCATGGATAGACCAATTGCAGAGATCCGTCAGCCTGTGTGATGATAATCCTTACAGTTTAGTCTCTTCAAAGTCTTTGCCAACTTATTTTTATTGGTTTTAGCTCATTCTGTTCCCATTTGCTCCTGTAGTGATCATGCAAATGCAGCAACTTCTATGCAAATGGACTCTGTTTGCAAAGATGTCTCTGTCAAATGCCTGGAATGCTTTGTCTCACTGCTCTGGGAAGGACTGCTTGACTCCAGGGTTCAAAACAAAACCGAAAAATTTCCAGGTGGAGTGTTGGCTGACCTCCATGATTGCTAGCTGGGTGCTGTGTGACCACCTAGAGGGGTGGGATAGGGAGGGTGGGAGGGAGACGCAAGAGGGAGGGGATATGGGGACACACACACACACACACACACACACACACACACACACACACAGCTGATTCACTGTTATAAAGCAGAAACTAACACACCATTGTAAAGCAATTATACTCCAATAAAGATGTTAAAAAAAAAGTCATAAGGAAAGAAAAAGAAACGGGGGTCACAGAAAGGATTTGTACCTGGGAGCCCCACAGGATCCTGCTTGGTTTCACCCATTTTACTGATGAGGAAACAGAGGCAAGAAGAGGTTCAGTCACGTGTTCTGGATCTCAGAAGAGGTGAGAGGTGGAGCCAGGGTTTGAATCTGGGTCAAAACCTTATCTTGCAACCACTACATTCTCTGAAGGCAGCCAGCATGCAGGAGGTGCAGGTATCAGGTGCTGTCGACAACTGAATCTTTAAGACAGTTGAAACCATAACCAGAGAGTGAGTTCTGAGCCCTGGCAAGGGGCATCTTGGCAGGCAGCTCTCATCTCAGGGGCTCTCCATGACTGGGGATAGCATTACTTCACAGGTTTATCATGAAAATCAAGTGGCACAATGTATTTAAAGCCTTTAGCCCATAAACATTGGCACATAAACATTGGTTTTCCTGGTTTTGCCCTTTTTCTCTTGAGCTCTCTCTAAATGACACATCCTTTGTGTTGGGTTCAGCCTCTTGTCCTTTTCTTGGACAGTGACTTTGGTCCTGCCCCACACATGGCAGACAGACTAGAGAGAGGAAGGGAATAGCTCCTGACTCCTCATGGCAGGAAAGGTGGTGAGGAATTCACAGGAGGGCAAAAAAGACCATCTGAGGGGTTGAAACAATAGCCATGGAGAAGGGTGAATAATGGCAGAAAGGAAATGAGAGGAGGGTGACAGTGCTGTCTTTATTTACAGCTCTGTTTTATCAGCCAGAAATGCTACAGACCAATGTTTCTGCTATTCCCAGCTAGAGCAAGTTCCAGTGTAATGTCTTGGTCCAATGGCCAGATGTCCATGACTTCCACTAAAATGAATAAAGGAAGCTCCCCCCGGCCCCCCGCCACGCCCCTCTCAGCTTTTCACTGTTTCCAGCAGAGCTCTGTCCCCACAGCCAAAGACATCTCTCCCCACCTGGAGTTAGGAGTGGACTGGATTGAAATTTGGCTGCATCGACTCCCAGCTCACGGGATCTTGGGAGGGTCTTGACCCCTCTGAACATCATTTCCCTCATTCTCAAAATGAGGATAATTATAGCTACTAATGAATGTGGTTGTGTGTTGGTGGAATCAGGAGCAGGTGATGAATGTGAAAGATAACAAGCATAAAACAGAGCCTGAAAAGCATCCAACCTTCAACCTCTGGTTATTTCTCACCATAGCAGAACAGGTGTCCCTTTTCATTTCGGGGGAAATCTGAACATTTTCTATCTTGTATTTCTTAAAACACATGAAAAACCCCTTGATTATTTTTTTTATTATTATTATTTTTATCCTCCTTCAGTTTTAGGATGAGACGTCTCTACCCTGTCTCTTCTCTCATCAGCACTGCATTTTCTGTTGAACTGTCCCTTTCAAGGATGCTCTCTGGTTCCTTGCCTCCTTCTCTCCACCCAGCCAAGCACCCAGAGTAAACGTCTGAATGAGGGGGCTGAGGTTCAGGGTATGTTTATTCTGAGGACAGAATAAAAACTCTGTTTATTATAAGGTTGCCTGTTTTATTTTATGCCTTTCTTTGTGCCCTTCTACTTTCTGTAGGAAAGTTGTCCTTCACAAGGACTCTGACTTGGGGCTTAGCCTTCATACTTGATATGAGGACAGATCAGATTTTAGGAGGGACTAGTGGTAACAAAAGGAAAGACCACATGGGAGGGCTAAGATGAATTTTTATCTATGACTTTCATTATTGACAACTTATTTTCCTTAATGTGCAATATGAAAAGAAAAGGGTCTTTTCTGAGCACTCACAGTTTTCAATAGCGACACATATCACTGCTTCATGGGTATGTGGTCTGATGTGTTCTTTTTTGCAAACAGGGATGAGTGGAGATGTTTCAAGCTTGCCCTCCAGTTTGGGTGTGACTCAGAAAGCTCTCTGGTCAGCAATCTGTCACGTTCTGTCAGCTTCATGTTTTAATTTTATTCAAATTAAGCATTTAAAGCTCAAAAACATAATTAGTTCCATTCTGTTTCAATCACAGTGATTCAAACCTGCTGATGGGATTCTTGGCCATCAGGTGGACGAGTCTTGCCCATCCCTGGCTCCCCATTAAAATCACCTGTACAGCTTTGGAAAAACACAGAGGTCAGGGCCCCGCTCCCTAGGACTTTTATCCATTCTCTCTATGGTGGGGCTTGGGTATCTGAATCCACAGCAGATTCTTATGTGCAGCCAAGATTTAGGACCATGGGGGTGGACATTGGAGGTATGAGTTGCTACTGCCTTACAATTTTATTGCTATTCCCCATGGAATAATTTCTATTTAACAAGACAATAAGGCAAGCTACACTTAAGGCAGCATTTAGCCAGTGGCTGATGTTGGTATCTAGAATATAGGAGACAAGAGACAGC
Source organism: Delphinus delphis (assembly GCF_949987515.2). Taxonomy (NCBI): domain Eukaryota; kingdom Metazoa; phylum Chordata; class Mammalia; order Artiodactyla; family Delphinidae; genus Delphinus; species Delphinus delphis. Next base: position 17,817,982 of record NC_082697.1, on the reverse strand, counting down.
TGGTCCAGGCACCTGTTTTTATCATCTCAAAGCAGTGTGACCTTGGGCAAGTCACTTCCCTTCTCTGGGCCTCAGCTTCCCAATCCTTAAAGTGGGAGGGTGGAATGATATCGTTTCCAAGTCTTCCAGGGTTGACACTGACCACTGCTGAGTCTCTACTGGAGAGACATTTTGCTGTTTGGTGGGGGAGTCCCGTCCTCTCCTGCCAGTCTTCTATTTTTCTAAAAGGAAAACGTTATCAGTAGGAGGAGGGAGAGGAAGTATCTGGTGACATGGAGGAGTCTGGGCTGCAGAGTTAACCCTGGGGTGACTCCAGAATTGACGACAGGCTCTCAAATAGGTGCTTGTTGTCTTTTGATGAATCTCAGGTGTCACCAAGACTCATCCTGGTTCTTACTGGATGCGAGCACTTGGAATTCCAGATGTGGGTAGAGTGGACAGCCGGCTTTGGGAAAAGAGGCTCCTCTCTCCTTAGATGAGATGACCAAGCTCATGAGCCACTAGAGGACAGAGGATCCAGAGACCTGAGAACTAAAGTTCATGCTTTGTACACTTTAATGCTGTGATGAATATGAATTATGACTACTTCTATTATTAAACTCCGGCACTGTTAACTGGTTCAAGTTTCAACCCCGTTAGGCCACTAATGGGCTGTGTGATCTCAGAGGAGAGAAGCACCCTCTCTGAGAGATGGTTGTTTCCTTTGTAAAGTAAGAGGGTGGAACTGCCTGATCATCTAAAGCCTCTTCCTGCCTCCATCCGATAAATGGGATCAAAACATTGAAATTACTGGCTGAACAATCAGAAATCTGAGGCTCACCTCTCAAAAAGAAAAAGGCCAGCTGGAAAATGGCATAATTAAAAGAGAGGAAGAAAACTCTCTCTCAAGAGGCTGCTATTTCACAAAAAGTCAGCCTGTCTGTGATATTCTGAGCAGCGTATTACGATGACACGGAAGCACGCTGGATGCGTTGGAAGCTGAGCAGCAAGTGGTAGTGTTTGAAACAGAAAAGTCTATTTTAAAAGACGGCTAATAAAGCTGGAGGAGGTGGCCTGCAGAGAGACAGAGCCAGCATCCTGCTGCCAAGACTCCAGCCCTGCTGCTGAGCCCAGGGCCCTGGGCAGGAAGGAGAGGAGCAGAGACTGGAAGCTGGGACCAGTTTCCGTCTGAGGAGAGCGGCACTCGGGCAGCAGAGAACTGCGCCCCTCCTGTGAACCCAGCTGGCTCTAGGGATGGGGTCGTCGGAGGCATTTTCTAGGCCTCAACAGGAGCTGCACTGGTGCTGAGAAGCAGCAAAGGTGTAGCAGTTAAGAGCAGGGACCCTGGAGTCAGACTGCCTGCATTTGAATCCAGCTCTGTCACTTAGTAGCTGTGAGACCTTAAGAAACAACCTCTCTGTGTCTCATTTTCCTTATCTGCAAAATTGAATAACATTAGCTGATCATAGGGTGGCACTGAGGATATGAATTCAGATTTGTAGAGCACTTGGAACAGAGCCTAGGGGAGAGATAGAGAGAGGAGAAAGGGAGAGAGAAAGAGAGAGAAAAAGTGTCAATGTATGTCAAGCAGTTAGAACAGTTCCTGGAACACAGTACATACTTTTTTTTAAAAAAATAAATTTATTTATTTATTTTTGGCTGTGTTGGGTCTTCGTTGCTGCGTCCAGGCTTTCTCTAGTTGCGGTGAGCGGGGGCTGCTCTTCGTTGCAGTGCGCGGGCTTCTCATTGCGGTGACTTCTCTTGCTGTGGAGCACGGGCTCTAGGGGCGCAGGCTTCAGTAGTTGTGGCTCGCAGGCTCTAGAGCACAGGCTCAGTAGTTATAGTTGCTCCCCAGCATGTGGGATCTTCCCAGACCAGGGATCGAACCCGTGTCCTCTGCATTGGCAGGTGGATTCTTAACCACTGCGCCACCAGGCAAGTCCCATATCACATACTTAAATAATGTTTTGCTTGTTATTATACCCAGGCACAGGACTTATTTGTTTATTCCTTCATCTATTCAGTCTTCTAGCAAACATTGGTCAAGGGTCAATGACATCCCAGACTGCTGTCATATCTATATCTATCTATCTATCTATCTGTGTATTTATTTAAATATAAATAAAATGTGGCCTATCGGGTGGCTCCTGCTTCTTGGGCTGAGGCCCAAGGCTAGTCACTGCCATTAGTTTTCAATTAAATAAGACACTGAAAACTAGCCTGTGCTAACACCCCCAGGACTCCACCACCCTCTCTGTGTTCTCTGAGAATCAGGCCAAATCTGTGGGCAGAGACCATCAGGCAATCCCACACTATAGCCTGGCCCGGACCCCACTCTCCAGGCTTCTCTCTGAACCTCAGGCTCATATCCCAGCTACCTGATGTGTGTCCTTACTGGGAGATCCACAGGTAACCTTACTCGTCATGCTGCCCACCCGGCCACGATCCTCCCCTCTCAAGGCATGACCATCCCTCGCTTAGTCTCCTGTCTTGGTGAATGGCCACACCATCCTCCTAAGAACGCAAGCCAGCAACACTTCACCCTTCTCTCGCCCCTGCATCTCTTTCCTTGACAAGCCACGTCCATCTTCACCTTGTTCCTCTCTGTATCTCCAGCCGTTTGGGACATCCTTGCTCCTCAGCCCATGTTTGATGGAGGGCTGAATGGATGAACAAGTAAATAAATGAAGGCCAAAGTCTGGGTATCATAATAATCATAGCGACCAAGCATTGATTCAGTATATATTATGTTCCAGGCATGTTTATAACTACTTGATGTGTATTAACTCCTCCAATCCCCGTAGTGGGCATTGACTGCTTATTTGTTGAATGAACTCAGAACGTGCATGAGGAAATCAGGTCCTGGTAGAACAGCTGGATGTGCCTCAGTCCACAGAGTAACTGAAACTTTCTAGTACATTCCAGACTTCTGGATAGAGCTTCCACATCCCCTGCAAACTTGCTGATGCTTCCTAAGCTTACAAAGTCATCTCAGAGCCAGGTCCTGTGGTGCTGCCTCTGGTCTGGCGCCCTACGGTTTCTGGGCTGTTCCTTGCCCCCTGCCAGGAAGCTGGAGAAGCTGCTGCTTCACTGAACCCCGTAAGAGCCAGACCTTATATTTCCTGCCACCCCAGGGGCTCTTGCTACTCACGAGCTTACTCCTGTGAGCTCTATAGAACATACTGTAAAAGGGAAATGGTGATTAGAAGGAACACTTGAGCAGGGAAACTCGGGTGGAAAAATACTTTAGTTAAATGAAGCAGTGAAGATTGCCCACCTAGCTGTCCTCCTTCTCAAAGGAGGAGACAAGAAGATACACAGGGTGTGTTGTGCATCTGTGGGGATTGCCTCCCTAAGGTCTGGGGGGTCAGGCTGTCCACTGGGGGCCATGCCTGAGTGGCCGATGACACTGACAGCACTGGATCTGTCCCCCTTCACATCTCAACAACCTGGGGCCAAAGGCCCAGCCCCACTGGTTGGAATTCAGTGCCTCCAGGGCCTCCCTTTGTACCCAAAGCAACTGCACAGGAGAAGATTGGGGAATACAGGATGGCAGTCTGTGCGAGGAAATCCCAGCTCCTGCTTACTTTATGCCTACTCAGAGCTTTTATTATCATCCGAAGCTCTGTTTTTGTTTGTTTGTTTATTATTTTGTCCTCAGCTGGACTGGGAAGTCCATGGGGCTCAGGATTTCGTCAGTCTGGTCACCTCTGTACCAGCACCATACACAGAGCTTGGCATATAATAGGCCCTCTAGAATATTCCATGAAGAAAGAATCCTTTTTAAAAAAATTGCCCTAGCTTTTATTTTTTATTGACGTATAGTTGATTTACAACACTGTGTTAGTCTCAGTTGCACAGCAAAGTGATTCAGTTATATGTATATTTTTTCTGATTTTTTTCATTATAGGTTATTACAATATACTGAATATAGTTCCCTGTGCCATACAGTAAATCCTTGTTGTTTATTTTATACATAGTGGTGTGTATCTGTTAATCCCATAGTCCTAATTTATCCCCCCCCCCCACGCTTTCCCCTTTCGTAACCATAAGTTTGTTTTCTATGTCTGTGGGTCTGTTTCTGTTTTGTAAATAAGTTCATTTGTACTATTTTTTAGATTCCACATATAAGTGATATCATATATTTGTCTTTGTCTGACTTACAGTATGATAATCTCTAGGGCCATCCATGTTGCTGCAAATGGCGTTATTTCATTCTTTTTAAGGCTGAGTAGTATTCCACTGTATACATGTACCACATCTTCTTTATCCATTCATTTGTTGATGGACACTTAGGTTGCTTCCATGTCTTGGCTGTTGTACATAGTGCTGCTATGAACATTGGGGTGCATGTATCTCTTTGAATTAGAGAAGAAAGAATCTTTGACTGCTCATTGCAGAATCCCAAACATTGCCTGATACATAGCTGGGCTTCTAGAACATAAGCTCAGAGAGCAGGGAGGCACCTTGTCTCTTCACTGCTGTATCTTCAGTATCTAGCATTCTAGTGGACGCTCTAGAATGGGGGTCAGGAAACGTTTTCTGTAAAGGGACAGATGATAGACAATTCCAGCACTGTGGGCCACGCAGTCTCAGTCATAACTACTCAGCTTTGCTGTTCTGGTGTGAAGACAGACGGACCATTTGTAAACAGACAAATGAGCATGACTCTGTTCCCATAAAACTTTATTTAAAAGAACAAGCAGCAGACCTGATTTGGAGTAGTTTGCTGACTCCTGCTCTAGAATATAAGCTCCATAATGGCAGGGATTAAAACAAAAATCTATGGATCTATAACCAGCTTCTAGAACAGTGCCTAGCGTATATAAGTGTGCACTAAATATATATTGAATGAATGGAATGAATGAGGGACCGGAAGTTGTTTTAGTCAACAGTTTCCTATGGGTCAGGGAGGGAGCAGATACTGGATGCCTCCTTTTCTCTGGGCTGGTTGGATCACAACTGGAATATCATTCCCAAAGGTGGGAGTCCAGAGTACATGGAGGGGACAGGGCCTGGGATGGAACAGGGAAAAGTGACTTTGTCACATGGAAAATGGTGGAAGGAACTGGATTGAGCCTGGAGAGGAGAAGAGGAAGGTTAGAGACTAGTCGGCATGTTGAAGGACTTTCATACGGGAGAACAATTAAGTCTTTCTAACAAACAAGGGGGATATTTCTAGAACTTTCTAGAAGTTAGTTGATAGCAGTCAGACCTAGCTGATATGAGCAGTCTGGCGAGAGTGAGCTCTCAATCTACTGGAATCATTTGAGTAGATGTGGGGATGCCGTGGAAGGGATTCAAATATTGGATGAGGGCGGGACTCCATGGTGTTGGGTCCCTTCCTGCCTCAGGAGCCATCCTCACGTCGATGGCTGCCACACTGTTCTCCAGGAACAGGTGGTGATTGTCCTTCAGGTGAAACCAGACTCCTCAGCCTGGTACTGAAGGCTTGCTCCAGCCAACCTCTCCTGCCCCAGTGCCCCCTTCACACCTGTATTCTGTTCCACCTCCACAAATCACCACTTGGTATTCCCCCAGTTCACCATGTGCCTTTACACGTACGTCCTCTATTAGTTTAGGTTCCCCTAGAAGGAGAGCCTGAGGCAAAGATTCAGGTGCCAGTAGTTTATTTGAGAACTGATCCCATGAAGCCAATTGAAGGTGTGTTATCAAACCTGCGGTGGACTAAACTCCACTAAATGGAGTTTAGTCCATTGGGGAGTTCCTTGGAGCCAGTGTTGAGCACACCTCAGCATTATCCTACCTGAAGGGTGAGAGAACTGGGGCATTTACACACCAGCCCCCATCAGTCGTTGGTTGAAGGTTACTTTGGGGATGCAGTGGGAGAGTAGGGTGAGGAGGTAGTAATTTCATAGCACCTCCTGGCCTGCCACTTAGATGGGCAAAAGTGGGCTTTGGTAGAGGGAGGAAGCCCCCAGGAAAAGAACCTTAGGTGCTGGCGGTTGGAAGTCCACCCTGATGTGGTTTAGGGCGAAGTGCCATGAGTAGGGCACCCAGCCACATGGGCCAAAGCTTCCTTCTGCTTAGACCTCCCAACGCCCTCTCCGATTTTGATCTGACTTCATGGTCACACAGGCTGCTCTCTGGAAATAGAAAGCCCCTGGTACTAAAGGGGATGATGAGGCAAGCACTGATAGGCTCCAGCTCAGGGTCAGATGAGACTTTGGTTGGGTTCACGTGGGTGTAGCCCTACTTGCTGGTCCTGGGAAATGGATGGGTTCACTCATGCAGGCAAAGACAGGTTGTATGTTTGGCGATAGACGTTGATAACCCAAGATAGCCTGAGTGTGCACACGGCCTTCCTCTCTGACCATTGAACTACTCCATCTGGTCCATTATTACTGTGAAATAAATCTACCTGCTCTGGGACCATCAGCGGAGACCCTTAGGGAGAGATGGTTTGCAGCTCCCTTCAGACACTATGATTCTAGCTGCTGACCCTCTGAGCCAGTTCATTATGGCAGATGGAAATCCTGAGATTCAATCTTCCAGCTTCCTCTGCGTTGGCTCCCAGCATGCCTTGTGGCAGAGTGATAGAATAAAGAGGTTAAAAAGAAGTTCCACCCTTTCTGTGTGCATCTTTCGTTCATTTATTCACACTCCAAATATTGAGGGCCCCCTGTGAAACAAATGTGAACAAAACAGGTACCGGCCCTGTCCTCATGCAGCTCATCGCCTAGTGGGGAAGACAGACTTTACTCCAATAACCATACATATATGTAATTACAAACTCTGTACTAAGTTGTTGTGGGGATCTGTGTAGACTGCTTGCTTCTTAATATTTTGGAAAGACTGTCTAGGCCTTTGCAAATTCTTCTGTGTAAATTTCAGGGTGAAAAGCAGTGTATGGTAGAGAACACAGGAGCTGGGCCAGCGTGCTGGTCTTGTGGTGGCCTGGCATTTCTAGCTGGTGCATTACTAATAAGCAAACACGCCATCCCTCCCTCCCACTTATGAACTGCAGCTTGGGCTGAATGCTGTTAAGCTTGAACCCTGAGCCCTGAGTGGGATGCTTTGTCTTCTTGTTTAATGAAAGGTTTTAGGAAATAGAGACCTGTTACCAAGGGCATGCAGTTATTTCTGAAATCATGAGAGCCCAACAGATCTTAGGAAGATGCCGGCTGGTGATAATGGAATCTGATGGGTACGTGGAGACCCAGCTCAGCTCCAGAGTAGGTGGGGAGAAGGACCATGCTGTTTACCCCCTCCTAGGAAGCCCAATTGAAAACATGAGGGATGGAGCTGCTCTATTTGTTTCCCATCAACTGTTTTCTTTTTCTTGTCACTGTGAATTGCTTTCTAGTTCTCAAGAGCATAATGCAATGTCAACCCCTTTGACTAGAGCATTCTCCTTGGGAGGTAGTAAGCGCATTAAGAAGAGGCAGTGTAAAGCCAGGAACAGCAGCATTGACCCCTGAAGTCCATTATGCCCCGGGAAAATGTCCCTACAGCAACATTACTGGGGGCAGCATTACACACCGTGAACCCTGGGCAGAGCTCTCCTCTTCGGACAAATAGAGAATGACCTTGGCAAATGCAGAAGCCATTCAGCTCCATTTGCAGACCCAAAACTTTGGCTGGAGAGAAGCAGAATTCAAAGTAAATCTAAGTCTTACTGAAGTGCAAACAAGTTCAGATATCATTGAAATGTGAAAATTGCATGGATTTTACACTCAACTGTGTGAGTGGATTTAAGGCAGCGGTGTGATCTTGGGAAGGTTTAGTGGCATCTCTGAGCCTGTATTTCTCATAAGTAAATGGATTCGTTCAACAAATATTTAAGATGGGCTATAGCCTTTGAGGATACAGGCAGCTATAGTTTTAAGGATCAGACATGGAGATGGGGTTGTGCTGGAAGAGAAGTGCATGGGACTCTGCCCCTTGGTGAGACATAGAAAGATGGTGATAGAAACCTCGGCTTCAGGTAGGTCCAGCATCCTGGGCCTCATGGAGTAGAGGTTGGAAGAGGCAGATTTGAAAGTGGCCACTATCTAAGAGTGTCATCACCAAGAATCATTTCATTCTTGGCCGTGTGGCAAAAATGCGGAGGGAAGGGAAAAGAGAACTCATGTTTCCTGAACACCTACGGGGTGCCAGGAAGCACATCATAGACATACACTCATTGTACTGAGTCCCCAACTATGCTGCTTGGGTAGATATTGTGAATGAAAAATAGTGCCTGCCTTATCAGTAAACAAAGGATGTTGCAGCCATCAAGCCATCACATTACAGCCTCCCTGACGGAACTCGGGGTGGAAACAGGATGCACACCTTCTAGCAGCAGCAGCTGTAGCCACCCACCATGGTGCACCCTGAGGAAACTCAGGATGAGAAAGCACAGGATGCTGGCCCCAGATAGCTGAGGTGCATATCAAAGGGATGATTTCAGTGAGTCCAGACTCTTGCATCTTCCCATGCATAGAAAGGCACTAAATTCCTTAACTTGAGATGTCTGGTTTTCTTTAATTAACAGTAATCTTTTGATGTTCTGACTACCTGGTCTTTGTTGCAAAAACTCCTGTATATCCTGGTTCCCCCCACTTGCCTCTTCGGAGCAGTCTCTCAGAGCTACCTGAGATGCTGTGTCCTGGGCTTAAGGCCTCAGTTTTGTCCACCAAATAAAACATAATTCTTAACTTTTAGGTTGTGCATTTTTTTTTTTTTTTCAGTCAACAATATGATTGCTTGGTTTTAGATAACAAAATGGAGACTCTGAGAGTTGGGTCAACATGCTTGAAGTCTCACAGCTAGTAGGTGGCAGAGCTGAGGCTTCAACCCAGACTTAAACTGTTTCTAATTGTTACTGAATTAAGTCGTGTGGACCCTGCTTGGGCTGTAGCCTGGCCGTGGCTCTCTGCCTTGGCGGGAGAGGGTTCGTTTTCCACTCAAGTTTGAGTAGGCGAATAAGGAAACTGAAGCTGAGACTGACACAGCACAGCTTTATTCAGTGACCAAAGAATGTAGAAGTGGGAACTAAGTTCACAAATCAACTTCTCCCCGACCTGGTGAGAGGGATTTAATTTTAGAGAGTAAAGACAGGGACTTCCCTGGTGGTGCAGTGGTTAAGACTCTGACCTCCCAATGCAGGGGCCCGGGGTTCGATCCCTGGTCAGGGAAGCAGATCCCACAGACACGCCACCACTAAGAGTTTGCATACCGCAGCTGAGGATCCTGCCTGCCACAACTAAGGAGCCCACCTGCCGCAACTAAGATCCAGCACAACCAAATAAATAAATAAAATAAATAAAAATAAATATTAAAAAAATGTAAAAAAAAAAAGAGTAAAGACAAAGGGAGGAGAAATGAGGCTAATGATGGTGAAGCATATACTTTAGTCGACCAGGGAAGGGCAGGGCTCTTTTGAGGGAGAGGGGTGCCACCCCCTTTTCAATCCTTTTTTGGTCCGTAATGTCTGGTCCTGGCTGCCAGTAGGTGTGTCATCTAGTAGCCAATGTAATAAAATCAGCGTATAATGAGACTCAGGGTCTGTTGGAGGTCAGATTCGTTGCCATCTTGGTCCCAGCTGGTTCCACCTGTTTGTTTTCTTTTTTTGTGTGTAGTTTCCTTTCTTATCTCTGGACCCTTTAACTTAAAGATTTATGTTCACTCCTGCTAACGGTGGGGTTGATAGGTTTTGAGCAAACACCTGGGGCAGCTTTGGCAACACAATGTCCTCACGTGTTTTTTTCTCCGAGGGGATATCTAAGCCCCTCTCTAGATCTCCAGCCCCTCCAAGCCCCTGGGTTAAGGATATATGGGCATAAAGAGCAGTCTATGATGGGGGCTGTGAGATAGGACAGGCATGGGTGGGCGGGTGCATGCACCCTACTGCCCGCATAGCTCTGGTGCCTTCTCTTAGATGATCTACAGGTACCCCAAATCCCGTGTGTCCATGCCCAAGTTGATGACATGCTTCCCTCCCTACTCACCTGCTCCTCCTCCTTTTTTCTCTGACTCAACGAGTATCATCTGCTCAGGCTGGTTCTCTGTAAGAATTCTCCACAACTCTTTGACAATAAGCCCAAGACCTTTGCTCTCAGTTCTCAGTCATGTCCTCCCCCAACTGCTTCCTCCTGCCATCTTCCCTAGATGGAGCACTGACCACCTCATGCAAGGAATATTGACTTTTCCTCTCCCCCAAGGGCTCTTTCTGCTCTCCAACCCATATGTTAATCTGTTCTCAGCGTCTTGGTGGAAGTTGTAGCACTAGAGCTGGGCAGTGGAAGGTGAGTAGAACTCTATTCAGGTGGATATTGGGAGCCGGCTGTGTTGTCTAGACCCTTACTACTCAAAGTGTGGTCCACAGACTGGAAGCACTGGCAACACTTGGGAGCTTGTTAGAAAGGCAGACTCTCAGGTCCCACCTCAGACCTAAGGAATCAGAATCTCCATTTTAATATGATATCCAGGAAATTCATATCCCATATTAAAATTAGGGAATCGCCAACAGAGAGTGAACAGTATGAGCAAACTTCAAAGATGAGAAAGAATTAGGTATTTTCAGGGAAACATGAAGAGAATTTGTTGGCCAGAGGGGAAAGGAAAGTAACAATTGGAGAGCTGGAACTCTGTATAAGGTCCAGGTTATTACTTTGTGCATGTTCACTCCTCACAGCCACCCTAGGAGGTACTGTAATCCCTCAGGAACTACAAGTATCTGGAAAGACATTCATTATGATGTCTGTTTGAAGATGGAACTGAGGCTTACAAAGGTTTGCTCCAAGTCCCATGAACAGTGAGTAGTAGGGTCAGGATCTGAATCCAGACTTCTAAACCCCCTTTTCCAGCTGCCTCAGTTCCACCGATAGAGCACTTCTCTGCATTACCAAGCTTTGGAGAACTGTGGTTTCCAAACTAGAGTATGCATCAGAATTACACATAGGGCTGGTTAAAACACAGATTGCTAGGCTCCACCTCCAGTGTTTCTGATTCAGAGGATCTCAGGTGAAGTCTGAGAATTGGCATCTCTAAATTCTCAGGTGATGCTGATACTTTGAGAACTACTGGTCCAGAGCACTTCCCTTCCTGCTGCATGGACTCGTCCAAGACCTCCCTTGCAGAGGATTCCAGTCCGGGGGCTGGGCCAGCAGGTTTCCTCTCAGGAGGCATTGATGAACAGTGATATCTGCAGCTAATAATCAGAGTGGGCACCACTAATGGGATGCTTATTGCAATCTACTTGTAGCCTCAGTATGTTAGAGCTCTCCAGAGAAGTAGAACCAATGGGATATATAGATTTATTAGAAGGAATTGGCTCACATGATTTTGGAGGCTGAAAAGTCCCAAGATCTGCAGTTGACACAAGATGGAGACCCAGGAGAGCTGATGATGTAATTCTAGTTCAAAGGTCAGAAGGCTTGAGACCCAGGAAGAGCCGGACTGAGCTGCCTGAAGTTACACAGTGGGGTGGAGGTACAGGCAGGTGGAGAACCCCTTCTCCAGACCAGTCATTACTACATGAACTACTGTAGAAGGACCTCCCTGGGCCTTGGGCTTCCCAAATAGTCATAAAGGAGCCTTTCTTATGAGTTTAGAAAAATTTCAAGGCCACACATATTAACTTAATACACCACAGCAATAAGATCCAGCAATGATTGTGTACTTACTACATGCAGGGAACTCTTCAATCCTGGGACTTGGATTGACCCATCTAACCCTTGCAGCAATTCTATGAGGGTTGTCCGACACTGGACTGCCAGACGGATACAGAGATCCACTGTGGTCCCTGTGATGCTGAATCCGGCCTCTGTACCCCAACACTGAATTAAATCTTGGAGACAGAGTTCTGGGTGAAATAGAAAAGAATAGCTTCATTGCTTTGCCAGGCAAAAGGCTATTGCCCTCAAAACAGTATGTCCTGACCTAGAGGGGGTAGTGAGGAATTTTATAGTAATGGTTCAAAGAAGGTCTGATCCATTCGTGGACATTCTTCTGATTGGTTGGTGGTGAGGTAAGTGGGAGTCAGCATCATCGACCTTCTGATTCCAGCTGGTCTGGGGTCCACGTGCTTGTGGGCAACCAGTTAACTGCTTCCACCTGGTGGGGGTTTCAGTATCTTCAAAACAGCTCAAAGATATTGTTATGTATATCCCTTGAAGGGGAGCCAGGACCCTGCCCCAAGGCTGCATTATTGTTACTGCACTGTTCCTCCCTTGTCTCTGAATCCCTCCCTTCCCTAATTAGCAACTGTTTGAACCTGCCCATTCGAACTCAGGGAAGGTCATGGCCTATTTCCTGTAATCAAGAAATGGGGGACACAGAAAGGCTTTTGTGCCCAGTAGCCCCACAGGGTCCTGCTCGGTTTCAAGATCCTCTTTGGTCCCTGCATTTCAGGGACCTCAAAGTCTAGTGGAGGAGACAAGCAAGCATTATTATTTAAAGAGTGATAACAGTGAAACTTTGGTGAGGGTGTGCTACATGTCAGATCATCATTCGGATGATATGACTTGATTTTTCACCACCACATTATGAAATAAGAAGTATTGTTATCATTTTTGACAGATGAGGAAACTCAAGCTTAGAGAGCTGATGTAACTTGCAAATGGGAGGGATTTCAAGGAAACAGAGCACAAGTCATTGTGATTCCAGAGCTGGTACTTTTACCCTCCTCATTACATGGTACCACATATGTGTGAGTGTGGGTGTCCATGTTGCACAAGCAGGAACATCACTTTTGGTTTATGGAGCAAACAAAGGCCACAGGCAAGAATGATCCTTATTCAGCCAGCGAATGTGTAGTTTTTCACGCACGTTGCTGCAGAAGTCAAGTCTAGTTTTTGATGGGCCACACTCTGTTGTGTTAATTATTAGTTAACTCTTTACCTGCTCATTAAAGCCAGACCTGTTCTAGGCAGCCCCTTGTTAAATCCATTCCTGTTCCTTTATTCGCTTGCAAGCAGCATTGACAGCATTTCTTTTGAAAAATATCCTGTAATTCAGAGCCTTAAATCACTAAACTGATTTACTCGTTTCATCTCCTCATTAAATCTCAGGCACCCCTTGGTCTTCTCATCTTCCCCTGTGGTCCCTGAGTGGGGGTAGCCTTCTCCTCAATCAATGAACTCCTTTAACTTGTCCCTGCATCCCACAGATTAAAGGCGATTAAATGAGATAATGCCTATGGCATTGCTTTAAAACCATAAAGGGCTGCACAGATGCAAGGGGTTATTATTATGAGCCTTTCTTATTAATGAGTATTAATGAGCTAAGGCTGCAGATTCCTAAGGCTACAGAGACCTCATATTAACCATATGGAAGCCTGATTTTCAAAGATAATTAGAATGAACTGGGAGAAGAGGCAGAAAAAAAATTTTGGATTGATTCCCTACCCTAGTTCTCAGTACCTTGACCACAATCTGCATGAAACTAAATGGTTGTGTGTTTCCATAATGGTTTGTCTTTGTACTTAGCTAATTGCTTCAGGCCACTTGCCCCCACATTATTCTGCATTTTCATGGCCCTCTTGAAAGGGACCTGGATTTTTCTCTTTCAATTAAATAACATTTCATATTTGAGTTTCAGGATGCATGAACTATGGAATTGAGAATTCACATCAGAATTCAAAATATTGTAAGGTTTTAGAAGTCAAGGAGTGGTTGGAGACATCTGCAACCAGGATGACTTCAGAGCTAAGACTTGAGATATTCCATGTAATGTCCTTGTACAGAGCATGGCACAAAATCCATCAGTTGGAGGTAGTATTGTCATCATTATTGATTTTGAGTCTCTGACAGTTACACAGGCAGGGTTTTTTACTGAACTGAACTTGGGTTTGCTTGCCCGCCACACAACAAAGCCAATCCACTGATACCAGGTTGTGGTGAAGGAAAGTACAGTGTTTATTTGCAGGGCACTAAGCAAGGAGAGTGGGCAGCTCATGTTCTAAAGACTCCCAGCTCCAAGATGGCTTTCAGGGAAGGGTTTAAAGGCAACATTTGGGGTTGCAGCTCATGGACTTTCTTCTAACTGGTTGGTGGTGAGGTAACAGGGTGGCGTTTTAGGAATATTAATCATCAACCTTTTGGTTCCATCCAGTCTGGGGTCTATGTGCTGGTGGTCAGCATGTAGTCACCATCCTCCACCTGGGTGGGGGTCTTAGTTTCTGCAGAACAACTCAAAGATGTGCACCAGGTTGTTACCTATATCCCTTGAAGAGGAACTAGGACTCTTTTATTGCTGAACTGTTGTTTAGGCTACCACTACTTTTCTTGCTTAACTGCTTTTCCTTTGTTTCTGCATTCCCTCCCTAGCCTAATTAGTAACTGCATGAGTCTGCTCTTTGGAACTCAGGGAAGTTCTAGGAGACTAATGACTTTTTCTACAAACAAGAAACAGGGGACTTGGAGGGGCTTTTGTACCATGAGGGCCCTGCTTGGTTTCAATTCTCCTTTTTCTTTGATACTTCTCAATCCTGTGGGGGAATAGGGGCAGGACAAAAAAGGGAATAAAGTTTTGGATAGAGAAGTTAATCATAAACTCAGCAGGGGAACTTGGTTTTAGGGGAACTCAGTTTCATGGTCACAAAGAGCTTCAAAGGGCATGTTCCAAGTTTGGGTTTTATTTTCTGGACACTGGGGAGTCACTGAAGGTTCTTGAGTAACGGGGTGGTGGGGTGTTGAGCATATGTTTTGTATTTTGGGGATTTTAACTGTGGCAGCTGGTATTGGAGGGTGTGTGTAACAACCAGAGTCAGGAAATCAGATAGGAGGTAGTTCCAATAATCTAAGAGAGCAACGATAGGAGCCTGAAGTGGGCAGGGGTAATGGCTAGACAAGGTTGAGACAGGAGAGATTTTGTATAGTTAGACTGAACAGGACTTGGTGGATCACCAGCTTTGGGGGCTGGGGGAAAGCGAGGACTCTAAGAGTCTAGGTCATCGCCAGGTCTCTGGTTTAGGTTTGCTGGGGAGGGAGAAATGTCCCCTTCTATCCATTTTTGAGTTCTTGTGACTGGACTAATGATAAAATTGATGCAAGACAGATTCACAGGAGAAAAAGAAACAAATTTAATTCCTGTTCACGGAGCTCTGATAGAAATGGGACCTAAGAAGTGGGCAAAGCAGGCAGCTTTTATACTTCTTAGACAAAGAAACAAGGAATTTAAGAGGAATTGACAGGACAAGAAACTTAGGTTTGGGTGCCTAATTAGTAAGGAATTTGAACAAAGCCTGGGCATGAGTAATAAATTAATAATGAAGCAGCAAAGTTTGTTTATACAGGTTTCTTGGCCCTGAATTCCCTATCTCTGGTGCTAAGGATGTCTTTCTACCTCCTGGTACATGGAGGGCTCCTTTCACATGGGAGATTTATTTCCTGCTTTCAGGGAGACAGAGAGGAGGGTCAAAATGTTCCTCTTGCATCCATTGTTTCTTAAGTAATTTTAATTCAAAATAATATGCCACTGAGGCATATTTTGGGGTGGCCCACCCTGGGCCCCAGTAGGTTATGGGTGGATGGGGTCAATCAATATGGATACAGGAAGAAAGAGCTTTCTTTTTGGAAAAAATGATGATATATATCTATATATGGAGTCAGAGCCTTCATTACAGTGGTTGTAGGACTGATGGGTTCCAGGATTATTTTAGGATAATTTCCTATCATAGATAATTAGAATTAATTTTCTGCTCCAGAGACCCAAAGAGAACATGGCAAAGCAAAATGGAATTATAAAATTGGAAGAACCTCGAGCAATCTCTTAATCCAACACTTTGATTCTGCAGTTGAGGAAACTGAGGCTCAGAGGAGGGAAGTGACTTAGGGAAGGCCACACAGATACTTCATCAAGGAACTAGGATTGCATCTGAGACCCCCCCCCCCCTCCCCGCTACCCCTGGGTGGAGCTTCATCCCACCCCACGCAGACACTAAGGACACAACCTGCTTCAGGCCAAATAGTTTTTCAGAAAGAAGTTAGACTTTGCTAACTCCTCCAACTGGGGGAATTTTTCAAGCTTTGAATACAACTTGTTTCCTTTTTAATAAGCCTCAGTTTGTAGACGTATTAGTGCATGAACATAGGCACCTGGAGAAGCAGCTTTGAGAATGGGGAAGGGAGGGAATTGTTGAACAGAGACCGCGAGTGTCTTGAAGGAGGAGAATGGGAGGAGGGTGAGAAGAAGGCA
Source organism: Delphinus delphis (assembly GCF_949987515.2). Classification (NCBI taxonomy): domain Eukaryota; kingdom Metazoa; phylum Chordata; class Mammalia; order Artiodactyla; family Delphinidae; genus Delphinus; species Delphinus delphis. The sequence goes on along the minus strand of NC_082697.1, from coordinate 17,801,860 downwards.
GCACTAAGGGATGGAGATCAAGGCAGGTTAGAAGTGCTGTGCTGGGGTCCGGAGGGAAGGGGACCATCGGAGGGGTAATTGAAGAGAGCTTAATGAAGGGGTAGGCCAAGTTAGAGGAAACTAACAAGAGACGGTGAGATGCCAAAGGTCTTGAGCAACATTGGGAAGCTGTTATCATTCCTAGATCTGGAGGGTAAGGGGTGGGAGCAGGTACCAGTACCCGAGAGAGCTGTAACTTTAGGAGAGGGCTTTCTACCAGAAGCTATGGCCTGGGGTGGGGCAATGCCCACTCTGGTCCAGCAGGGAGGGAGCTGGAAAAGAAAACCTTGACTTTTCTCTGCTTCCACCCTTCAATCTCCTGCCTGTGTCTCCCATTGGTCAAGCCCAGCCAAAAACCAGAGAGCAAGAGAGGCCCCTAGAGGTCATTCTAGGGGATTCATAGCAGAGTAGAGAAGTTGGGGTGGGGGTGGGGCAGGGGTGGGTAAACGGAGATTATCCGGGGCAAGGTCCAAGCTTAGACCTCCTCCCTTGCTTGATCTTGCTGCTCTTCTTTTTTTTTTTGCGGTACGCGGGCCTCTCACTGCCGCTGCGGAGCACAGGCTCCGGACGCGCAGGCCCAGCGGCCATGGCTCACGGGCCCAGCCGCTCCGCGGCACGTGGGATCTTCCCGGAGCGGGGCACGAACCCGTGTCCCCTGCATCGGCAGGCGGACTCTCAACCACTGCGCCACCAGGGAAGCCTGCTCTTCTAAACTGAACTATGAATGCCTATCTTGTTTTGAACAGTTTTTGCAGCCCCAGCTCTTTGGGGCTTTAGCTTCCTCAACCATTTTAACCAGCCAGTGCCATCCTCATACCAAGCATCCCTCGGTGCTATGCCAAGTTTCCATCTTTGCTTGTTGTTCAAAAACCCAGGCCCCCTGGAGAGATCCTTATGCATATGCTCCACTCTCTCTCTGGGGTCAAAAGTGGACAGAATTGGGGCTTTGAGAGCTGCCCGTCTTCTCTGTCACAGCCTATGCCAATCTTTATCTGGATGTTCTGAAGCCGTCTTTAAGTTTCAGGGTGTGTGTCTGACCTTTTCTTGGCCATTAGGAACTCTGAGTTGATATGGGCACTTTCCCTCAAGGCTCCTGTCACTTACACTCTGCCAGCCAGTTCTCTTTTATGGTCATAATTAGGGCCAGAGAAGCAGGTCCCACTGGGAGGTGAGGGAGAGAAGCCAGAACTTTTCAATCCTCTGTACTTAGTCAATTGAGACTTGGAGCAGGCATGTTAAATCTCCCATCACTTCTAGAGTGAGTCCCTACCAGACTCAGCTCTCTTGCAGTCTCTGAAGTGCTGCTGTAATTTCAGCCCAGGACCCCAATACCTCTTCTCAGACTCCCTGACGGCTATCACAGCCTGCCCATCTGTGTACCCAAATAATAGGAACTTCAAATATTGCCTCTTTGCAGGCCCTAGTCATTGTGTCAACCCAGTCCAGCTCCACATACTAACCATCTATCTACCTGGATCACAACCCGTATCCTTTGCCACCTTCTTCAGCTTCTTTAATCCCTTGTGTGGTGGACAGAATAATGATTTTGGGATGAGAAAATTATCCTGGATTATCCATGAGGGGCCAATGTAATCACATTGTATGTATGTAATCACATACAATCACATTGTATGTATGTAATCACATTGGCCCCCTCTTTATAAGAGGGAAGCGAGAGGATCAGATTCAGAGAAGGCGATGTGACATTGGAAGCAGAGGTTGGAGTGCTGCCGCTGTGGGGAAGGGACTGTGAGTCAAGGATATGGGCAGCCTCTAGAAGCTGGAAAAGTCAAGGAAGGGATTCTCTCCTGTAACCTCCAGAAGGAGCAGAGCCCGGCCAGCACCTTGATTTTAGCCCTGTCAGACCCATTTTCAGACTTCTGACCTTCATAGCTGTAGGAGAATAAATGTGTGTTGTTGTAAGCCAGTAAACTGGTGGCAACTTGTTACAGCAACAGTGGGAAACTGACACACTTTGCCCCTCAGAATATGGTCTTACAGCATTGCCATCACCTGGGAGCTCTTTAGAAACGAGGAACCTCAGACCCCACCCCAGGGCGACTGAATCAAGATCTTCATTTTAACACAAAATCCAGGTGATTTTAATGCATATTAATGTGTACGCTTTCATATTCCGCTGGGGCCCCTACCTGTGGATTAGCTGCAATTTGAATCAATCCAGATTAGGAAGGACCCAGCCCAAGGGAAGAAAATAGTTTCACTGTGAGACAGAAGGAAAACTGAGCCCTCCCCCACGTCTCTCTTATTGTCCAGCTCACTTTTATTTAACTCTGGCCAATAGAGGACCTGATTTTAAAAAATTATTTTAAAAATTTTATTTACCTTTTCAGTGTCTTATTATTTTTCCATGGTGCTGAGGTTAGGGTAGAAGTAAATCCTTGATTCTGAAATAGTTTCCATCCATCAGTCATTGATCTCTCCTCATCATATTTGTCATGGGAGCAACTGCATTACCAGCTCTGACTAACCAATGATCAGTAGGTGGGGGCATTTGACAGGAATGATAAAGTAGGACCTGTCACAGCTGTGGAAATCAGATCTACAGGCTGCCGACCAGTACCAGTGTGAGCTCTGATCCCTGCTCTGGCCATGGCCTGGATAAATGGATGGATCCAGATCCATCATTGGCTATAAAACAAGGGGAGGAGACCCACACATTATGGGTTGTCAGTACCAGATGAGCATTTGTGTTAGGAGATGAATCCCTAATACATACGCTCTCATAGTACATCCTTCTGTGTGAAATGTAACAAATCTCTTTCAAGACAAGAAGGTTGTAACATTCAGTTTTTGGCAAGTACAAGAAGCAATCATCTCACATAGTCTAGGAGGGGAGATATATCTTTTGGATAGAGTCCTTCCAATGGGTAGTGGTTTGGGGTACACTTCCTGCTGCCTCATTTAATGGGGGCATCTGGATACAGACCTAGCCCATCCTAAGTTTATTTTTATTTGCCTGTTGAACTTGGAACTCTTGGTCTGGTATTGCCAGAATAGCTCAGATTCTCCACAAAAGTCCTCTGGAGAGGGAAGCATTAATAAAACTCCTGGAGAGCCATGAGCTCTCTTCTCAGGATCTTGACATAACAAGAGAGCCCTGTTGATTGGCAGCCAGCTGCCAATCACACTGGTTACCTCCTGGGGCCTGTGGGAAGAAGTGTCTCAGTGCTTTGAGCATGTCACTGGGTTGAAACAGGTTTCCATGATAATTAACACCAAATGAGTACAAAAGCAGAGTTTCTTGTCTTCCAAATTTGAAACCCTCATTAGCTAATTAATTCTAATTAGAGGCTGACAGTTCCATGTAGCACAGTGAGTGTGTAATAGGCCGGATTTTCCTTTTGTGTCTTGACAAGTGAATTAATGAAAATGGGGATGGGGACTCCTTCCCAGGCCTATGAGCCAGTTAGGCACTAGAATTTACCTCTTTCTTGGGAAAAGATTTTGGCACTTTGGGAAGCTTGCATGGTGGCCCCGTAGGAAGCGCATCCATTGCCAATGCCTTTATGTATTCCACGAATATGTAGTGAGCACCTCCATTGGCTAAGAATTGGTCTAGGTGCTGAAGAAGACACCATCCCCACTGTTTAGAATCTGAAAGTCTAGTTGGACAGGTGCAAACAAACCAACAGAATCCAATGGCATCCTAGCCAAAGCAGTAAGACAAGAAAAAAAAAAAAAGAGAAAGAGAGAGAGAGACAAATATTAGAAAGGAAGATACAAAATGTCATGATTTATATGAATCAATTTATAGGACATTTTGAAAAAGGCAAAATTATAGTGATGGAGAATAGATGAGGGTTTGCCAGGGGTTGGGGATGGAAGGAGGCATTGACTAGAAAAGGACAGCACAGAAGAATTGTTTGGAATTTTTTTGTATTCTGGTTTTGGTGGTGGTTATGCAAATCTATATATGTGTTTAAACTCTAAACTGTACACCAAAAAAAGATCCACTTTTCTTCTATGTTATTTTTAAAAACAAAAGAAAAAAATAGACTACAGCTACATGTATCAACATCTATCCCTCTCACAGTGTTGAGTGAAAAAAAATTCATTTTATATTGTTTGGATTTTCAGACTTTTGAAAAACATGTCTTTAAATTAAAAAGCAATCCCCAGGGCTTCCCTGGTGGCGCAGTGGTTGAGAGTCCGCCTGCCAATGCAGGGGACGCGGGTTCGTGCCCCGGTCTGGGAAGATCCCACATGCCACGGAGCGGCTGGGCCCGTGAGCCATGGCTGCTGAGCCTGTGCGTCCGGAGCCTGTGCTCCGCAACGGGAGAGGCCACAACAGTGAGAGGCCCACGTACCGCAAAAAAAAAAAAAAAAAAGCAATCCTCAGCTAAGTATGTATGTATATGTGTGTTTTTATAACATGAAGATCTTTTGAATTAATGTATAAACTAACTAAAGTAAACAAACAAGGAAAGAATTGTACACTTTAATGCATACAAAAACAAATTGACATAAAAGGGCTGAATTTAGGTTCGTAGGGACAGATGGAGAGATAGAATTCTCATGGCATTTGAATCTGATTCTACCTGTTCCTGAGCCCCTGGGTTTTGTGAGTTGCCTCAATATCCTTATGATAAATTCTATCATTCTGTTTTAAAAAGTCATAATTTATAGATGACTTGGTTGTTTTATTTTAGAAAATTCAAGAGATTCGGCTAAAAGGGGTTGATGCTAATGAGAGAGTTCAATAAGGTAACTGGATACAAGATGAACATGAAGAAAAAATAGCATTCCTATTGATCAGAAACATGTAATTAGAAAATGTAATGTAAAAAATGACCCCATTCATAATAGCAACAGTGACAAAAAAGAAAAATCTTTGGGATTAACTAAAAATATGCCGAATTTATAAGAAGGCAGTTATAAAACTTTACAGAAGGCCACAAAGAATGCCCCAAATCAATGGAGAAGTATTATGGTCCTGGATGGGAAGAGTCAATCAGTAGCTTCTAGATGCCAGTTCTTCCCAAATTCATATGCACACTCAATGCATTGTCAATAAAAATCCACATGCACAAAAACATGGATGATGTGAAAGTTGATTGCTTGGAATATAAGCAATCCAGGTGCATTATGGAGTTGGTGGTGAGCAGTGGTTAGATGTCCGCAGGGGACCATAGCATGAAGACCCTTGCCTGCCAGACCAAGGACAATGACCTTCATATGGCAGCTCATAACAAGCTCTTGAAGATTTTCATTCAGGCCCCGATAAGATCAGAATTGTGTTTGAGGAATATATATTGGCTCATGTGGAGGATGAGAGAAAGGGTGACACCGAAGGTAGGGGACCCACTAGAAGGCTACTAACTGGAATGGTCTAAAACGATTGCCATCTTGCCTGATCCAAAGGAGTTTCTTAGTGCCCGGCCCTTGCCTCCCATATCCTCCTCCTTCCCTGAAGCAAAATTCCAAAGAAATGAACTAGCACAGTTGATCTGAGAGGGAAGCGATATTCTCTGCAAATCTGACATCTGGAGCCTTCATGTGGTCAGTGGGGAAAGGTTTCTTAAGGAAGATGCCAAGGTTTGGAGTCTGGAAACGTGAGTGGACAACCTTGATGATTAATGCTGCTTTTCACTGAGCATTTACTATCTGTGAGACAGGAGCTAGCATTATCCCCATTTTATTCTGAGGAGGTACCTGGGGCTCAGAGAGGTTACATCCCCAAGAAGCTGAGACGAGACCTTACCTATGTGTCCCCCATATCACTGATGTCCCAGCACCTGTCAGAGAGAGTCCAGCAAACGTTTGCTCTATGAAGTCAATTTACCAGATGTTGCCTCTCTGGGAATTCACTTGCTGTGGGTTTGGCCGATGCCTCATCTTTATCAGTAAATCCTCTTTCCGTCCATAAATAAGTCACCATTTGGCAAGGAGGAGCAGAGAAGGGTCTGGTAGGAGGGGCAGGGAGATGGGAGCAGGAAGGAAGGAGCTGAGTAATGGAACTAGATGTGTTTCTATAAATTAGGAACCCCCCCCCCGCCCCCCACTTGCCACTGACCCAGGTGTCTTTATCAATTTGCTCCTCCATATGCCCCGCCAGCCTGGCGCAATAAGGCTTCCTGTCCATTTCAGGCCTAATCACACAGAATGTAAATCCTTCAGCAGAGAGGCAGCTGTGAGGGCTGGGGCGCAATCCGCAGGGCTGTTCATTTTCATCCTCTGGCACATAATGAAATCAAGAATGCACGTCTGCTCACCAGAACTGCTCTGCTCCAGATTGTTAAGTAAGCATCCCTTCTCCACCCTCATTAGGCTCATGAGGCCTCCAGATGAAGGATGAAAAGGAACATTTATTGAATGATTCTGGTGTGCTTATCTACTTCATATGTGATTCAGTCCTCTACAAAGCCCTATGACATAAGGATTATTCTTCTCATGCTACAGCTAAGGAAACTGAACTCAGAGAGGGGAGTGGTCCAGCGTCAGAGGCAAGTGAGGGCTGGATCTTGAAGTGACATATCTGTGCAATTTCACATCTTCCACACCAGGTTGGTTTGTTTGAGGTTATTAGGTATAGAATAACTTTAAAAACTTTACTGAAGTATAGTTGATTTACAATGTGTTAATTTCTGCTATGCAGCGAAGTGTCTCAGTTATACATATATATATATATATATATATATATATATATACATTCTTTTTCATATTCTTTTCCATTATGGTTTATCACAGGATATTGAATATAGTTCCCTGTGCTATACAGTAGGACCTTGTTGTCTATCCGTCCTATATATAGTAGTTTGCATCTGCTAATCCCAAACCCCCAATCCTTCCCACCCCCGACCCTTGGCAACCACAAGTCTGTTCCCTATGTCTGAGTCTGTTTCTGTTTCGTAGATATGTTCATATGTGTCTTATTTTAGATTCCACATATAAGTGATATCATATGGCATTTGTCTTTGTCTGACTTACTTCACTTAGCATGATAACCTCTAGATCCACCCATGTTGCTGCACACAGCATTATTTCATTCTTTTTTATGGCCAACATTCCATTGTATGTATATATATATATATATATATATATACCACCTCTTCTTTACAGGATAACTTTTACATAACTTTTTTAGGGGCGGGATTTCTGGCAGAGGGATGAGAGAATTGAAGGTTATATCACTTTCCAGAATTTATCTTGATTGTGTACATTTAATAAACACTCACCACGGGTCTATTTCACAGCCACACTGGCTGTTTTTTACATATAGCTTATCTGTCCACATTACATGTTAAAAAGGAGCAGTCCTATCTTCCAGTTCCTGTTCCTCCTTCTTAGTTCTTAGATATTCTGGTTTATATTCTAACCCATTATATCTGTCCTAAGATCCTCATTCTTGCTTTGGAAACTACACATAGCCTCCCTTCTCCCATTACCCCTTGTCCTGCCTCCCCCAGTTCTTATTTTGGTTCTCTCCCCTCTACTATTTAGGGACACCTGCATCGCCAGGTTAGAGACACACCTGCTACTCTCGACTCTACGCATATAATTAGTTCAGCTCCTAGCTCCTTCCTTCAGGGGGGAATTGAACACTTGATACTGTGGATACAGAGATGAGAAAGACACCATTCTTGTCCTGAATGAACAGGGGACCTCACCGGGAGATACACACACCCAAGTAACTAAAACACAAGTCATAATTACATAAGTGCTAGAGCAGAGTATGTACAGCAATTTTAGGAGGCTGTGGGTGAGGGAGTGACAAAATAGCGTGGTCGTCCTTAGGTCATAATAAATTGCAAAATTTCTGCTCACATCCACTTCCTCTGTTCCTATTAGCATGTGAGTTCTTAGTTCCTGACAAATGAGTTTGTTAAAATGGGAACATTATTTTAACATTAAAAAAAATTAATTAATTAATTAATTTTTGGCTGCATTGGGTCTTCGTTGCTGTGCACGGGCTTTCTCTAGTTGTGGCGAGCGGGGGCTACTCTTCATTGCTGTGCGCAGGCTTCTCATTGTGGTGGCTTCTCTTCTTGCAGAGCACGGGCTCTAGATGCGCAGGCTCTAGAGCGCAGGCTCAGTAGTTGTGGCGCACGGGCTTAGTTGCTCTGCGGCATGTGGGATCTTCCTGGACCAGGGATCGAACCCATGTCCCCTGCATTGGCAGACAGATTCTTAACCACCGAGCCACCAGGGAAGTCCCTTAACATTTTTGTTTGCTGTTTATCCAAATCTGGGTCAACATCACAGAATGCTGAATTTATGTGGCAGCTTCACAATAATCTTCTTGAGTACAAATGATGTGTTGTGGGAACAGCAGGGTATCAATACGGGGCGTGGGTTTGGGCATCCCCCATACTCCTAAGTGAATAAAGCGCTGGAGTGGAAGATTGGGGCGTGGGGAAGGAATGGCATAAAGCCTCCAGACCTGGGGCAGCTCAATAGTGACCTCTTAGGAGGCAACAGTATAGATAACATCTTGACATCCCTTTGGACAGGGGCATTATGGGTCAGGCAGGGAATACTGGAGGGGGAGAAGGAAATGGTTTTTCAAGAAACATGGGTGGGACTTCCAGATTAAGATGGCATATAGTGATGACACTGGTTTGGCTTTTCCCCCCAGCACCTTCCTATGAAAATACTCATGAAATCAAAGAAAACACTGCTACTTTTCAATAACGTGGATTCTAGACTTTGGGAAATATTTCTGTGTAACAAAAGCAAGGATGACACACTTGAGTAAAGGGCAAGAGACATGAGAGGACTTTTTCGATTATTGTTTCTACTTCCTGCCTTAAAGACACGGGGTCTTCTCTGAGCCAAAGGAAGGAAAGCCCTACTTATTACACAGAAGTTAATTCGGAGGCTGTTGACGTTCCAACACTCCCTATGTATTTAACCATAATGGGACTACAGTCTCCCAGAAATCTACAAAAAGGAAGGGATCATGGCAGACGAGAATAGGTATGGGTCTTTGTATGCCAGACTGTGAAGTCAAGAGGATGAAGGAATAGAGGCGGATTTGGGAGACAGTTACACCCTGGTTAGTGTTGATGTCCATGCATTGCTTTTCACAAAGAGAAGCCTGCATAGTTATCTCAGAATAAATTCCCTTCCACATGTTCAGGAGGCCAAGCAGTAAAGTCAGAGAACCCGTCTGGTTCAGCACAGGCATGAGACCACTAGGAATTTCACGTCTGTGCTTATTAATCAGCTCAAAGTCTGGATATGGATTCTAATATCATCATATAGTTACTAATAATGACAAAGAAGGTCATCCAGACCATTTGCCGGCAACACACCTGAACCGACCTGTCTTTTATAAAGCATAAAGAAAAACAAAACAAGAGAACATAAAAGGGGGGAATATTGTTTTGAACAGGAAAGCAAACCTTTTGAAAAAATATGGAAAAGTAAGAAGAGCCTTGACTCTTTGTGCTCTCAGTATGAGCTCTGAGATACAGGAAATAACAGATGAAATGGTAAGATTAAAAATGTTGCCGAGATGCAGACAGAGAAAATCTGAAATAAAGACTGTAAAGACGTAGAAAATGCAATGGTATAATACAACATGCATTTGCATTAGAAGCAGTAAAGAAAAGAAACAACACTGCAGAAAATGGAATTAGTGTTAAGGAGGACAAAATTAAGATGCTCTCTCTGGATGCAGAGAAAAAGCCCAGAGAAAGAGGACAATTATAAAAAGGGAGGGTATGTGGAGGACAGAGAATGGGACTCTTGGGCTGGAGGGATGGAGGAGGGCAGGGGTGTAGCTGAGCCCAGGGGTAGGTAGTACTCTCCGAGTGGAAAATGGAACCACAGGGGACCTGTCCAGCAGGAGTTGGAATTCCAGAAGGGATGCAGCCAAGGCAGCGAGGGGAGGAAGAAATACCCTGACTCCTCTCTGCTTCTTTTGCCAATGTCTCCTACTGGCCAAACCCAGCCTGAAGCCAGCTGATCAGAGAACCCAGGACATGCAGCCTGTAGGGGTCAGCCTCTCTGTGACACAAAGCCAAGCAGGGAAGGGTAAGGGGTGCATATGAGGGCAAAGAGGTGCAGAATAGACCCATACAACGTAAAGGAGGCATTTTGTAACCAAAAGCTGATGAAGTCAAAAGCTGATTTGACTGATATAAGTCAACTATATCCGTTACATATGTGAAAGCCAAACATCAGTCATGACAATGACTGGAACCAGATTATATTCCCCTATTAAAAGACAGTTTGTCTCAGCTTTGGTTCAAAATGCAGCAGAAGCCAATTACAGCTATTTGTCAAAGCTTCACATAAAAGAGAGAGGAAAAAATGTTAAAAATAAAACTGAGAATAGGAGTGACAATATTAATATCAGGAAAAAAATATAGAGTGCAAGGCAGATGTAGTTATTGAGATACAGGGAGTTATTTTACATTGATAAAAGGTAAAATTCATAAGAATGCTATGACGCTAATTTATTTAACTCAGTGATTCTCAACAAGATGGTATAAAACGTCCAAAAGATCATACCTGAGTTTATGAGAAGTCTTTTTAAAACTCACAACAACCCTGATATTCAGAGAGTGCTGGGTAATCCCATTTCTACATGATCCGGAATCACTGTTGATAGGTATATATTGTATCCTTCAGATATTGGGGCCATAAACAAACAGACCAAAACCCCCAAAGCAAACCAAAAACTAAAACCCAAACAAAAATAAGAAAACCAACACATGGTCTTTGGCAAAAAATAGAAAAGAATATGGATGGTTAATAATGTTGATTTCGATTTCATTGATTTGGATTAAATTTTGTGTTCTGAAAATGTATAGAAAAAATATTCTTCATTGTTCATAGCATTTACCATAATTAACTTATATTAGTTCACAAAGAAAACTGACAATCTGAATATTAGAAATGGTTCTTGTTAAATTGTAGTAAGATTAAAATTAGTATAAAATTAGTCCTTGAAAAAAATGTTCCTTATCTTTTAAGTCCAAGAAAACATCAAAACCACAATTATGCATTATTTGAATATGGGAAATATGAGAATCCTGCATTTAAAAATATAGAAAATGGCCAGAGTTGTATTCAAAGGGAAGTTATGTCTTAATATTTTCACTTTAAACAAGTGAGAAATAAAAGGAATGAAGCATTAAAATAAAGACATTCAAAACTAATTCAAATAAGTCAGGGGGGAAGGAAATAAAGATAAAATCAGAAATTAATTAGAAAACAGGAAAAAATAAAATTGATAAATAAACCCAGGAGTTGACTTTTCAAAATGACAATAGAATAAATTAACTTATGTCAATTATAAATTAGAAGAAGAGAAAGCTAGCACAAATGCATACAATTAGGATTGAACTAACAAAGGAATTAAGTAGATAGTGGGGAGATTATATAGTCTAAGGAAATATTACTTACAGACAATTTATTCCCATACACTTGAAATGATGTAAGAAGTGCATGATTTTGGGAGTAAATATGAATTACCAAAAATGAACAAAGAATCAGATAAATGGAGATTTCTTAATTTCAACGGAGTCACCATTGCTTAACACATAGGAGGATTTATTTTATATCCAGCCTTATCTTGTTTTATCAGTTACTGTGTAAGCTTGGGCATACTGCTCACCTCTTTCAGCCTCATTTTTCTCATTTATAAAATGAGGGGAGTAATATTCCTCTCACGGTATTTTTGTGACCATCATGTTAAATGAGACACATGAAATGCTTATCACAGTGCTGGCCCATTGTTAGTGTCTAATACACGAGGGCCATTGACATTGAGTAGAAATTGAAAAGAAATGAGCGGGCACTTCTGGATCCAACTGGATTTATGAATGCATTCCTTCATGCAATTTTCTGCATGTACGTGCCATATCAGTAGAAAAGAATTTAAGTGTATCCTTTCCAACTTTTAAGGCATTGTTACCTTCTAAGTGATACAAACACAGAGGAAATATAATGCTTCCATTTGGCACACAGTGACAGAGACGGAAGCAGCAACTCTAAATAAGCTGATGGCAAATTAAATCCATTCGTGTATTAAATGAATGCTATGCCAGGACCAAGGAAGATTTACTTTGGAAATTCTGAGTAATTGAACATCTATCATGGGATCATCAGTGTGTTAGACGCTTCATACAAACTAGATTGATTAGTGATCACAGAACCTTATGAGTTATATTATCATCACTTAATAGTTAAAGAAATCGAAGCAGGGAGAGGTTAGATTGGTCAAGGCCAAAGTAAGCACTAGGGCTGACACTCAACACCAGGTCCAGCTTACTCCAAAGTGTAAAAATATTCCACACGTCATCTTGAGCCTGATTTAATAAATGCTTAAAGTTGTATTTTATAATGCTTAAACCCATTATTGATGAAAATCCTTCAATTACTTAGGGTAGACACATTTGATATAATATACTGAAAAATATATTAAGCACTCAATCTCATGCTTAGCGGTGAAATACCAGAGTCATTGCCAATGATTTCTTTGATCTCTATTTAAAATTTTTATAGAAGTTCTAGTCAGTGTAATAAGACATGGATGAGAAATAAGATGCATTAACAATGGAAAAAAAGACATTATCTTTATTTGCAAGTGGTACAATTATCTGTACAGCTTACCCCAGATGATCAACGGAAACACTAATAGTAGCAGTAAGTTAGATACACAAGGTACTTGAATGTTTAAGAAATATTAAAAATAACATTTATGTATAATAACATTACAAGTTAGAAAATATAATGGAAAATGACTCAGATTTCATTAGCAATGCAGATACAAAATACTAACTTTAATAAAGTTTGTATAGGATACACATGGAGAAAATGACAGCGATCAACTGGGAGGAATAAATAAAACCTTGAATAAATAGGGAGGCCTGTCGTAAACTGGTTGAGAACACTGTGTTATAAAGATGTCATTTTTTAAAATAAATTCATTTATTTATTTATTATTTATTTTTGGCTGCATTTGGTCTTTGTTGCTGCACACAGCTTTCTCTAGGTGCAGCGAGCGGGGGCTCTTCTTCGTTGCGGTGCACGGGCTTCTCATTGCGGTGGCTTCTCTAGTTGCGGAGCACGGGCTCTAGGCCGGTGGGCTTCAGTAGTTGTGGCTCACGGGCTCTAGAGTGCAGGCTCAGTAGTTGTGGCGCACGGGCTTAGTTGCCCCGCGGCATGTGGGATCTTCCCAGACCAGGGCTTGAACCCGTGTCCCCTGCATTGGTAGGTGGATTCTTAACCACTGCGCCACCAGGGGACCCCTAAAGATATCATTTTTTTTCCCAAAGTTAACTTACAGGTTTGAGTTAATTTTATTATAAATTTTATTCCGGGAAGCGGACAGTGAGCAATGTGTTGGAATCCAATGAGGTGATTCTGGAATTCATGTGGATGAATAAAAAGAAAATATTAATAAGTTTTCAGGGGAGTGGGATGGGAGAGAAAACATTCACTAAATGTATTCATTGATTCTAAGACTTTCAAAAACATTAAATTGTATATCTTAGAATGGAGGCAATATGATAATCAATAAGTTCAAAATCTTCATGAATCTTTAAATTAAGACTTCTACTACAGCATATATTTTCCTCCCATAAAATGCAATAAAATTTAACTGAATAATGCATGTTTTTCTTCAGAGACTTAATGATTCTATAAATACACGGCTATAGAAATGTATAAAGTAATTGCCTTTTTAAACCAGGAAACACAGCTCTTAGCACTTCATATGAGTTATTGCAAGGGTGAAAAGGAACAGAAAACCGCAAAGCCAGGTGGAAATGTGAATGCTGGTCGTTGACTGGGCTTGGCCAGCAGTTAAATGACCACTCCACCTTCAAAGAGTGGGTGACTAGAACCCAGGCCTTAGCACAATTAAAATTTTCTCAATCCTTACCTTTGGTTGGGCTCCTTACAATCAAAGCCCGAGATGAGAATTCCTGTGCAAGCAGTAAGTTGAAGGACACGTTGAAGGAGGTGAAAAAAGCAGGACAAAGGAGGAAAAGAAGTCAAAGATGCCCTCTCAGGCTGAAATCTAGCTTCATCTTGATACCACAGGAAGCTTGAATATAAATGGGACCCTAGAGTTCTTCTGTCTTGAGGGTGGGGAGCTGAGCTTTGATAACTCAGTTGGGGCCCTAAAGGGGGCAAAACCTCCCAAGCATCTCAGATGGGAGCAGCTGTGAACTGTTAGCAGCCAACTGTCACAGCAGCTGGGGGATGAGCTGTTTGGTCTATAAAGAGGACCTGGGCAGATCTTACTACAGCCATGGCCCTTGGGTTTACTTTGAGGATTAGTGAAGACCATGAATGATAAAACGCCAAAGATCTACCGTAGATCCGTAGAAGAAGAGCCTAGAACAAAGCACACCAAAATTTTGACAGCGATTATTTCTTCATGATGGTGATTTTCATTTTGTTCTCATTTTCTAAAATGCTATCCACTTTCTAAAAAACATGGGCATGCATTACTTTTTAAATCAGAAGAGAGAAGCTGCAGCTCTGGGCAGTAGGTTTGACCAGATTTAGGTGAGGATTCGGCTACTTTCTAAAATATGACCTTGGGCAGTTTACTTAGTTTGAGCCTCAGCTTTCTCGTCTGTGAAATGGGGTTCCCAGATGTGAAGCACTCTATTAGATACTGCTATTTGCCCAGAATCTGTTTCCCCTTTTTCCTGATGTGGCATCTCCTGTTTGCTTTGGAGAACTGCTCGTCTTGCTTCCATGTGGTTCTGATGGGAATCGCTTCCATGAGTCCAGGCTCACGCAGCTTCTTGCCCACGTCAGAGACATAAATAAGACGCCAAGCTCTTCATTTCTCGCCTGACGTTCTTGACTCTTTGCAATTCCTGGACACAAAATGCCGAGACAAAATGAAAACACATACCAAGAGGAGGATTATTTATGTCTCAGTTGAGTTTTTGAGCTGCTTGACAAGATAAAAAGTGCAGGAGGATTTTTTTGTTGCTGCTGTTGAATGGTTATTTTTCTAATTTAAGTCCTGATTTTCTTCCTAATGGTACAGTCAGCTCAAATGGAACTGAAGCTCAAATGGAACCCATCTCGTTAGACAAGACTAAAAATCCAGGAGAGGCTGTCAGGGAGGAAGAGATTTTCCTCTACCGTTGTAGAGGCTGGTTGATTGAAGAATTAAATGGACATGAGACAGATTAACAGGAGGAGATCGAAGAAAAGTTTGATAACATTTGTACATGGGAGAGACCCAGGAAAACTGAGTAACTCACCAAAATGGCTGAAACCCTCACCTGTACCTCCACAGCCAAAGACAAAAGAGGATGGTGTGGGCAGTGGTTTGGGACTTCAAAGGGAAGGAAGGCAATTCACATGGAGATGAAAAAGCAGATATTTGGTAAACAGATGTTTGCTGGGCTTTGCAGAGACAGTGTGACACAGAGGGGACTCTGATCTCTAGGCTCTGCGATGTGTCCCTCCACCACTTAGCCGATATTCTTTGCAGAGGTCTCTGGTGACAGGTTTATTCCAGGCCCTTCACGTTCTTTAAGCAGTTAGGGGGAGGGTCAAAAGTTTCTTCCCGAGTCTTTTCGGTCTTGATTGTTTTCAGTTTGACATAATCCGCATGCCGTAGAGACATTTTGGGGTGGCAAATTTTGCTCCTGTACGAGGCGAAGGAGAGGACTGGCTGGCTGATCTGCAGCTCTAATTGTCGGAGTAGAACAGCTTCTACTTTTGAATCAAACTATCAGTGATGCCCTGAGCAGGTAGCAGGGACTCAGCTTGCCTTCCTCAGCAGGCAGAGAGCATCAGCTTCAAAAAGGGCTCTTACCATGGAGAGAATTCAGTGCTTGAGACTTCTTGCCAGTTGGGAAGCAGGCGGTCCTCATCTGGGGACCAAGAGGACATCTGTCCCTGCCAGACTAGGTTGCTCCCTGAGGTCAGCTGAAACCAATTACCATCAAGCCCTGCAGACTCCATGGTTACTTTCCTAAGAGATCTGCTAAGCAAACCCAGATCTAAGCTTGTTGACTCCATACCTTGGGTGTTAACAATGTATTATGCTTTCTAAATAATGCTTTATTCTGGCCATAGGGAGAAAAATAAAAAACAAAAAGATATCCTCAGCCATGTTGAAATTGCTTGGGATCTGTTGCAGGAAGTAGGCAACTTGCAGAAGGCGTATTTGAACCCCGAGAGGAAGCATGTAGCGTAGGGGAAAGGAAGGCTTTGGAATCAGAGTGAGGATGCCAGGGGTCCCTCCTGTGTGACCTCAAGCAAATCGTTTAACCTCTCTGAGCCTGCTGTTACTTTACTGTTGTTATTGCATTGGAAAGGATAATAATGTTGCAGGCATATTCTGTAACTTGACAATTCTGAAGTGCCGAACTTGACTGCTTTTAGATCCTGGCCGGCACATTCAGTGGGAGTGAAGACCTCCATAAAAACAATGGCGTTCAGCCATATCATAGCAACCTAAGAGAGGCATACAGATAACCAGACCCTATCTCTCCCCAGGCAGCCCCCCTTCAGCTTTTCTTCTGAAGCCACTCAACCCTCTCCCATCCTTTCACCCCCCCTCGTTCTCCTTGAATGGAAACCATAGCTTGCATTACTGTCATCTACTTAACCCCTTTCCTTGTTTGCCCTGTGACCTCTTTATTAGGATCTTGCTACCAGAGAGCCCCTTGCAGACCATCCTTAAGGGATCATCAATTTCTTTACCCTTCCCTCCCCCTTCTTATCTTGATGCCCCTCTGAGGTTCAAATGCATCCCTTTTAACTTATAAGAAATATTTCAAAAACACGCGTGTGCACATACAAATAAAGAAAACATACATCCAGGTATAAGAGTCTTACCTATTCTTCCATATTTGCTTCAGAATTTTAAAGAAAGAAATAGAACATTGCAGGAATAGCTACCCTCCTCATCTCTTCCCCAACCCTCCCCTCTCAGAGACAACCAGAACTCTGAGGTTCCCCTGTATCATTTCCTCTCCCGTGTTTAGACTTCTATTCATACGTATGAACCGATTAACAATATAAACTAGTGTTATTTGTATTTTCAAGATTTACACATTCAGTATCCTACTGTACATGTCAATTGCAAACTGCTTTTTTCCCCATTCAACATTATGTTCTTTAGATTTATCCATTTTTCATAAAAGCTACCCTTTTCACTTGATATATTGTGTGAATAATCACAGTTGATTCTTCTACTGAGAAATACTTAGATTGTTTCTACTTTTCTCTATTATATAAATTACAGCAATGAACATTGAATGTATCTCCCTGGGCATAGCTGTGAGCGTAGTTCCAGGTGAGACACCTAGGAGTAGAATTGCTCAATTGCGTGGCCTGTATACCTTCAAGTGAACTAAGTGTTGCTAGACTGTCCTCTAAAGGGGTGATACCAGTTTATACTCCCGTCAGTAATGTAAACATCACATTTGATACATCCTCAACAATTACTGATGTCACAAAACTTTTAAAATTTACAAATCTAATCAGTATTCAATTATACCCTTATTCTTTTCAAAATTGTTTTGCCTTCCTCTGTTTACTAACAAGGTTGGCTTTCTATATTTATCGACTGTTTGGGTTTTTGCTTCTGTAACTTGATTATTCATATTCTTTGTCTGGTTTTATGTTTTTCATTTGTCTTTTTCTTAATGATTCTGGTTTCTAGTTATCAGTTCTATGGGTTGCTTAGTTTACTGGTAAGAGAAGAGCTCTGGATGTGGAGTTAGAAGATCTGGGGTCCAGCCCCAGTTTGTCACTTACTTGTTTTGTGACCTTGAACAAACATTTTCCTCTCTGAATCTCTGTGTTCTCATCTCCATGTAAACACGGAGACTACGGTCTGTGTCTCCCACAGTGATTGTTAGGATTAAAAGATAAAATGTCCTCGCAAAATATTTTTTTGTAAGTTGTTAAGTTTCTGCAGAACCGTTGAGAATGAGGTCTCTCTTGGGTCTAAGATTATTTTTGGTTGTCTAAATAAGTCATTGCCCTTTTCCATCACATGGACCTGTGGAAAAAATCCAGTGGAAAAAATATTAAGTATTCTGAGTGTTTTGATTTTCTGAAATGCCTCCTTCAGAAGCTCTTGAAGCCCAGTAATTTAGGCCAGATTTACCAGAATGACTTAAATAATGAAGGTAATTTTCCAGGTCATTCTGGTCCCTGGATTATTTGCCCCTCAGAAATATCTAAATAATTTAATTCAAGAGCAATTTTGAATTAAAATTATCTATATTATTGATGCAGGCCCCTCTCTTTTTTTTCTAACATAAATGAGGAGTTTCTAAAAGAGAAGTCAGACCTTTGGATGTGGGTCTGTAGGAAGTGTTATACATGCTGTGGGTAAACTTACCTTTTTAAATAGTTTAGTCTCATAGTCAAACTATTTAAATATTGTGAAAGGGAGTAAAAAACCCATTAAAATTTAACTATCGTTGAGAGAATGCTGTATTTTGACATACCATATAATTGTAACACACCAAATATTTCGTAGAGTAACAATTATATTCTTCACTCAGGCATAAGATCACCTGAGTTCACGTGCTATTTCTCAAGAGATCGTTGCCATGGCATTTGGACTATGATTAGGGCCATTTCAAAGCTGGACATTGTCCAGCATTATCAACAACATCTCAGTCGGAAGGAAATTACCAAAAATGAAGTCTGGTCCTGTCTGTGTTCTCATAAAAAGGATTTCACCTTTGGCCCTCATTAGCTATGGAAATGTCTCCCACTATTCCCTTAAAAAAAATAAAGATAGCAAATAAATAGCATGTTTCTCTTCTGTTGCAAATTGAGTCATAATTGTAAATTGTCCTTAGGATAGATGGAGAAAGCTGTCATTTCGTCCTCGTTTGAGGAGATGGTCAGGTTTACAGCATAAAGGAATCGGTGTCCTACCCTCTCCCCTTGTCAACACGATGTCTCAAATGCTAACTCACGAAGAAGTGAGCTCTGGAGGAGACAATTTTGGCTGGTGAGTTTGCACGTGGCCCTGTTCTTTCCTTAGATGAACTGAAAGGACATGAAAGACCCATAGCTCCTTCCTCTTTGTATCATCCAGAAAATATCAGCATGAGTTTTCTTTGTTTAATCTCTACTTGTGTCTGTGCCATCAGGCAGGAAGGAGACAAGCATTCTTAGAACTACTACGATGTGCCCCTTGTTGGTATTGGGCCAGTAGTTTACAATTATCTCTATTAATCTTCACGACAGTTTTTCTGTGCAGTAGATGTGGTTGTGCCCATTTTACTGATGAGGAAACTGAGGTTTAGATATGTTACATAACTTGACCGAAGCCGCTTGGCTACTAACCAGAGTGAATATATACAATTCTAAGGTCTGTGTTCTGCCTATTTATTTATTTATTTAGGCTGCACTGGGTCTTAGTTGCAGCACTCAGGATCTTCGTTGTGGCACTCAGACTCTTAGTAGCTGCATGCCTGTGGGATCTAGTTCCCCGATCAGGGATTGAACACGGGCCCCCTGAATTGGGAGCGTGGAGTCTTACCCACTGGACCATCAGGCAAGTCCCCGAGTTTTGCCTCTTACATGAAGCAAGGGGAGTATATTTTGTGAACCAAAAATACAGATGCTAGATTTTCATTTGGCCAAGAGGGCATTTGTACCCTTTTTGATATTTGTAATTGGGGCTTTTCCAGCAATCCAGGAAGTAGGTAAGGTTTGTTTCAGCTCTGGCTTCCCTTCCCAATCTTTATCTTTCTTAGCTGCTGAGGATCTAAGAGAGGTTCCACCTGTCAGTACAGGGCAAATTGGTTTGAAAAGGTACATGTTAGTGGGAACACCTGAGTAGCAATGAGGCAATGGTATGATCTGCTTAATCTGGAGGACGTGATTGTTATCAACTCAAATGTGATGTATATGATTGATTATTTCACTTATTCATTCAATAAACATTTACTAAACATCTACCATCAATCATATAATCTTGGAAGTGCTGGAAAGAGAGGGATGAACAAGACAGAAATCTTTACATTTATTTATTTTTATATAAATGTGTTTATTTTTTATTTATTTATTTAAGGCTGTGTTGGGTCTTCGTTGCTGCACGCGGGCTCTCTCTAGCTGCTGTGAGCAGGGGCTACTCTTCGTTGCGGTGCGCGGGCTTCTCATTGCGGTGGCTTCTCTTGTTGCGGAGCATGGGCTCTAGGCGCACAGACTTAAGTAGTTGTGGAACGTGGGCTCAGTAGTTGTGGCTCCCGGGCTCTAGAGCTCAGGCTCAGTGGTTGTGGCACACGGGCTTAGTTGCTCTGTGGCATGTGGGGTCTTCCCGGACCAGGGCTTGAACCTGTGTCCCTGCATTGGCAGGCAGATTCTTAACCACTGCACCACGAGGGAAGTCCTCTTTACATTTATTAAGTATAAGACAGATGCTTATAAAACCCATCCTTAAAGATTTTACAATCAAGTTGAAAAATCAAACACATTATCAGTTAACTTGACTCAGGTGATAAAACTAGATGCTAGAGGCACAGGCAAATAGCAAAGGGAGCACAAAATAGAATGGTGAACAGTGGTGGTTAATTTTCATAGCAGACATTCAAGAAGTTTGTTGGGGCTAGGATATTTTAAGAATAAGTTTTTTTAATTAATTAATTTATTTAATTTTTTTGGCTGCGTTGGGTCTTCATTGTTGCACGCGGGCTTTATCTAGCTGCGGTGAGCGGGGGCTCTTTGTTGCAGTGCGCGGGCTTCTCATTATGGTGGCTTCTCTTATTGTGGAGTATGGGCTCTAGGCATGTGGGCTTCAGTAGTTGCAGCATGTGGGCTCACTAGTTGTGGCGCATGGGCTTAGTTGCTCCACGGCATGTGGGATCTTCCTGGAACAGGGCTCGAACTTGTGTCCCTTGCATTGGCAGGCAGATTCCTAACCACTGCACCACCAGGGAAGTCTGGGGCTAGGATATTTTAAATTTGTCTTCAATCAAGGGAATGGAGAGATGAAAGGTTCTGGACTCCTCTACAAAATACTGGAGACCCCTGAAAATAGAAGTGTGATCCTAATATATTCCAGGGTTCCAAATGGACCAGTCTCTCATGGTGTTTCCTTCCCAGGAACAATCCAGGAACCAAATATTAATCATGAGTGTTTCAAGTCTATACTTGGTCTCGTAAGGAAACACCAATAATGGAGGACATCTTTATTGCAGAGAAAACATCACAAAAATTCCTCTGTCCAGATCACTGCTGTTATTGTCACCTTCCACCGAGATGGCAGCTGCTCCTGTTAAACTTTCTTTCTTATCCTTATATCTAACTCTGAACTCTTAAACCCTCTCTAATACCCAGCTCACGTGGCTTCTCTGTTTCTCTTTCTGACCTTCCAGTGATACTGTCCTAGTTCTTTTTTATGTTTATTGTTTTAGCCTCTCTGACTTCTATTAATAGTTTAATTCACTGGCCTATTATCCAGAGTCTCCTCAACAAAGGTGATCTTAGGGATCTTCTCTGACAGCAAGAATCATTTTTCCTTAGAATCCACAGGGAGAATGGACAACTGTGAACACTTACGTATTAATAATAATTTTTGCCCTTATTATGAATACACGGGCACGGTGCGAATTGCTTTGTGAAGGGCCACCTTTCATCAGAACCCTAGGTGCTTGGGAGTTTATGCAGAGCTGGCTTCTGGGAGTTCTGGTTCTGACGGAAGAGGCCTTAAATCCTGTCGTTTTGCAACAGGTGTCCCGGCTTGTTCAGACTCCCTGGGGCCCTACCTGGGGGGTATAAATGGTTTCCTAAACAGCCTTTCATCCACTCTAGACCTCACTGAGGGCTCAAGTAAAGTCCCTTTCTATTTTAGTATGGGTGACTCGAGCTGCCATAACAAGTAAATACAAATATTTTAGTGGCATAGCACAGGAGAAGTTCCCGTCTCACCTCCCAGCCCAGCATCACGTTCTTGGTTGGCACAAATCTTTCTTCCCTGCAGTAACTCAGGGTCCAGGCTGTTGGAGTTCTGCCATCATCAATAATTGTCTTTCAAGGTGACCCTCTGAGTTATTCTGTTCCCATCAGCCTGAAGGGAAAAGCCCACAGGTGGGCTTCTTTGTAAGGCCAGGAAGTAGCAGTCCTGCACCTAAGTCCCTGCTGGCTTAGGCTGGGGTCCCCAGAAGCAGGCCCTCAGCGAGGACTCACGTGCAGGTGAGTTCTTTAGGAGGTATTCCCAGGAGAAACCGGTAAAGAAGCAGGCAGGACTGGAAAGGGAGAAAGGGTGAGCATGGATGTAATTTCAGACAAAGTCCCCAAAGTTGGCGTAATCCTTTGGGGAGCTCTGGACTGTGAATTACACCTGAGAGTAGGTCTCACCTCAAGGCAAGGTGTCCAGGCTTTCATACACCAGCTAAGGGCTATTTCAGGAACATGGGAACGCCCAGGCATTTCTGGCTCTCTGCCAGTACAGGGCTCCATTAGCCAAGGACCAGCCTCAAGAGAAAGTTGCAGGGGCAAATCCTTGGAATCAGAGCACTACAAAGCAGGAGGATAGACATGCAGGAAAAGTGAATGGAATCCAAGAGGATGGGGCGAAGCACGGATAGTGTCTGCTACGTGTAGCTACACTTAACTGGAAGGGAAGCTGAGAAATGCAATCTGTTTGTATCCTCAGGAAGAAGAGAAAAACATGGGTCTTGGTGAATTACGGCAGTGTCTTCCTCACATTTGTTTTGACATGATACTCAACCGAAGTCCCTTTTGTCTCTAAATACAGTAAACACAGCATAAGTGACTGTTTCATATTCTATGACTGTGTATGGTGGTAGGGAGGATGGATGCCCCCATGTGTTCTGGGTAAAATACAAATTGTACAACTCAGATCCTGTTGATAGTGACAGAAACTTCCAAAAGGAATACTATGACTATTTAACGTCTTTCTTTTGGTCTGCCATGGAAATCCCCCTACCTGCTAACATGGTGAGTGTGGAGGACTTTCTGGGCCTGGGAATGTGGGACCTGGGGAAGGCTCTGGATCCCACAGCCAGGGATGTAAAGCCAGAGCCCCTGGTTCTGGTTCCTGCTGACCTCCTTGGCTTCATCTCCCATCAGCGTCCCTGGAGCACACCTGACCACTCCTGTTTCAAGGACCTCATCCCTTCTACTTGGAAAGCTGATCCCTTTCCTTTTGGACCTGGTGATCTCTTCATTCTTCAAAGCCCCTAAATACACTTTCCCAGCCTGCACGGATAACTACTCTTTATGAGCATATTGTAAATGGGAATAGTAATAATAGCAGCTATTTAAAGAACATGTACTCTGTACTTTATATATATTGTCTTACTCAGTGTCCACACTCACCTGGAAAAGGAAGGGTTCTTATCCCTATTTCACAGGCTGAAGGAGGGCGGGGGGCGGGGGGGAAGGCTGGATAGTTAAATTGGATGGCAAGTACTCTGCTCCAGAGTTGTAGGTGGAATAATCCAGAATATGATCACATTTATTTTTTTAAGGTATCATCAAAATGAGAACACATAAACATATGTGTATAGGTGTTTGCTTATATATTACAAACATACATATAACATATACACACATGCATATCTCCCCCCCATCTCTCTATCCCCAAAGGGGTTCAGTTTGAGAAGCACTTTCCTGGCACACTGCCTTTCTCACTCTTCTACCAAGCTCATCATCTTTCCACATTTCTGATTTCCTTGTCTTTGTCTCTCTCTCCCTCTGCTACTTCTCTCCCTCCTCCTCTCTCCTCATCTTCTGTCCTTGGGTCTGCCTTGCCTATTCAAACTCTCCGCAAGCCGGACTATGTCACTGGCCCTCGTTTCTGCAGAGAAACAGCTTGTTGAAATCTCCAGCCAGACTCTGTGTCCCCTTCCATGGACCAAGGTGATGGATGGAGGCAATTACCGACAGCTCGCTTCCATTAGGACCCCGCCAGCCCCAGGTACTGGCAGCCTCTGCGGGGCTGGTTAATCACGGCACAGGACAGCCATGGGGAGGGTCCCATGTGGCAGGTGGCCGCAGAACCTCTGAGGCTGAGCATGTTGCAGCTGACCCCTCCTCTGGGGCCTTGTACCTCCAGAGCCATGTTCTGCCCTGTCCGGGGGACTCCGTGCCTATGTTGGGGCACCCACGAGCTTTGAGCCCCTTTCTTAGGGCTGGGAGTTTGAGCTCTGGAGCCAGGTGGCCTGGCTTCAGCTCCTGGGCCTGGCATTTGCTACCTGGGTGACCTTGGGCAAGGATTTACTCTGTGTTTCAGTTTCCTTATCTGTAAAATGGGAACAAAGATGATACTGACCTCATAGAATTGTGAGGATCAAAGAATGTCATTTAGGAAAAGTACTTAGCAGAGTCCTTGGCACACAGTTGAGCTCAGGCAATGTAAACTCTTATCATGGTGTCAGTAGATCACTTTGTTCAGCTCTCACGGTAAACCTGGAAGATAGAAATTTTGTTTATTTACGTTAGAAGAACCAGAGGCTCAGTCATGTGAAATGCCTCAGGTGGAGGGTGGGGGGAGCAGGGGGGAGCCAGGGTGGGAGTTGGAGGATTTAAATTCTAAACTCAGTGCTCCTTCGCTGTCCTCTGCTGGGAACCTTCTGACCACCCCATCTTTTTCCTCCTGAGGCTAGAATTGTCTCACTCTGAGCTTTTGTTCCTGTCTGCTCAGTACCGGGTCTGAAATCCCACAGCCCTTGGGAGTCAATCAGTCATGTCCAAGTTCACAGTCCCAGTGAGGATGGTGTCATGGGGGAGGCTGGCCCGGCACCCGGACCCCTTCACATCTCATCCCAGTTCTGCCCCTAACATGTTATGTAACCTCGAGAAACTCTCCCCTTTTGGACCTCAGTTTCCCTAAGTGGAAAATTGCTTCAGCCGTTCCCCTTCAAGAT
This sequence comes from Delphinus delphis, assembly GCF_949987515.2. Lineage (NCBI taxonomy): Eukaryota > Metazoa > Chordata > Mammalia > Artiodactyla > Delphinidae > Delphinus > Delphinus delphis. Next base: position 17,777,000 of record NC_082697.1, on the reverse strand, counting down.
ATCTGTTGATCCTGCAGAAATCCTGAAGCTCTTGTGCAGAGATCTAAGTACTGGGAGTGTTTATTGCAACCATGCTTGTAATAGTGAAAAATTGGCAACGATCTAATTATCTGTCAAACTGCTGTAGCGTATAAAGATAATGAAGGGGAACTTTATGTGCTGACATGGAAATATGAGAAAACAAGGAGAGATACATTGTTGAATATCAAAGCCAGTGACAGAATTGTATACATAGCACAATCTATTTGCCAAAACAAAATTATCCCTAAACCTACACAGGTATTGGCACATACAGGCAAATGCGTAAAAATGATCTAGAAGGCCACGTACCAGGGTCTGATGAAGAGTTACTTGTGGGGAGAAGGAAGGGGTGGGAGTGGTGAGTGATGGGGGGACTTTCACTTTTTATTTTATATATTTTGGCATAGCTTTAATTTTTATGATATTGCATTAATATATTACTTGTTCAGTTTTTTTCTTGCTTTGTTTTGTGTGGGTAACACAATGAAAGACCGTGATCTAAAGATTCTCTTAGCTTTGACCACCTCCTAGATGGTAGAGGTTCCTGGGGCCCATGGTGGGAACTGAGTACACACACATCTTAGGTTCTTCATCCTCACCCAGGTCAGGGAGGGTCTCGGGGCCGTAGGGAAGATTCCAGGCCTTTGCCTCTCCTGACTCTCTCATCTCAGGGACCCAGGCTGGCCTTGACTGACTGCATGAGGGCTTGGGGGAGGAGTCCAAGGGACTTGGAAGGACAAGGGGACTCTCTCAAGCTTTTCCACACCCTGACCCTTTAAGTCTGGTGGATCAGAACTGGTTCTGGCCACTTGAGCGCTCGTGGCCATGTAGACTACAATATCAGGTATCAGACCAAATTTCTTTATCTTCCCTGGTCTCCGGCAGGTCCTTCTGCTTACATTTCACAGAAGGCTGCAAGAGCCTGAGCTCCAGGAGGAAGAAAACGTCTGAAGACTCAGAGGCGGGCTCAGTCATCAGCCAGCATGGCCAGTTATCTCAGTTCATAAGGAAAACCTGCAGGATTCCAGAAAAATCCATTGATTTCTGCTCTGTGTCACTTTAGTCTCTTCTTGACCTAAGAACCGATTTTGTCGAAGTTGTTTTCAATCTCATAGAGATTAAAGGGGCCTCCGGGGGAAATGGTTCATTGCCTTGGTCTTCCAGGAAGTGTCTTGAATATGCAGTGAAATGATTTTGTACCAACACCCCAAATTAATAGACAGGGAAAACTCTGGCCCTATATTTTATTTCACCCATTTCTCAGGGTGTGTTTACATTTGTCCCGAGAATAATTTTCTTCCCTGTAGGATGCACTGCTGTGTAAAGGTCCTTTAAAGGGGAAACAGGTGAGCGCATTGGGAAAGCCACGGCCAAGTGCAGTGGTCGTGCTTGAAATTGTTTCACAATGTTCTCAGCCTCTCTCTCTGAATCTGGTGTCTTCTGTTTCCCTCTTTCTTTCCCACCACCTTCCCTCTCTTCTGTAACTCTCCTACATTTTTTCCCTTGCATTTGTCTCTCCCCCTTCTTTCTGGGTCTCTTCTTTTCCAGCCACGCTCAGCCTGTCTGCTGTGTCTGTTTCTTCTCTCGGCCTCCTCACTTTTTTCGCTCTGCATGATTTCCTTCCCCTTTCACGCCTTTTCTTTTCCTTCCCTCTACCTTAATTTGCCATAGTTTGAAAGTTAAATATATTTACATCCTTGTTATGTGTTTAGTATTTTGTGTTTTCTGTTCTGAATTTAAAGGCAGAGGAAATGGATAGTTCATATTTCATTCTCTCAGAGCAACAAAGAAAGTTACCACCCCAATAATAACAGCCCTAAACCAAGATGCTTTCCTGATGGGATTCCTGACTTTTTTTTCCCCAAGGGGGTGAGGGAATGAGGAACCCTTGCTAAACCTCTGGGAATGTTAAAGTTTTAATTCTGACTCATTTTAGATTTTGATTAATTAATTAATTAATTTTATTTATTTTTGGCTGCGTTGGGTCTTCATTGCTGCGTACGGGCTTTCTCTAGTTGCGGCGAGCGGGGGCTGCTCTTTGTTGCGGTGCGCTGGCTTCTCATTGCGGTGGCTTCTCCTGTTGCAGAGCACGAGCCCCAGGCGCACAGGCTTCAGCAGTTGTGGCTCGTGGGCTCTAGAGCGCACTCTAAGTAGTTGTGGTGCATGGGCTTAGTTGCTCCGTGGCATGTGGGATCTTCCTGGACCAGAGCTCGAACCCGTGTCCCCTGCATTGGCAAGCGGATTCTCAACCACTGCGCCGCCAGGGAAGCCCCATAGATTTTGATTAATTTGATGATGGTATATTAACTGCATTGCAGACATGTAGTTAAGAGGAAATACATTGGCAGATCTGGCTCTTTCGTCTTAAGCAAACCAATAACTGGTTCTCTTTTCCTTTCAGAATGGTCTAGGCAGCACCAAAAAGACAGAAATGGGCCTGGAGTTGGGAAATCTGGGCTTAACTCCTTGATCTGTTTTTTATTAGTTGTGTGACTCTGGGCAGGTCAACCTCCCTGAGTCTCAGTTTCCTCACATGTAGAAGGAAACCAACAAAGAGCTACATCGCAGGCTTGTGAGGGTCAAGTTAGAATACGTATGATTCATCCTAGGGGCTTAAGTATGAATCAGTTGTCTTTCCTTCTAGACCTTCTGTGCCTCTCCCATTCCATCTGGTACATGTGGAACTAAATGGGCCTCTAGGGACTGTGGGATCCTGGGCAGGGATCTACTTCCCAAGCTAGGTTGGGTGGGCTTTCTTTGCCCCCAAAGCCCTCTGTCCTTAGCCTGACTCACTTTTCTGTTCCTGCCACAAGACTGTGCCTTCCCCTTGGCATGGGAGATATCTTGTTCACTCCTGTATCCCCAGGGCAGAGCAGAGTTCACAGGAAACATGGAGTAAGCCCTTATTAAGCCTGGCTCTGTGTTGAACACTTTACGTCTTTACATGCCCCGTCTCATTTTAACCTCATATCTGTATGAGGTGACCGTTATTATTATTCTCATTTTACAGACAAGGAAACTGACTCTCACAGGGATTAAGTAATTTACGCAATATCACACATGTGCCAATTGGCAGAGACAGTTTTTGAACCCAGGCAGTGGACCCCCAGATCTCATGTGTGTCACCACTGTCTCATACAGCAGAGAAAATGGAAGAATGAATACATAAAAGAGTAAACTCATGAGTCACCTGGCCTTGTTGGGCCACTCAGGGCTTAGTGATATAATTAGCTTCAGTTGGGACTTGGTCATAGGGAAGTTATAGCAGCCTGAGAAACCACATCCTTGAGACTTCCCTTCTCTCTAATAAGAGATTTGAATAGCCTGATATCTCTTACCTGTCTTGATAAATACAAGGAAATAAATAATGCAATGGTTTCTTTCCCTTGCAATTGAGACTGAGCAGTCATAATTCTGTCCCACAGGCAGTAAATTCGAGGAGGAGAGTGAAACGTCTTCTTAAACAGTCCAAAAGAAATTTCCTGGGGTAATTACCAACCAGAACAAATTCCATAAATTTGATTTAATTGGCACCAGGCAAATGAAACAGGAAGGAAAATAATCTCCTTAACGTCATTGGGGGTGTCTCAGAAGCAGAAGCTGGGAACATCAGGATAAGCAGCAGCTGTCAGACAAGCTTCACTTTCAGAGCAGGGAAAGAAAGGGCCTCCCTCTACTGGGCTTCTCACGCGTGTTAGACACCATACTGGAAGCTCACATGTTGTCTAGAGGTGGGTAATATTAGCTATTGTATCTGTTAGCTATTGCTGTGTAACAAACCACCCCACAGCTCAGTGTCTTAAAAGAATAGTTTATGATCATTTACATATCTGTAAATGACATGTGGATTTCATATCATTTGAAGTCCATCAGATGGATTGGCTGGAGCTTGACTTACTCAAGCAGAACTTTGCTGGGGCAGCTTTGCTTCTCACTGCAAGTGAGAAGGTTGGCTGGTGTGGCTCTGGTCCACATATCTCTCTCTTAATCCTATTGTCAGTTAGCTAGCCAGAATATGTTCATCTCATGTGGATGACACTTCCATTCATATACCATTGACCAAAAAAGTCGCATGACCAATATAAAAGCAAAGGGCAGGGGAGTATGCTGTATCCATGATGAGGCCATGGCCAGGTGTGGATGTAGAAAAGGGTGTTGAATTGAGGACAGTGATTCAGTAACACAAGTATTATTACCTCAGTGTGTAGATGGGGAATATGAATTCAGAGAGGTTCAACAGATTGCACCAATCACACAGCAGTAAGGTATGGAGATTAGATTCAGATCCAGGATTACTGGGCACCAAGGGCCATGCTTTCCCTCTTGATTTGATTCTTAGAGAGAATTCTATGAACTCTAACTTCAGGAGGCTGTTGAAATCTTCCCTGACATCAGTCTATGTGCTCCTGTGTCCAAGAATTCATGTCTCAGGTGAGTGAGAAGTTGACAAAGTTTAAGATTCTTTTGCCTCTTTAGATCTCCCACTTTCCCCCTTCCCTCACACTGTGGCCTTCCCTGGATTCACAGCATGCAAAACCAAGGTCAACTACCATTATCTGCTATCCTTGCTCTCTCTACTGACCTTTCACTGACAGATCCCATCAAGTCAGGCTCCCCCTGGACCATATCCTATACCAGATTGTGATGCATCCCTGGGGCCCCTTCTGGGCTTGTTGTGGGTCCTGCAGCTGTCCAGAGGACTGAAAGAACCCACCAGGAGTCTGGCTTAGTGAATCCAGCTGGAGTCAATTAAGGACTCATACTCGACTAAGCCTCATTTGGTTCAGGAAGCTTCTGTTCTGGCTTTCTGCCTCAAGTGCTCTTGGGAACATGAAATACAGGGGGAACGGCTAATAACTGTAAGCGAACTCTTAAGGCTTAGAGCATTTTGCTATTTGCCATGTTGAAAGCGAGGGATTGGTGTGGCAATTTACAAAACCTCACAAGGGAATTCAGTAAGAGTTTCGTGTGGCGCCTTGCAGTTTGCAAGCCCCTTTCACACACACCATCTGTTCCATGGTATTGAGGCAGGTTTATTGTGCTCATTGTACAGGTGATGAAACTGAGACTTGGAAGACATTTCCTATTCTGTGGTCATAGAATAGCACTAAGGGAAGATATAGGGCTCTGAACTTCTGAATTATTCATCTTTCTACTTCTATTTGTCATCTCAACAAATATATTTTGATGAACTGATTTAAAGTTCTTTGGGAGCACAGAGAGGAAAAAACATGGTAATACATCTAAGAAGATTGCAATCATGCATGTGAGTGTTTGGTGAGAGCAAGGTAGGTGAGTCCACACATAGGGATACGGGAAGACGAAATGTATCCGCTCCAATCTCCATATATTCATTGATCCAATAAATACATATCAAGTGCTTATTACTCTGTGCTTGGTACTCTGATCGGCACTAATGATATGAGTAAATAAGGCGGATTTCATCCCTGCCCAGTCTAGAAAGGAAGATAGTTATTAGAGAAGCAAACAAGCAATGAAGCTCGTAATTACAAATTTTGATGAATGCTGTGTAATCAGCAAATAAATAAAATATTGAGATGGAATAAGGGGGGTGAAGGGAGGATTCTACTTAGGTAAGGTGATTAGAAAAGACTTCTCTGGCGATGTGACATTTAAGCTAACACCCCAAGGCTGTAAATCTGGGCAATGGGATGGGTAGGGTGTTCCAAGCAGAGAAAACAGCATGTGCAAAGGGCCTGTGGCCAGAAAGAGCTTGGCCTGTTGGAGGAACTACAGAGGCGCTCATGTGACTGAAAGAAGTGAGTGAGTGGGGGAGTGATTAAAGGTAAGATCATAAAGGTAGCCCATGCTGGCCACTATAAGGAGTTTATATGATTATTTGCTTGACGGAGAGTCTGGCACAAAGTAGGTGGTAATAACTGGAAGTCCTAGATTGGCTACCCTAGAAGCAGACCTTGAGATAAGAAAGTGAGTGCTAGCAGTTTCTTTGGGTGGGGATCTCGGGGAGCACAAGTATATAAGTGAGGGAAAAGACAGGGGAAAACAGGAGCCAATAAAGGTAAGACATGTTGCACGATACTGCTGTGGGCACCTGGGGCTCAGCCCTTCAGGAAACCTCTGGAAGGGAGTGTCCAGCATTCCTCCGTTGTACTACTAACCGAGGGATAAGGAGCAGAGGTGTTTTTCTACCACTGCCATCAGTCACTGGTGGAAGGCTGCTGCTGAGAATGGGAGGCATGAACGCTCCCTTGCAGCCTGCTCAGAGGGCCAGGCAGGCGCTGTCTCACATGTGTTTTCAGGTGGAAGTCTCCCGGTTTGTGTACATGGGAACAGGCAGTGCCCAGGCACTATTGGTGGGGCATTTAGGGTATCCGCTATGGTGGGCATCTGATATCCCAACTACAGGCCACGCATGCCTGCTGGGGATGAGGGGAGCAAGGACAAAGGAAGGAGGGGATGCCAAAGATATTGGCAGAAAAAAAGAAGGAAAACGGCATCCTTTGGGGGCCACCCTCCCCAGGGATGGTGCTGGGAGCAGCTGGCCCTGGGACTGGCTTGAAGCTGGAGGAGCAGACCATATCCCTGAGGGTCACAGTACAACCTGTATGAGTGTGGACCTTGCTTCGCAGCTCTGCTGGGAACATTCACCAGATGCCTCTTCCCTGCAAGGCTGAGGAGAGAGCCCCCAGCCCCGTTTCCTTTTAGCAATGAGGCCTCACTTCTCAGGCTCAGCCTCTAATACACCTCGGGCTGAAGACATCTTGTACCCCGAGTTTCCCACCTCTGGCACTTGACCTTCATCCTCCACACCCCCTCTCCAGGCATAACCTTCACCTCTTAGCTCTGAAGAGCTCACATTCTAAGGGAGTAAGTGGGATTTAGGAACCAGCCCAGGGAGGTTGGAAGTGGCTTCAGAAGCACATTCAAAATAAGAATTTGTGTTCTCCACACAGAGTCCTAGGTGATTAACGAGGAAAATTATGTATACCTCCCTCGGCTATGTAGGTGATAAAAACCAACATTACTGAACTTGTTTTTGTAGCTTGGGAAAGGCTAGCTGATAAATGATCTTATTTGCTCCCCACAGCAACCCAGGGAGGCAAATAATACTGTTAGTCCCACTTATCAGATGAGGGAGCTGAGGTTCAGGAAGCGTTAAGTGCTTTGCTTCAAATCCCACAGACAGTGAAGAGCAGAGACTCTGTGAGTGCTTTTCTTCCAGTGACAGAGTGAGCTCTTTACTTTGGGGATATCTTGACATTTTTCCAATGAAATGATAACAGATTCACTATGATGCCAAAATCTCAGCTTCTCTGGACACCAGTGCCGAATCGAATCTCGAAGACAGAGTTTGGGGTGAAGTAGAAAAGGATAGCTTTACTACTTTGCCAGGCAAAGGGAGACACAGTGGGCTCCTGCCTCGAAAAACTGTGTGTCCCAACTTGGAGAGGATAGTGAGAAGTTTTATAGTAATGGTTCAAAGAGGGAGTGCTCAGCTCGTGGACACTCTTCTGATGGGTTGGTGGTGAGGTAAGGAGTCAGCATCATCAATCTCCAGGTTCCACCTAGTTTGGGGTCTGCATGCTTGTGGGCAGCATACCGTCATTACGTTAACTTCTCCTACCTGGTGGGGTTTCAGTATCTGCAAAACAGCTCAAAGATACTGTTGCGTGTATCCCTTGATGGGGAACCAGGACCTTGCCCCAAGGCTGCACTATTGTTTTTCTCGACTATTTGTTTCTCCCTGGTCTCATATCCCCTCCCTTCCCTAATTAACAACTGCTTGAATCTGCCCGTTGAAACTCAGGGAAGGTCATACAGGCTGAATGAAGGCTATTTCCTGTAATCAAAGAAATGGGGGACACAGAAAGGCTTTGTGCCCAGGAGCCCCACAGGGCCCTGCTCAGTATCAACTATAGGAATGTTTATAATACGGATAGTGGAAATGACCTATGTCTACAACAATAGGATATCAAATGCCATGCGGCCAATGAATCTGAGGATTGAGGTCTATGAACACAGGTGGGTAAAAGTAAAGAAATCAGCGTATACAACTGTACTATAGGTTGGGGTCTGCAAACGTTTTCTGTAAAGGGCCAGGTAGTAAATATTTTGGACTTTGTGGGCCATATGAACTCTGTTACAGCTAGTCAATTCTGCCATTGTTGTGTGAAAACAGACATAGCCAATTTGTAAATGAATGGATGTGGCCGTGTGCCAATAAAACTTTATTTACAAAATAAGAGGGTTAGATTCTGCCTCCAGGTGGTAGTTTGTACTGATCCCTCTTGTAGTGAAGACATTTCAGAGAGCGTATTACTCTTTATGTCACTAGAGGGCGCCCCTCCATTAGTGAGGAGGCGCGGAGGCTGGGCTGCTTTATCATGGGTGGAGACTTAAAGGAATGAATTACGGCTGGAATTACTGTAAAAGGGCAGAAAACACACACACACACACACACACACACACACACACACAGAATATCTACTGTGTTCCAGGTACAGGTCAAGGGTGTGCTGGTAAATGTTTAAAAATAGATTCTCAAAAAAAAAAAAAGAAAAAAGCAAAAAGCAAAAACCAAACCACCCCTGATTTGTAGTACTTGTTGATTTTTATAGTGAACTCCTCCCATCACAGCTGCTCTCAAGCTACTAACTTGCCATGGATCTGTCTGCAAAGTTCCTATCATTAAATTACGGAGTCTCGTAAACTGATACAAGTCAGCATCAGCACACTGCTGACTCATTTTATTTTAATTGTCTTTTATTTTAATTGCTTTCACATTCACTTGACGAGGTGGGTGATAAATAATAATAATAACAACGACAACTAACATTTGTTGAGCAATTACAATATGCAGATATTCTGCTGACTGTTTTACATGTATTACCTCATTTTGCAGTCCTCACAACTCTTTGCAGATGAGCAAATTGAAGCTTAGAGAAACTCAGTAATTGGCTCAAGGCACTATCACCAGGATTCAGACTCTTGAAGTTTGACTCCCAAAGTCAGTCACTCAGATGCAGCAGATAGTGTATCTGCTGTGGTTGGGCAAGGTGCAGGTGTTTAAATCTCTGTTTTACAGCTAAGGAAACAGGTTTAAAAAAGTGACTCGCCTTTCAGACAGCTCGTTGCTGGTCACCTTAGGTCTAGAACCCAGTTCTTTCTGACTTGAGTGTCCATGTTTTTTCCAAGTGCTAAGGAACTAGAAGAGTTAGCTGAGTTTAACCAGTTATTCCCAGAGATGAGTTTGAGGAGGGATTTGAAGGAGGAGAAGAGTCCAGGTGGAAGGAGGAGAGGGAGATGTATTTTTATTGAGACAGATGCATACCCAACGAGAAGGTGTAGAAAGAAGTGGAAGCACAAACCATCTGAAGGGTTGTGAGCAGGTTTTCTTGGTTGGGTCAAAAAGGGTGAGCTGTAGATAATGGGGGGAAATGAGAAAGCCAGAGAGGGGTCTGGTTTTGAAGTTGCTAAATTATAGGGGGCATGTAATGCTTTTCCAAGCCAAGCAAGTGTGGACTGTTGGAGCCCGGGAGGCCAATGGGGAACAGGACTCCGAGCACCAAGGGATGGGGTCAAATGTCTGGTTTAGAAGGAAGTGACAGTGGAGTTGCTAATACTGTCCTTTAACCCAGTCCGCTTCCACATGGGGTGGGATTTCCAGGCTCCTCAAGATATTTTATGTAAAGGAAAGGGCATTGACGCTTCTAGCTCCAGCTCTGTCCTTTACCGGCTGCATGACCTTGGGCAACTCCACTGATTTCTCTGAGCTTCTGTTTCCTTATCTATAAAATGAAATAATGTATGTGAAAACATCTAACTCAGTGCCTGACACATTGTTGAAACTCCAGCAGTCTTTGCTCATTCATTCATCCCCAAACGCTGATGTACTTGGGGGTGGGGCAGGGCAGCCGCGTTTCTCTGGTCTTTGTAATAAGCCCACGTATCAGGATTGCTAGTCCCCGCCATGGCTGTTTCTGCTCAACTGAAGTCTTTTCAGCAAGGGCACAAACTATAAGCAGAGGCGAAGCCAGGTTTTACGTTTCAAGCTTTGATCATGGTTTGAAGAGGCATATGAAATAATGTTAGTCCTAGTTTCCCTTAACTGTCTACCATGAGATCACCTAGGATCTCCTTATCTAGAATACAGTTTAGAACCAATACAGAAACAATACCCCTCCGTCTACCACCAACGCATGTGTACAAACTCATGTTTGTGGCAAAAATAGATGGCAGGGACTCCCCGTGGATCAATCAACCTATAGAAGAGAACCTCAGTTCTTCAGAACATACTTAGGCTCATCTTAAATATAATTTCGATGAGAACGGTTATCATGTTTTCTACCCCAAAGGAAATGAGAAGCAATGAATTAGAAGGGATAGTGTGTCTAAGTTTCCTATAAGCAAATTCCTTGAAAGAAGGGGGAAGGCTATGCCAATTGCTTGATAGTGGATGAAGACGGTGACAAGGCAACTTCAGGAGTGCAGTATTCGGAGCCGTTTGGTGTAGGAACTTCTCTACTTCCACGCTTCATTGGATGTGAGAATATCACCAAGTCTGAGCACAGTCACTCATGCTCATAGCGATCTCATCTGAGTCACCTGGAAACTTTTATTTATTTTTAAGTCTTTATTGAATTTGTTGCAATATTGCTTCTGTTTTACGTTTTTGGTTTTTTGGCTGCAAAGCATGTGGGATCTTAGCTCCCAGACCAGGGATTGAACCCACACCCCCTGTATTGGAAGGCAAAGTCTTAACCACTGGACTGCCAGGGAAGTCCCACCCTGGAAACTTCTAAATGGTGCTTAAGAAGGCAGGGCATTGGTCAAACTTATTCTGGAAAGCTTTCTCTCCAACATGATTATGTTTTAGTTTTCCCTAAGAGAATCCTGCCATATGGACATTTTATATGCATGGAAAAATTCCTCTCCAGGGAGGGTCAGATGACTGAGGCATTGCTATATAGCATCTTCATTTCCTTCTGATTATCTGTAAAAGGTGACAGCCTTCAGTGTAAAGCAGGCCTTTCTGCATCTGCTCTGAAACACTCTCCTTATTCCTTGGTTCTCGGATTTGATGAGCAAATTCATTTCCACTTTCTGTCCTCTCTTTATAAATTTGTGCACTTTGATTAGGACCCCTTTCAGGCTGCCTCTTCACAGACTGAGGCAGTTGGATTCTTAAAATCTGTTCTTTCCCATAGGGCAGACCATCTGGTCATCTACTTTCTGCCACCCCTTTCCAGCTATGACGCCTCAACCCTTTGACCGGTGGTCACGTCCTCTCTGAAGACTTCTCCAAGGCACCATCTTTGCCGAAGTAAGTTAATGACTCATTCTTCTCTGCCACATGAGTCCTTTCTCATATTTTTTTCATTGTTCATGATCTTCTTCCTTTAAAAGAAGGTTCTTCAAAGGAAAGGACTGGATCTTAGGCAGGTCTTTACCTCTGAAACAGAGGAGGGTCTGTGGCCACCACGTCCATGTCCTACTCCCTTCAAGAGCACCGGCTGCAGGGTACCTGGCAGCCTCCTTGCTATGTCTTTGGATTCTCCCTGCACTCAAGTTCAGGCCAAGCTTCCCTAGGACCACTTCTAGCCCAAGACTAAACACTTCAGGACTACCAGAGCCACACCATTCTTGCCTGACATGGAGCTCCTGCACGCCTAGGCTGACTCTAACTCAGAAGCGCATGTGATCTGGGCTTTTCTTTCTTGATCCTGCCTTGCCTCTCCCGTGGGTGTCAGACTTGCATCTCTGTCTGAGGGCTCTCCCCACCTGCCATGGCTCCCTTTACCTTTCATAGGCATTTCCCCCAAGAATGTCCTGCACCTAATCCCATCTGGGCGCCTACTTCTCAGAGAACCAAAACTCACAAAGTATCTGATGCATAGTGGATACCAAAAACCTGTCAGCTGAGCTGAATTTATTGTGGTTTTATTGGCCACCAGATACGGGCATTGATCATCTCTTCAGTGCAGGTGTTCTATAGTTAACATGGTTAATCATACAACACCAGCCAGTGCCTCCTTAAGCAAGACTGAACTGTCTGTGTGACTTGGGATCATCAGTATGGATATTTGTTGAACAAGTAGTGAACCCACTGGTACCTCAGAATCTGCTGAGATGTTGGAGCCTATTTTCCTGTGTATGAGTGACCCCAGAGAGCTGTCTGTACTCATTGAGTTGTTGTGTCTGTTTTCAATAGTTTTATTTTTCTGTCTCTATCTCTGCTGTCAGTGTTTTTAAATGCGAGAGTTGGGAGGGACTTCAAAGATCATTCCTCAGCAGATCTTCAGAGCGTGTAATCACCAGGTACTACTCAGGCGCAGGGCATTCAGTGTTAGATAAGAAACAGTCCTTTCCCTCAAGGTGGGAGCAAGTTCCAGCCTCATTTTACAGATGACAAACCAATTTGGCAACATTTCTCAGCAGAGCCATCATGAAAACAAAAATGACGGAAGCTAATATATTGTGACAGCAAAGGATTTCTTCAAGATGGATGGGTATGGATCCAATCTGAACCTTTAGAGCACCCTCTGGGCCCCATGTCTGTGTCAATTCATGATGGGCATAGAATCACCTGCTTTCCCAGCCTCACAGGCAGCTCAAGATTCCTATGATTAGTCAACATACTGAAAAAGATGTTACCATGAGCTGACTCCATCAACAGGAAACTCATGCTGCTCATTTAAGTGTTGACTTATCCTTATGAGAGAATAAAAAACTGCAGTGAGTTGAGAATGACTCAAGCATCAGCTTGGAGAATATCGCTTTCCTGATTGATGCAGAGAAATTGGGGTCTGGAGACCCGGGTCTCCTTCCAGCTCTGTCACTAACTCTCGGGTGGCCTTGGACAGGACATCTAACCTCTTAGATGTAATTATTAATTTATTCTGGCACATTATTTGGCAGGATCATTCATTCATCCAGCAAGCATCTTTATAACACTGTGTGTCAAGCACTGTTCTGCGTATTTCATAATCTTTCCAACAACACTATGAGATATGTCTACTATGAGTATCACAGTTTTACAGATAAAGAAAGTGAGGAACAGAGAAACTAAATAACTTGCCTAAGGTCACACTTCTAGTATAAATAGCAGACCTGGGATTCTAAGCTAAGTTCTGATTCCATACACGTTGTACACACCACTACACTGAGGGACAAAAGGTTCTGGCTTTCCTTCAAACTGGAATTTGACTCAGCGAAGTAGGCCAGTGGAAAGAGAGAAAGAAAGGAAGAAATGAAAGAAAGACTCAGCAGGAAAGAGAAAAGCACAAGGAGGGATGGGGTCTTCATGGGAGGTGTCATGAAGCAGGGGGAGAGCAATCTGGCCAGGAAAGTAATGGTTACCCTAAAACACACCTGGGCAGGGAGCTGCCTTCAAGAAGATTATCTCTCCATTCAGTGACCCAGAAGAAAGCAGGCAGAGGAGGGAGCTCTTGGGCAAATGGGCTTATTCCAGGGACAAACACATCATCAGAGAGACTGTGATGGTTAACAGGACATAGATCCCCATACTGATCCAGGTTCTGGGAGAGCAGCTCAATGGGCAGGAAAGTGTCAAGGCCACTCACTCCTTATTGCCTGGCATGTGTCAGAAATGGGAAACTATATAAAAAGACATAGTCCTGACTTGGGTACTCACAGTCTGGTCCCTGAGGGGAAAAAGACAAATAAATAAAAAAGTATAATGTCTTGATCATGAGAAGTGATTATGTACAAGGCAATCTCTAAGATTGCTTCCAGGGATTCTCTGTCTCTTGGTATTCACGTCCTCACCTGATCCCCTCTTTTGAGTGTGGGCTGGATTTATACTCTTGCTTCTAATGAATGAATACAGCAATAGTGATGTATGTCATGTCAAGTTAGGTTATAAAAAGACTGTGACAAGTGACACACCTCCCTCTGTCTCTGTCTCTCTCTGTATCACATATGTTAAGGGAAGCAATCTTCCACAGTGTGAGCAGACCTATGCCCCCAAGGAGTGGTGAGGAACTGAGGGCCTCTGTACAACAGCCTGTGAGGAAATGAAACCTGCCAACACAAACCACAGGGTGAGCTCGGAAGTGGATCTGTCAGCCCCAGTTGAGCCTTGAGATGTCAGCAGAGCAGGCTGACACCTCAGCTCTAACCTCAAGAAAGACCTTGAGCCGGAAGCACCCAGCTAAGCTGCTCCCAGAAACCCTGAGATAATAAATACTTGTCATTTTAAGCTGCTACATTTGGGGTCATTTGTTACACAGCAATAGGTAACTAATACATGACAGCACAAAAGGTTTTTCCAGAGTGGCTTTATAGAAGTTATAGTCAAATTGAGGTGTAAAACAACAGATGTTTGCCAAGTGACAAAGGGTATTCTAAACAGTGGAACAGTCATAGAAACCAGAGGAAATAGTCAAAATTTGAACTGGATAGAACATAGAGTGTGTCTTAGATGTGGTTGGGGCCGACGTGGGAGATGAGGTCAGAAAAGTGAATAAGTGTATAAGATGGGCTAAGGAGTTTTAAATGCAAAATCAGATTCCCCTTAAATAATTACTATCCAGGGACTTCCCTGGTGGTCCAGTGGTTAAGACTCTGCGCTCCCAACACAGGGGGCCCGGGTTCAATCCCTGGTCAGGGAACTAAGATCCCACATGCTGCAACTAAGACCCAGTGCAGCCAAATTAAAAAAAAAAAAATTAAAAAAAAGAATTACTGTACAGAGAGTTATCTGAATGAGAAAGTATAGGAAGGCCAAGAATCTGAAAAATCCTTGGGATACTGGACCCTTTAAGTCTGTAAATTCAGCAACCTTCACTGCAATTGATTTCAAAGCTACAGTTCTCTCTGCCTCAGGAGTTTTATTTTTTTCTTCTCCTAATCATTCTTTATTGTCATTAATGTTATAATAAACTGCGATGCATATATCTTATTGCATGATTATAGGGCCCAACCAAAGAGTTACGGACACTGTACCCCACCCCCAGTCTCAGACATAGACCTTAGGGGTCCCTTAGAACTTCTGTACTTCACATAATAGATGCGGAAACTAGAGTCAGGGGTGGACCCTTGCCCTCCTTCTCATAGACTGTAAAGGGCTCCTACCCTATTGGTAGCCTAGTCAGGGTTATAATGCAGTGCTTAGCGGGAAGGTTCTGAAGTTAGAGGCTTGGGTTAAAATCCTGGTTTTCAGCGCTGTCTTTGTGAGCTCGGATAACTTACTTAAACTCTCTGAATCTCAATTTCTTCATCTATAAAACAGGGATTGGAGTAGTGCCAACATTACAGGTTGTGGTGTGGATTGAATGAGATGACATTCAATCTCACTGGGGGGCGTGAATGCACAGGATTTCCTTGCCAGGAATATTGCTTACTGTTATTCGTGATGCGACACAAGGTTATCTCCCAAACTAATTGTCTTGCCTTTTCCCTGTTGCTGACTGTAGAATGACTGTGTATGAATCATGACTCTGAGTTCTAATTACATGTTATCAGAATCGGTAGACTAGGTGTACTATTATCTATTGCTGCGTATCAGTTTACCCCCAAATTGAGTAGCTTAAAACAACACACATTTATTATCACACAGTTTCTGTGGGTCAGGAACCTGGGAACAGCCTGACCTTTGCTTTAGGGTCTTTCGGAGGCTGCAGGTGTTGGCTGAGGCTGTAGGCTCGTCTGAGGTATTGACTGGGGAAGGATGGCCTCCCAGCTCACTGGTTGTTGGCAGGATTCATTTCTTTTTTTTTTTTTTTTTTTTTTTGCGGTACGCGGGCCTCTCACTGTTGTGGCCTCTCCCGTTGTGGAGCACAGGCTCCGGACGCGCAGGCTCAGTGGCCATGGCTCACGGGCCCAGCCGCTCCGCGGCATGTGGGATCTTCCCGGACTGGGGCATGAACCCGTGTCCCCTGCATCGGCAAGCGGACTCTCAACCACTGCGCCACCAGGGAAGCCCCTGCCTTAGTTTGTGTTCTCCCCAAAGTAGACCTTGAGATAAAGGTTTGGGGGCAAGCAGTTTATGGGGGAGGGGACAGCAGGATGAACTGTGACCGAGGGGGGAAGTCAGGGGGAGCAGGTTCTGGCTGTGGGTAACTGCGGCTCAATCCCACTGGAGCTTTCTGAGAGGTGGCATGGGACACAGCTCAGGATTGATGCACTGGGGTGAGGAAGCTTGGAAATTTATCGACCAACTCCCATTCTTCAGTGATTTCGGCCTGTTCCTGGGGTGTTAATTCCCCAGCACTGTCCTGTAGACATTTGTGCACACAGGAACTGTCTACAGATGACGTCTGGGGTAGGATGACGGGATGAGTGAGCAGGGTACTAAGAGCATCTGTTTACTCCTCATTGGGGCAGCAAGCTCTTTAATAAGACTCACAGCTGAGGTTTATTGAGAGCTTGCTCTGTGCCAGGCACATGTATGATCTTAGGCAGTTTTCACAACCATGGGATTGCTATCATCACTCCCATTTAAGGATGGGGAAACTGAGGCTCAGAGAAGCTCCCTAACTTGTCCGGGCTGGTGAGTGGCAGAGCCTGGCGTCCTTCCTGGGTGTGCCTGATTCCTCAGCTGGTGCTCATTCCACTCCATTGCACCTCTAACAGTGCCTTACAAATAAGATGATGATTGGGTTTAAAAGTCGATAACAGCAGGAATCCTGGAGACCACTTAAAAGTGCAGCATGAGGAGGTCCAGGCCTGGGATAGCCACAGGCTGGGTGAAAATGAAAAGGCAAGGAAGTGGGAAAGAGAAGGGCTTGGTGAGAATGAAAAGGCAAGGAAGTGGGAAAGAGAAGGGCAGAGAACACCTCCAGGTGCACCTGAAGGCAACTTGCAAATCAGCAGAAAGAGGGTTGTTTTTTTTTTAAATGCACCTTATGGAAGAAGCAATAAAGAATCAGTGGGACCCCAAGACCTCTGGCTGGAATGACTCATTTGGGGGTGGCTGTGGGTTGCCAAGTATATGGGATCACCCTTTTGGTGATAATGTCAGAGATGAAAGGACACTCTCTTGGAGATTCTTTAACCAAGTCTTTGTTGTTCAGGTGGGAAACTGAGTGTGGCTGGAGGAAATGGCTCCCCCAGGGCAACACAGAGGAGCAACGGGTGTTCCCGGTTCTCACTATGGACCAGTCTCTCCACTTATAAACGGATCCTTGGAACCTCCGAGTGAACTGTGAAAACTGGATCAAGTCAGTTCCTCCCCTGCCCTGTGACCTCATCACCTTCATCTGTAGAAAGGAGTGAGATGCTGCCTTGCTGGGCGGCTGTGAGGGTAAAAGGATGTGAAAGATGTGAATCTGCCGCTCACCGCCCAGCCAGGAATTGGTGCAGAGTTCACATCGTGGTGCCCCCAGCCTGTGGCCAGCCCAGGCTGCAGGGGATGCTGGGCCCAGAGCTGGAGCCAATAATGCGATAATGTGGGGAGGGGCACAGAGGCCCTTCCGCCAGAAGGAGGGGCCTCTCATATAAGACCTCTGCTTCTCCTGTGCTGACCGTGGCCTGCCGGCAACTCGAGCTTGGCGTGAAGTATCACCCCTGGTTTGTGAGCAATGCCCAGCAAAGCCCCGGGGGCTGGGACTGGAGCAGGAAGGGAAGAAACTGACAAGGACAGCCATTCCTGCCGGGAAAGTCAGGCTGAGAGAAAATGTAATTACTGTGTGACTCCAGGGGAGTTTCCTGGCCTCTGTGCTCCTCTCTCCCCATCTGTGGAATGCACAGCTGAGTGAGATGGCTCAGTGTTCTGATCCTGCCACCTCGGGACGTGAAGATAGGTGATAGAAGGACACTGAAGACGTGGGTGTCACCTGACTGCGTCTGGCAAAATCTTCCCTGCTGGCTGGAGGTGCGTGGTTTGGAGGAGGATTGAGGTAGGTGATTGCGGTTTGACTCAGTTCCTCTGTGGCGACCAGGTGGGATGCTGGATGAGGTGTGGATTGCTAAGGCGTCGGGGGCGTGGCCCTGCCTTCCAGGAGGGGAGTGTGGGGCTGCCAGCAGCAAGAGCTAACGCTTACGCACCCTCCTAAGCCCTCCATCGGATTGAACTCCCTGCATCACCAGCATGCCTCACAAGTTAGGTTCTATTCTTCTCACTTTAAGAGCAGGAAACTCAGGCACAGAAAGGATGAGTAGCTTGTAGCTTGTCTAAGGTCACAGAACTCGAAAGTTATAAAACCAGGGAATCAATCCAGATAGCCCAGCTCCAGAGCCCATCCACTCAAACCCTACAGGATCGCGCTTCACTGACATTCACGGGACAATGTTTGCACGCCAGGCGCTGTGATAGGTGAGCTATCCATGTGATTTGCTTTCATCTCCCCAGCGGTTTGGAAGGTAGACTTTACAGTCTTCATTTTACAAATCGGGAGTCAGGATCAGAGAGGTAAAGCAGCTTTCCCCAGGTGACACAGCTTACGTGTCAGGGGAACCTGGACTGGAATACAGGTTGTTCTTATAAGCACATGAAAAGGAAATAAGCCCAAGTTATACCCCAGGTAATGAAGAATCCCAGTAGGAGTACCAGGTGTGATGCAGAAACACAAGAGTGAGCCCAGCTTGGGGGATGCGTGAGGGAACTGTGGAGAAGGTGGGGTTTGAGTGGGGCCTGGAAGGATGAGTAAAGTAGAATCCGGGTGGAAGGGCACCTGTGTGGCGGCAAATGCATGGAAGCAGGCGAATTAGAAAAGTGGGAACAGGAAGAGAATGAAGCCAAGGCAAACATGGAGAGACCCAGGCTCCAGGGGGAGAATCTGGCCCTGCTACTCAGTAGAAAGTGGTGGCGAGCTTGGGCGGACAGGAGTGTGGGATTCACACGTGGGCGCTAGGAAGGCTCCCTGAGTGCACGAAAACTCTTCCAGTGCAGACTCTCTTGTGACGCTCCCACCCCCTTCCCTCCCCCAGGTGTTGAGTCCTGCTGTGTTTCGGGGTGCAGGGGGATGATCTGGGGAGCTGTCTAACTGCAGAGACTGGGTTTGTCTGGGACCATTCTGCCTAGTGCTTTGCTTCTCAGAGCGCAGTCTCAAGAGAAGATTTCTTGCTATTCTAGTCAGGGTCAAAGTGCTTCATTCTTAAAGGGGAGGACACCACAAGAGCCACCTTCAAACCTGTCATGGACAGGAGGGATGGGCTGTGTGAGCAGGTCCAGTCTTGGGAGATCGCACAGGACATCTTTGTCCTGGGTCTCATGTGCATGGAATAGGGGAGGGTGGTAGACTGTTGGGGTCTTTTGCAGTCGGGATGGGTTGGCCTGGGGTCTGCTTATCTGGATTTGTTTAAAGTTGAACGAAGGCCCCTCTTGGCTTTCTCTGTGGTTCCTAGCATTTATGGAACACGAGGATGACTGCAGAGATCTAAGCATCTCTAAAAGAGCTCTTAGGGGTGGATGCCTGCTTGCTTCCCTCGTGGTCCCGATCGCAGTACCGTCAGCGTTGGCTTTGTGGTTCACACTGAGATGGCACAAGATGTTTTAAGAAATGAGCGCAAAACAGTGTAAATTGAGAACTCAGTTTCTTAGCGGTAACATGTATTTAGTGTGTTTGGAAGGAAAACAGCCTAAATTGTAGGCAAGTGTGATGATCAAGATCTGATATAAATATATCAACAAAGATGAAATGCAGACAGAGATCAGGAAAGCCTTTCTCACATGAAGCAAGGACATTCCCGTGCTATCTCCTTCCCCTGTCAGAGCTGGAGGGACACATCACGAGCCTCCAGGGGGCCTGATCTTGGCTACGGTGCAGGCAAAGCGTGAATTGTTCTGATCTTTGGGCCTAGAGTCACCAGGAGGAGGCGTTTCACTGCCGTGTTTTTGATGCTGGGCAGAGCCTTTGCACCTGGGACTAGGGGCTTTCCAGTGGATGGGGCTCAGCAGATTTGGTCAGACTGCCTGCAGCTGACGCGGTTATTCCTGGCTGTGCTCACACAGGACCCTCAGCTTCTGTCACTCAACTCTTACTCTTTTTGGCATCTCCTTTCTGGCATCTCCTGGTGACCTCTGTATTGGTCTGTGCTCACTTTCCCCCTTTAACCGGGACTGTCTCTGTTTACTGACTCTCCGTGCTGAAAAAGCCCAGAACTGACCCTCTAGGCTTCTTATTTTGTCTTCTTTGCCCAGTTCTGTGACTTCCTGGGTATAAACAATGCTTGATCTGGTTCATAGCAATTCCTAAGGATTGACTGATTTTTTTTTTTTTTTTTTTTGATCTGCCAAAGAGAAGTGCCCAGAACAGCAATTGTTACTGTGAAGCAGGGCGGCTGTGTTGGGCATGGTGAACGATTTTGCCCACCTGGGGAAGGCTGCAGGTTAGGTGGGAGTATCTTTTTTTTTGCGTTACGCGGGCCTCTCACTGTTGTGGCCTCTCCCGTTGCGGAGCACAGGCTCCGGACGCGCAGGCTCAGCGGCCATGGCTCACGGGCCCAGCCGCTCTGCGGCATGTGGGATCCCCCCGGACCGGGGCACGAACCCGCGTCCCCTGCACCGGCAGGTGGACTCCCAACCACTGCACCACCAGGGAAGCCCTAGGTGGGAGTATCTTTACGTCACAATTTTCTCTACCTCTCTGAAAGTCCTTCAGAGCTACGGGTCGGTTTTTGCTTTCTTACGTTTTAATATCTCTTGTCTAGATATTCAGGAGCCAGTGATACGTAACATGGCTCAGCACTTTACAATTTATTTAATAAAGCACTTTTACATATATCAGAGGGCAATGGTTTAGAACACAGATATCAAAGGCATGCGGCTTACGTTCAAATGGTGGCTCTGCTATTGCGGGCTGTGCACCCTTAAGCAACTCGCTCTCCCTGGGCTCAGTTTTTTCATACAATGGTGACAATAATATACTTAAATCATAATTTGTTGTGGGAATGGATACGTTAATAAACAACCGCACCTAGTAGGTTTACATAAGCATTAACTACTATTAGTTATTATTATTACTCTTATTACATTTACTCTCATGGCCGATTGTTTAGGTTAGTGGCATGGTCCAAATTACCCCGACTCCCAGCTCCTTCCTGCATGTGCACTAGCTCCAAGCCCCAAATATTTAAAGAGCTTCCAGGGGCTGCCTCGCCTGCATGTAGCATCAAGCCCACTTCCTGGGTTGCACGCCTCTCATTGGTTAATCACAGCCTAATCGGTTAGGCACAGTCTTCAGTTAACCATCACTGTCCCTCTCAGTCCTGCCAGGCACTGGGGCTGCTTCGTGATTTCTCCAGGTGTGATTGCTTCTTCCTCTGCTCAGAGAGGCCCAGGAGTTCTTCCAAGACCATTTGGAGGGGCCGGAGCCTCTAGACTGCAGAGTGGCCCAGAGTGGAGCAGGGAGGATGGCTCTCCACCTGCTGATTTGCACTCTTGACAAAGGGCTCAGCCCTCCTGAGGTGGGAGCCTTCCACCTCCCTCCCCCAAAGAAAACCCACTCTTCCCAATGTGAGTGAGCAATGGGGATTTCACTGGAGATGAGACCAAGGATGTGGTCTTACGGCACACCATGCAGCAAACTACCTGATAGACACTTTTTAACTTACTCGGATTCCTTCCCATTCATCCTTCTGCCAGGAGGCCTCCCTCGGCCTTTTGTCTTCCTCTTCCTTTTTTTTTTTTTGGTGTGTGTGTGTGTGTTCTTTGGAATCATTTTCATGTTTTGCCTGCCCCCTGGTATATTGCTCTCTTCAACCCCCAAGGTGCCCATCAGAGCTGCTTTTCAGTACAGAAGTCCCCTCCTAAGAATGACTTCTCATACCAGCTGCTGAGAGATTAAATGTTTCTTCTTAAGTTGCACAAAATAAGGTTCCCATGCCTTGGGGGGGTCATTGCCCCACCTCACTGACCAGCTTTCTTGTCAGTGTTTTCAGCTCTACTCAATGCTGGATTCATTTCCAACCCACAGAGGCTTGTGCTGCAGAACTTGCTCCGTCCAGTGCCACAGCCCTCCTGGCTTACAGAGATGTCTGTGGTGTGGTGTCCGGCTCCCTGGGGATGGGTAGCCTCTCCCCCCTTGGCTACAGTTGTCTTTATAACAGGTGTTCCATGCCTTGGGCTATAGCTACCCACTGAGAATCCCCAGTGATGGCAGGCTCTCCCCACTTAAGACGAGCCCAGCCAAGTCTGTGCCTCTTCAGGAAGATTACCCGAACTCCCAGCCTTTTGCTAGATCCGTGAGTGCTCTGGGGTCAGACCATATGTGGCACTGGCAGGGCCCAGCTGTTAGGTGGAAATGGTTTGCCTGGCTGGATCCAGTCCACAGAGCACCTGCATCTAAATTACCTGGGGAATGTGCAAAAAAATATAAACGCCTGGGCTTTCCCAAGACCTACCGAATCCGAACCTTGGGAGGTAGGGATGAAGAACCTGAATTTTAAACAAAGGTCTTAGCTAATGCTTCTGCATCCCAAAGTTTGAGAGTCACTGCCCTAGGCCACTCAGAGCTCCCTCGCTGAGCCACTGTGGACATGGAACGTGAGTGGGAAATCAACTGCTCTGTTAAGCCACTAAAAATTCAGGATTAATTTGTTATCACAGCATAGCATATCCTTACCAGTCTAAATTCTTCATCTTTCAGTGATGTTGGACAATTGACTTATTTATCATTAAGGAGTTTAATGAGATTTGCTTCAAGCTCCAGTAACAGTGGCTGGTGACGCAGTATCTGACTGCAGTGGGCGGGGCTGGGACATCTAAGGTGTCAGGTGTACAGAGCCCTCACTCTTGGGTTTGTCCCAGTACAGGTTAGCCCCGGAGAGGGAGTACCTTTTTAAAGTTCACACCCTGGGTTCTTCTCTTGCCTCACCCTTGTCCTGGTTCTGGCCCTGGCAAGGACCTTGGAGAAGCCCAAGTTGTTAATCTAAGCATTGCTGTGGAGAGCTCCTGCTTTTTCTTCAAGGAACAAATAAAAATGATCTATACCTTCCCCTTCCTTCATGTGACGAAGACTTGCTGACACACTTGTGCCAGGGCTAGGCACTGGCCGGGTCCTCGAGTTGGTCACAGTCAAATGAGGAGGCAGATGAATAAGGAAATCATGGGGCCATTGGTCCTGAAAGGAGGGGATGAGTCAAGAGCTCTGGAGCCGGGAAGAGGCAGGGACCTGCTCAGCTTGGGCTCCGAGGGCAGCTCAGCTTCCCTGACAGATGATGATGTGAGAACACCTAACAGAGCAGTGCCTCATACTTGCGTTTGGAGAAGGGTTGGATGAGTGTAATTGATGATGCTTGTTCAGATGCCCCAGATGGCCGATGATTTATAACTGGGCGCTTCCCATTATTGGGGCCCAGATTTGATGGGTTTTCTAGAGAAGGTGATTCCAGAACACTCACCCACTGAGAGGGCAGGTGCCAAGTGCTGGACCGGGTGCCCGGCACTGTGCCTGGTCACAGGAAGTGCTCAGGAAAGGTCAGCTCTTCTTCCTTCACTTCTGTTGGCAGGAGCTGAGCTGTGGGAATGGTCAAAGGGAGGGAGGAGGTGAGAAGCTCTATAAGGAAGAAATTGACGGCATTATTAAAAATCATAGTAATATTAATTGAACACTTAGGATTTGCCAGGCATGGTCTAAGCACTTTACCTGTAAGAGCTCACCAAAAACCTCATGAGGGCGATACCTGTATTCATCTCTTACACCTGCTGTGATAAACCACCACAAACATAATGGCTTAAAACAGCACAAACTTATTATCCTGCAGTTCTGGAGCTCAGGAGTCTGACTCTCACTAGGCAAAAATCAAGGTGTTGGTAGGGTGGTCATCCTTTCTGGAAGCTCTAGGGGAGATTAATTTCCTTGCCCTTTCTAGCTTCTGGAGGGCACCCGCATTTCTTGGTTCATGGCCCCTTCCATCTTCAAAGCCAGCAACATCAGTTGAGTCCGTCTCAGCTGCCAATGCTTTGGTTCTCTCCTGCCTCCCTCTTCCCCCTTTAAAGATGCTTATGATTACATTGGGTCCACCAGGATCATCCAGGCTAATCTATTTATCCTAAGATTAGCAGATCAGCAAGCTTAATTCCACCTGCCAATCTTAATTATCCTTTGTCAGGTGACTTGCCATATTCCCAGATCCCGAGGAGCAGGACATGGACGTCTTTGGGGAGCCTTATTTTGCCTACATGAGAAAGTACTCTTATTGAGGGAGGTGCTGTTAAAGGAAAAACAAAGGCTATCTCAGTGATTAGAAGGTTGAGTACCGAGTTTACTTATTTATTAGTCAATGGAAGACACGCAGTGGAGGAAATTCATCGAGTGGCTTCTGGAAGGGAAAATGTCAGGGAATTTTATGTGCTAGGGAAGGGAGGTTCGTTGTGACTATGTTAATTAAGAGTTGCCATTTGCCCCCGGATTGGATGGAATGAGTCCATTGGCTTTTGTACATGGTCAGTTAATGTAAGTCTCACTGTGTATTGGTTAAGAAAGAGCCTTCAGTTAGGTCTGTGGATGGTCTTTTGATCTGGGGTCTCTCCAAGTCCATAGGTGGTTATTAGCCTCAGCTGGTTAGAGCCAGTGTGGTGAAACACAGCACACCGTGCTGCTGCACCAGATGGAAGGGCCTTCTTTTATCTCTCATTGCTCCCAATTTACAGATGAGGAAACTGAGGGAGGTCATGTAGTTTGTGAATAGAAGAGCCAGGATCCAAACCTGCATAGTCAGATGCCAAGGCTCCCCTTTTTTTTTAAAATTAATTAATTTATTTTTGGCTGTGTTGGGTCTTCGTTTCTGTGCAAGGGCTTTCTCTAGTTGTGGCAAGTGGGGGCCACTCTTCATTGCGGTGTGCGGGCCTCTCACTGTCGCGGCCTCTCTTGTTGCGGAGCACAGGCTCCAGACGCGCAGGCTCAGTAGTTGTGGCTCACGGGCCTAGCCGCTCCGCGGCATGTGGCATCCTCCCAGACCAGGGCCCGAACCCGCATCTCCTGCACTGGCAGGCAGACTCTCAACCACTGCGCCACCAAGGAAGCCCTAAGGCTCCCTTTTTAACCACCTCACTCCAGGACCCAAACTCCAGGCTTGACGGACTCTTCTCCTGAACCCACCCAAGCCAAGGAAAGAGGCTGCAAATGGAGAATTCAGCAGTGACACTTTCTGGAGGTTGAGAGGCCCCAGAGGGAAATTCAGTGTGTATACCTGCCAAAAATTTGGGGACAATACATTTCCTGAGAGAATGGGGACATTTGTAGATGAAATTCACCACCAGGCAGTGCCTCTTGCAACAGAAAACATGATCAGCTTCTGACATTAACCCCGGGGCAGGAAGAAGCAGCTCATTAAGCTCTGTCAGGGATGCTGACAGCCGCAGACGGGAGACCATGTTTATAAATGACTTACTGTGGGGACCAGTGACACCTCATTACAGGCGCCCATCGAGGGCCTGCGCTTCCCTCTTCATCTTCCACCATCAGTCTTCCAGTGCAGAGCCTGTAATTAAGACCTGTGTTGACTCTTGACCAATTTGTTTTGTTAAGCTGAGGAAGAACACTGCTGGTTATGTGTACACATTGAAAAGGTTGTCACATGAAAGTGTGTGTGTCCAGGGGCAGGTAGGGGGATGGGGTGGGGTGCACCCAAGACCCCTGGCTCTGCCTGCAGCCACGGAAATATGCATAAGGGACTCAGTTCCTCTGGGGCCATCACGGCAGCTAGGGGCCAGCCCTCCCTGAGCTGAGCTGGGATATCTGACACCATCATTCATGTATCACATAGAATTACCAGCTGCCATTTCCTGAGTGCCTCCTGTGAGCCAGGCTCTGTGCTGTGCCTTGTGAGCTAATTCTTACATCACCCTACCTAGTTTCTCCAGTGGAAAAATGGAAGCTTGGTGTGAAAAAATAACTTGCTGAGGTCAAGAGACACCGGTTTGGGCAGTTGCCCTAAATACATAATGTCATTTAGACCAGGAGTGGGAAAAGATCTTTGGTACAGCCCAGCGGGTGACACTGCCGTGCCTGTTAACTTGGTGGGGTAAGGTGGGGGTGGGGGACTAGAATCAGCCCCCGTCTAGCAAACAGGGAGCCCTGGAGGCTGTTGGCTGAGGATATGTGATCCCCACTGGGGGACTGCTGTCCGGGCTGTCAGAGAGCTTGCTACTGAGATAAGTACCTCTTTGGGAGACAGACCATCAGGCTCTCTCTATCCAGCTTGTCGCCTATCCTGGTCACATAGCCAGCTCCACTTGCACTGAGCCCAGATCACATGACAACTGTCTGGTGATGAACTGGCCTCCCTTACAGATTCTCTATGGATAGATGATGGATGATTTAGCCATTGCACTTCTCATGGTGAATTTAAATGTTAGCATTTGGGTATATACATCAGCTTATTGTAAGCTTGGTGAGTGTGAGTCTAGCCTTAAGGGATGGCCACACCATTTAGTTGTGGCCAAGGACAAGATCCTGAAAATCGGGGCTACAATTAGACAGCTACACTTGGTGAATTATCCTGGGAAATTTGTCAGTCATCTTTTCTGGGTGACAGTGGGTCCTTGTGGACCATCTGAAAACCCATGGCCATTACCTTTTAGTATCAAGGGAGGCAGGGCTTGACATTTTATCTGCTGACTCTGTATTCAGCACTTTTCCTGATGCCCAATATCACCTTCCTAGTCCTTTTTTTAAAAAAATTATTTTATTTATTTATCTTGGCTGTATTGGGTCTTCATTGCTGCGCGCAGGCTTTCTCTAGTTGCAGCGAGCGGGGGCTACTCTTTTCGTTGCGGTGCACGGGCTTCTCATTGTGATGACTTCTCTTGCTGCAGAGCAGGGGCTCTAGGCGCGCAGGCTTCAGTAGTTATGGCATGCGGGCTCAGTAGTTGTGGCTTGGCAGCTCTAGAGCACAGGCTCAGTAGCTGTGGCACACAGGCTCCGCGGCATGTGGGATCTTCCCAGACCAGGGCTTGAACCCGTGTCCCCTGCATTGGCAGGTGGATTCTTAACCACTGCGCCACCCAGGGAAGTCCCCTAGTCCTTTTTAAAAAGAAAAAATTATTTATTTATTTGGCTGCGCCAGGTCTTAGTTGCGGCACGTGGGCTCTTAGTTGCGGCATGTGGGCTCTTAGTTGCGACATGTGGGCTCTAGTTCCCTGACCAGGGATCAAACCTGGGCCTCCTGCATTGGGAGTGTGGAGTCTTAACCACTGGACCACCAGGGAAGTCCCCCTAGTCTTTTGTTAACAAATCTATTTTACTGAAGTACAGTTGATTTACAGTGTTGTGTTAGTATCTGGTGTACAGCAAAGTGATTTAGTTATATATAATAATTTGCATCTGCTAATCCCAAACTCCCTATCCATCCCTTTTCCATCTCACCTTCCTAGTCTTGATCTCTCAGCGGAGACTTTCAGGAGATAAGGCTCTGCCCTGGAGAAGATGGGATGGAGATAGGGGTGGGGATGAGGGCATCAAGAGTCTCCCGGCTTGACGCAGGAGAGGAAGACAGCAGGAGTCAGGCTTTCTGGTTTGCTTGCTGGGTGTTATAGGTTGGGACTCAGAGTTCTGACTGATTCCTAGCTCCTCTCTCTAAGGAGCAACTCGGAGGCTGGGCAGGGCCAGAAGTCCCTTTATTCTAGTCCCTGAGGGAGGTAAGAAAGTGATGAACCCCTGACTAGGACAGTTCATAATAAAATTCAAGACATGATGTTTTTCTTATGGAAAAGTCACTTCTTCCTGAATCTGGCAAGGAGCCCAGATACCGGCTCAGAATCTGCCTGCAAATTCTCTGGCGGTCCTCTTACTGAATTGGGGTCTATGTCCCCTTTCGTTGAATCTGGATTTACCTTGCGACTGGATGACTGATAGAATACGATGGAAATGATGCTATGTGACTTCCAAGGGTAGGTCATAAGAGGAGATATAGCTTCCTCCTGGTTCTCTTGGGATTCTCGCATTTTGTTCCCTCAACCATCACCTAAGAATACTGAAGCTGCCATATTGTGAGGAAGCTCAGGACACATGGACATGAAGGAGTACAGGCAAGCCTCCTTCCCTCTGCCCTGCCTAATGCCTGATCCACAGGGTACATGAGCATAATAAAAGAGCTGTCTTATGCCACTAAGTTTTAGGGTAGTTTTTAATGTAGTAAAATATAAGTGAAATGGTCACTGATTTTTGTGGCTCAGAATTAGACCCTTAAATTATTTGAACCAAACAGAGCTTGACAATATCCACCTCACAGGGTATGAATATGGTGATGTATATTGAAGCTGCTAGCATGCAGTAGGTTCTCAGCAAATCATGGTTTCCTACCTTTCCAGAAGGGCCTTCCTATGTCTTTTGGCCTCTCCTTTAGGGAATAGGGACCTTTACTGCCAAGGCAATAGGGAAGTTTTACATGGGCTCCACTGCCTGTTTTTAATTAAAATCATAAAAACTCTCTTTTAGCACCTTAATAACTTCTGCCAGGCTGAAGGCAAGTTTCATAAATAGAATTCTTAAAGGGAATCTGAAGCTACTTCTGTAAAATAAAACAAACAAAAAAAATCAGCCCCCAGGGCCTAACTGCAGTCACAGAAGAAAAAAAAAAAGAAGTTCCCCCGTTCCTAGAGCAAGTGGTTCTCAACGTGTACTGGAATCTTGTGGGGAGCTGGCTGAACATGCAGATTTCTGGTCCCCAACATGAAGTAAGCACTTTTGTGTGGCCCAGAAATCCTAATTTTTAAACAAGCACACCCATTCCATTGAGTTTTTTAAACAACACTTTTATTGAGATATAATTCATATATCATACACTTCAACCATTTAAAGTATACAATTCAGTGGTTTTTAGTATATCCATAGAGTTGGGCAGTCATCACCATAATTAATTTAAGGACATTTTCATCACTCCAAAAAGAAATCCTATACACATTAGCAGGTACCTCCCCCTTCCTCCCTACTCCCCTTGCCCTAGGCAACCACTAATTTGCTTTTATGTCTGTGGATTTGCCTGTTCTGGACATTTCATATAAATAGAATCATAGAAAAGATGGCCTTTTGAATGGCTTCTTTCACTGAGCATAATGGGTTTTTTTTTTGATGAAAGTTCATAATAATGCAATTGACAAGGAAATTTAGTTATTTCTGAGATATACATTTTAAAGTAGAGCATAATGTTTCCAAGGTTCACCAATATCATAGCATTATCAGTACTTCGTTCCTCTTTATTGAATAATGTTCTCTTTTATGACTATACCACATTTTATTCATTCATCAGTTGACGGCCATTTGGATCGTTTCCACTTCTTGGTTATTGTGAATAATGTTTCTTTGAACATTTGTGTACAAATTTTTATGAGGATATGTGTTTTCATTTCTCTTGAGTATATATTTCCAGGACTGGAATTGCTGAGTTATACTGTAACTCTATGGTCAATCCTTTGAATAACTGCAAGACTGTTTTACAGACTGGCTGCACCACTTCATATTTGTATCCACAACGTATGAGGGTTCTAGTTTCCCCACACCTTTGCCAGTGCATGGTGTTATATGCCTTTTTAATTATAGCCATTCTAGTGGGTGTGAAGTGGTAGCTCATCGTGGTTTTGATTTGCATTTCCTTGATGGCTAGTGATATTGAGCATCTTTTCATGGGCTTATTGGCCATTTTCCTATCTTTTTGGGAGAAATATCTATTTAGATATTTTGCCCCCCCCTTTTAAAATTGTGGTAAGAACACTTCACATGAGATCTACCCTCTTAACAAAATTTTAAGTATACAATACAGTACTGTCAACTATATGCGCATTGTTGTGCAGCAGATCTGTAGAAGGTGTTTATTTTGCATGACGCATTGAGTAGCAGCTCCCACTTTCTCCCTTCCCCCAGCCCCTGGCAACCACCATTCTACTCTCTGCTTCTGTTTGTCTATTTTAGATACTACACATAACTAGATACCACACATAAGTTGTCTATTTTAGATACTACACATAAGTAGAATCTTACAGTATTTGTCCTCTGTGATTAGCTTATTTCACTGAGCATAGTGTCTTCCAGGTTCATCCATGCTGTTGCATATAGCAGGATTTCCTTTTTAAAAAGGTTGAGTAACATTCCATTGTATTTATGTGCCACATTTTCTTTATTCATTTATCATCCATCGATGGACATTTAGTTGCTTCCACATTCTTCACTATTGTAAATAATTCTGCAATGTACATGGGAGTACAAATAAAGAAGACACAAATAAATGCAATGATATCCCATGTTCATGGATCAGAAGATTTAATATTGTTAAAATGTCCATACTATTCAAGGGATCTACAGATTCAATGCAATCCCTATCAAAATCCCACTGGAATTTTTTTTACAGAGGTAGAAAAAATACTCCTAAAATTCATATGGAGCCATAAGGGATCCTGAATAGCCAAAACAATCTTAAGAAAGAAGTACAAAGCTGGAGGCATCACACTTCCTGATTTTAAATTATATTACAAAGTAACAGCAATTAAAACAATATGGTACAGGCATAAAAACAGACATATGGAGCAATGGAAGAGAATAGAGACCCCAGAAATAAACCCATGCATATACAGTCAGCTGATCTTTGATAAGAGTGCCAAAAATTTACAATGGGGAAAGGATAGTCTCTTCAACAAACGATATTGGGAAAACTGGATATCCATGTGCACAAGAATGAAATTGGACACTTATACCATACAGAAATATCAACTCAAAATGGATTAAAGACTTAAATATGAGACTTGAAACCATAAAACTAGAAGAAAACATAGGGAAAAATCTTCATGACAT
Organism: Delphinus delphis; assembly: GCF_949987515.2. Lineage (NCBI taxonomy): Eukaryota > Metazoa > Chordata > Mammalia > Artiodactyla > Delphinidae > Delphinus > Delphinus delphis. Next base: position 17,746,308 of record NC_082697.1, on the reverse strand, counting down.
TGGTCTTGACAATGATTTCTTGGATATGAAACCAAAAGCACAGGTAACAAGAGCAAAAATAGGCAAATGTGATTACATAAAATTAAAGAGCTACACAGTAACAGAAACAATCAATAGAGTGAAAAGGCAAAATATTTGCACACTGTATCAGATAAGGCATTAATATATGAAGTATATAAGGAGCTCCTACAACTCAAAAGCAAAAAACCCCAAATAACTCAATTAAAAAATGGACAAAGGGCTTGAATAGACATCTAAAGAAGAGATACCAATGACCAACAGGTACATAAAAAGATGCTCAACATGGCTAATCATCAGGGAAATGCAAATCAAAAGCATAATTAGACATCATATCACACCTGTTAGGATGGTTATTATCAAAAAAAGCGAAGACAACAAGTCATACAGTGTTCGTGGGAATGTCATTGGTGCAGCCACTATGGAAAACAGTATGGAGGTTCCTGAAAAAAATAAAAAATGGACCTACTATATAATCCAGCAGTCCCACTCCTGGCTAGATATCCCAAAGAATTAAAAGCAGAATCTCAAAGAGATATTGACACCCCATCACTTTGAGACTCTCCATCCTAGGTTTCAGAGCTCAAGGGACCCTTTAGGAAGGGGAAGTCTAGCTCTGAGAGGGAAGGAGGTCACCATCCCTCTGAGAGTTGACGGGGGAGCAGTAGCAGAGGTCTGGCTGGTGTTCCCAGTGTGGTGCTCCCTCTAGCTCACCGTCGTAACTGAGATACCTCCACGTCCCTCCACCAGCCTGTAGACGGGCGGCTCATTACAGCTTCTGCTCACAGAACAGCTCTTAGCCCCCATCTGCACACTGAGCAGGCATTCTAGATATTCCTAGGGCCCCTCCTGAAGTATTTTTGAGAACTCCAGGGGTGCTTGCCTGCACAGCCTGAATATTTCCACTACCAATCTGTAGGTCTCAGTCATATCTCTTTGTCGTTGTTGAATTTAGCAACTGCTCTCTGAGTGGGAGGGTGTCTTCCCTTTCCTGGTCTCTTGAGGATGTGGTTTCTTGCATACAGAGCTGCTGCCTGGGATCATTCTGCTTGTCTTGGGTGCTTGACCTCTTCCAAAGGGTGGGTATATTTGCCAATGATTCCTATTTTAAGGCTGGGCACTGTTCTCCACACTTGACATGAATACCTCCATTTTTGTATTCAAGGAAGGGCTGAGGCTCAGAAAGGTTAAGTACCTTGCCCAGGGTCACAAAGCTTGTAAGGGGCAGAGACTGGCTTTGAACTCAGGAAGTCCAGCTCTGAGTCGGCTCTCAACCACCCTCTGCCTCTGAGTGCTGAGCCCAGCCCGCTGTGAGCTGGAATGCCTCCCCCAATGGACCATGTGATCCCAGGGGCATTTGCCCCACCAGCCTCTTTTTTGTATCCCCAACACTTACCACAGTGCCTGACACACTGCAGCCCAGCAGATGTACCTAATGAAGGAAGATGTCTGTTTCAAGGTGTGAGTCATAGCAAAGCTTTCATCCCACGTGGAAATTTCCGGTGCAACCATAGAAACATTGACTGGACCAGGGGGAGCCACTCCTGTTCTGAGTCACAGAGGAGTGGGAGGGTGGAGAAGTTCCCTGCTCACTCGGCCTGTCGAGGGGAGGAGCAACAGGGGCTGCTGTGCCGGTGATTGAGTCGCTGTGCCCCCGAGAGGGACCCACTGGCTGTTACAAGTCAAAACCAGGGCCCGGAACCATGGGCTATCCAAAACCACAAATTTATGAAAATAGCACTCCCTGTGGAGAAACACTGACTCAACTAAGAAGAGAAAAGCAGCATTGATGCTACCTGCTGAGAACTAAATGGGAGAAAGAGAGCTCTCAGGGTTGCTGTAAATGCCTTACACGGGAGCGGCTTGGAGATTATCTCCAGGATGCTGGGAGGGGCACTGGTCCCATCTGAGCTTCATCAACGAGACCAATGGACAGGCTTGGGCCCATAGTCTGAGGGTCCTGGCTCATCACTCACTCTGAGCACAGCCCGGATTCTCCCCCCAAGCCCTACAGACAGCAGAGGGTGTCAGCTGATTCATTCTGGTGGTCTGTACTCGGGGGTAGGCGTGGGAGGAGGACACGGTCCTGTTACTGAACAAAACTTGAGTCTGCTTGCCCGAGTGCAATAAAGCCACTCCACCGATAGCGGGCTCTGGTGAAGGAAAGTACAGCATGAATTGCAGGGCACCCAGCAAAGAGTCCAGGCAGCTGACCTCCCTGACAGCTTCCAGGGACAGGATTTTAAAGACAGGGTGAGGGAAGGGGTTGTGGGATGTGTGATCAGCTCGTGGACATTCTTCTGATTGGTTGGTGGTGAGGTAATCGGGAGTCAACATCATCAACCTTCTGGTTCTAAGCAGTGTGTGGTCTGTGTGCTCGTGGGCAGCATACCGTGAACCTCTTCCACCTGGTGGAGGTTTCAGTAGCTGCAAAACAGCTCAAAGGACACAGCTCAGAACATTACCTACAGCCCTTGAGGAGGAACTGAAGGTCCTTGACTTTGTTTAATGGCTAAACTATTATTATTTTGTCCCACTTGACTGTCTTCCTTTGTTTTTGCATTTTATCACTTCTCTGATTAAATGTATTCTTTGCAACAGGGAAGACCTAAGAGGCTAAGGTTTTTCTATAAACAAGAGGCAGGTGGAAGACGTGGGGTGGGGGGAGGGGTGTGGCTCCGGGAAGACCCTGTAGGATCCTGCTCAGTTACAGTCCTGCTGTCTTAGTTGAGTTTCTGCAGAAGTAGACTCTCGGACAAGAAAAGCGTGCAGTCATTTCTTGGGGTGGTGGCCCCAGAAAGCACCATGGGGAATGGGGAAATGGGGAAGCGAGACAAGGAAGGAGAAGAAGGAGGAGAATCTAGTCTTCAGCCACCATTGCCTGAGCCTCCTTCAGGGGCTTATTATGAAAATAGGCAGGCTCCCCCAGTGAAGGTGGCTTGAGGAGCAAGGGGTGGGCTAAGACCAGCAGTCAGTGGGTGTCAGACCTCATGGGGACTGGCTGGGAAACTACTTCTGATTTTGGGGAGAGGAAAGCAAGAAATGAAGCTCACTAAGTACTGCGATCACATTCTGGATTTCCAGCTTGGCCCGTCATTGGTGCATACGTACAAAAAAAATTAAAATATGGCTTGACACTCACATCAGAATTAAGTCACAGTTTCTTCCTGGGATGAGTGCAAAATTGCAGAGAGTTGTTCTCAAGTCGAAATGACCTGGTGTCTTCTGCTTGTGGGAGGCTGCATTTCCCAAATGTTTTCTCACAAGCAGCTATTTCCAGACACAACTCCCTGATTGTTTAGCTCCTGGTGGATCTGTTCAGTCTGGAATTTCCCCAAGGCCTCATTCCATTTGCCAGCTGAACAGATTACATTGATTGATGTGTGTGTGTGCATTTCAAGTCATTTTTAAGTAACACAAGTCTGCCTTAACCCCCAGTACTGACTGTAGTTTGTTTCCTGACATCTGGGGTGGTGCATCTGAGTGGGCCAGGAAGGACAGGAAGAAGCCAGACCTGGCTCGGACAGTTTCATCAGGGAGGCCTGGCAACTGGAACAGTCCTGGGCTTACGTGTGCCCAGAGGGCCCTCTGGGACCCACCAGACCTGGGGACCCCAGTGCTCTGAGTGGACGCTGCAGGGTCTACCTCTGAGTGCAGGGCAGATGGCAGACTTAAATTAGACCTGCTTTCCCAGGGCCCAGAGCATGACTGACCAGGCAGATGACTGGGGCCACAGTTGACCTAAGTGGCCTCTTTTTCCCTCAGAAATCCTATTGCTCTCAGTGATGTCCCAAGTTCAGTTACTTGTGTTTTTGAGAATTTGGAGCTCCTTTTTTTTTTTTTAAGCTGAAGTATAGCTGATTTACAATGTTGTGTTTTAGGTGTACAGCAAAATGATTCAGTGATATATATATTTTTTCAGATTATTTTCCATTATAGGTTATTACAATATACCAAATATAGTTCCCTGTGCTATAGAGTAAATCCTTGTTGTTTATCTGTTTTATATAAAGTAGTGTATATATGTTAATCTCATACCCCTAATTTATCCCTCCCACCCCCCTCCCCTTTGGTAACCATAAGTTTGTTTCCTATGTCTGTGAGTCTGTTTTGTAAATAAGTTCATTTGCACTATTTTTTAGAGTCCACATATAAGTGATATCATATGATATTTGTCTTTCTCTGTCTGACTTACTTCACTTAGTATGACATTTTCTAGGTCCATCCATGTTGCTGCAAATGGCAAGATTTCACTCTTTTTTATGGCTGAGTAATATTTCATTGTGTGTGTGTGTGTGTATCTATCTATCTATATATCTATATATATCACATCTTCTTTATCCATTCATCTGTTGATGGACACTTAGGTAGCTTCCATGTCTTGGCTATTATAAATAGTGCTGCTGTGAACATTGGGGTGCATGTATCTTTTTGAATTAGAGTTTTTGTCTTTTCTGGATATATGCCTAGGAGTGGGATTGCTGGGTCAGATGGTAACTCTATTTTTAGTTTTTTAAGGACGCTCCATACTGTTTTCCATAGCGGCTGCACCAATTTACATTCCCAACAGTGTAGGAGGGTTCCCTTGAGAATTTGGAGCTTTGAAGGGCTACCCCTAGGCTGCATCCCTCTCTCCTCTCTCCCCTCCCACACCTTCTTTAGCCCATCAGGCAAACCTTTGACACAGGGGCAGGGGTGTGGGAATTTAAAACCGAGGAGCTGAACCCATCTCTGGGTCCATCCTCTGCACTCACCTCACCAGGACTTGGGTTGATGAGACCGGAGCTTGGTTCTCAGATGGTCTCGGGCTCACCTTGGCATCCGGTTCTCATCTTTCAGGTGTTCTCTCCCTGACCTGGCAGTGCCACATTATAGAACAAGGCCATCCCCATACAGGTCAGCCTTGGGGCTCCTGCAGCCCAGAGCACTCCTCCTTTCGTCTTACATGGTGATCAGAGATAACCTACTCATCTCTACTGAAAAACCTGGGCCAGGGTCAGACACCTTATCCTCCTTACCTGCTGGAAGCACCTGTAAATTGCAACAGGAGTTGAACATTTCTGTTAAGGGCCAGATAGTAACTATTTTAGGCTTTGTGGGTCATATGGTCCCCATTGCAACTGTGCGAAAGCAGCCCTAGACAATATGTAAATGACTAGGGATAGCTGTGTTCCAATAACACGTTATTTACAAAAATAAGCAGTGGGCTGGATGTAGCTTGCTGGCCATATTTTCTAACCCCTGAATTAAAGTTTCGACTCTGAGAGTAATTACATTGGTTGCAATCATTTATTGAGTGCATGCAAGAAGTCCAGATTCTAGGTCCCATATCCAGAGGGTCTGCATCAGTCGCTCTTGGGTGGGACCCATGAATCTGTAGTTTTGAAATATTCATGGGTAATTATGAAGTATAGCTAGAAGTGCAGTACAGCTCACCTGCTTTTACTACTGGACTTAGAGCAGGCACTGTGGGATTAGTGGCAGAGAGGGGAGCAGAGCTCTGGTCTTCCTCCACGACTAGGATTCCTTCTGTTTCCACCTGCACATTTGGGGAATTCTAGGGCCACTCCCTGGAAAACAAGGGGTGTAATGAGCTCAGCCGTGGGCATCGATGGGCTTGGACAATGGCATGAGTTCAATCGCCTGCCTTTTAGCTCAGGAGGAACTGCCCACTGCACAGCTGAGCCCAATGACAAGAATATTCATAAGTCACATGGAGGAGAGCATAAAGCTCCCAAGAGTGGACCTGAGATATGGACACCTTGAAAGCAGGCCATCTCCTTGGCCCCAGGCCTTTGAAAAAATCAACGTATTAGTAGAAGACTAGGCTGAGCCATTTTCAGCTTGGACCCATTTATTCATTCACTCGTACATTCATTTCATTTTTCCTTCCTGTGTTCAATTAGCATTTATTTAGCACCTATTCGGAGCCAGCTCCTGTTCTGGCATCCAGGAAATACAGCTGAGTCAGATATTATCTTTGCCTTTACTGTGATTCATGTGGCCAAGGGAATATGTCTATGAGTGGTGGGGGAGGGGGAGGGGAGGAGTCAGTCTTTTGTCAGAGTTAGGGATTAGTTGGGGGCAGGATTCTGGGATGCATCAGGAGTCAGTCTGGGGTCCAGGTTCAGAAGTCAGCCTCTGGTCAAGAAACGGGGTGAAAGTCACTAGACCACACCAGTCCATTTCCTTGAACTTCATTGCCACAGAGTGGCCTTGAATATGAGTGGACGTCCTTGCTTGTCTTTCTCAGGACCAGCAACATTCATCATGATAGATCCATTCCCAGGCAACAGGGCTGTGTGTGTGACCTTGAACAAGGTGGGGAAGGGGCTTAGTCCAGAGTATCTGCTTCTCATTACAGTATTCTCTGATCATTGGGGCGAGTGTTGGAGAGAAGTAATCTGGTCAGCAAGGCCCGTTTTTGTAGAATGGGTTTTGGGACGAGAGCCATTGTAAGATTTGAAGATCACCTCATCTTAAGAGTGGATCAGAGTTCCGACACAGAAAGATATTTTGCGCTTTAGAGAGACAGTAATTTCATGAAAAGGAATTGCTAAGCCACCACCTAACCATGCCAGCGATTTTAGCTGAATATTTTTCCTTGTTAAACTCTCAGAATGTCAGAGCTGGAGGGGGGCCATCCAGGGATGGTTCTGTTTAGTTGTCTTTAAACTGTGCTCTCTGGAATCCTCCATTTTTCTGGTGGTGCCTGTGGAGATGCTGGGCTTGGGGTGTGTGCTGGGGGGTCCCTTTTATGGTCTAAGACAGCAAGGTAGTTAGAAGAAAAGTGCCCTACACCCTCTCTCCTGCCCGACCTTCCACCCCAGATCCCTTCCTCCACATTCCGTCTCTCCCTTGGGAATGAGTATTTCTGCCCATTCAGGAAAGACCTACTTGATTCTTCATCTGTGTCCAGGTGTTGAAACCAAATCCAGCCTCTTTACCCCAACACTGAATTAATTCTCAGAGACAGAGTTTTGGGTAAAGTAGAAAAGAACAGTTTTATTGCTTTGCCAGGCAAAGGGGGCCACAGTGGGCTAAGACTCTCAAAACTGTGTGTCCCGACCTAGAGAGGGTAGTGAGGAGTTTTATAGTAATGGTTCAAAGAGGGCGTGATCAGCTCACGGACATTCTTCTCATGGGTTGATGGTGAGGTAAGTGGGAGACAGCATCATCAACCTTCTGGTTCCAACTGGTCTGGGGTCTACGTGCTTGTGGGCACCTTACCGTTAACTCCTCCCACCTGTTGGGGGTTTCAGTATTTGCAAAACAGCTCAAAGATTTTTTTAAAAATTTTATTTATTTATTTATTTTTATTTTTGGCTGAGTTGGGTCTTCGTTGCTGTGCGTGGGCTTTCTCTAGTTATGGCGAGCAGGGGCTACTCTTCGTTGCAGTGCGTGGGCTTCTCATCGCGGTGGCTTCTCTTGTTGCAGAGCACAGGCTCTAGGCATGTGAGCTTCAGTAGTTGTGGCACGTGGGCTCAGTAGTTGTGGCTTGTGGGCTCTAGAGCTCAGGCTCTGTAGTTGTGGCACATGGGCTTAGTTGTTCCGTGGCATGTGGGACCTTCCCAGGCCAGGGCTCGAACCCATGTCCCTTGCATTGGCAGGCAGATTCTTAACCACTGCACCACCAGGGAAGCCCTCAAAGATATTTTTATGTGTATCCTTGATGGGGAACCAGGACCCTGCCCCAAGGCTACACTACTGTTTATTTTGACTGTTCCTCCCTTGTCTCTGCATCCCCTCCCTTCCTTAATTAGCATCTGTTTGAACCTGCCTGTTGGAACTTGAGGAAGGTCATGGAGGCTGAATGAAGCCTATTTCCTGTAATCAAGAAATGGGGGACACAGAAAGGTTTTTGTGCCCAGGAGCCCCACAGGGTCCTGCTCCATGTCAGGGTCAGCATCACCCTAGGAGAAGTGCGTAAGAGGCTATGCAGAATAGGTGGCCTTCAAGCCAGTGGCTGTAGCATCCTTCTTGTGGACACATGAGCAGCAGGGGGCGTAGGCTGGCAGAGGCCTGGCACCTGGAGAGATGGTGTGGTCTGTCTTTCCATCTTCCAAGAGACATACACCGTGGAAGAGGAATTGTTTTAAAGAAGGTTCTCTCTACATAAGTTACATTGCTTTTCCTTTTCCAGTGAGAAGGTGGGCTTAAGGTGGATGTACAGGTGAGACCCCAGCATTACACCTTCCATTCACATTTTATTTTTCCATGAAACAAATAAAAGAACATTTCCAAATGGCATTTATAACTTTGGAATGTTTCCTCTCAATTTTTGTGATATCTCCTTCTTCAGGTAGGATCAATAACTTAGTTTATCAGCTCTTCCCATTCTTGTTTTAAATTTATTCCTCCTTTGGATGATTTCATCTTTCGTTAACCAGGCTAAGGGCTTGGAGCATGGCTGTTAGGGAGGCTGGATTCCTAGCTTGCCTTTAAGATTCTTAGAGTGGAGAGGAAGAGGCAAGAGAAAGAGGGGACAGAGCTGGGAGTTTTAGGCAGCCAGGTCAGCAGAGTACTTGTTTTTTGAAGAGCAAAAATGTGAATGCCTGTGCTCTGGGGGCCCTATTTACATAGACCATGTTGTAAGTGGCGCCCCCTGGAGGCGGGCAGTGCAGCCTGCCCCAGTGAGCACTGCCTCTCCCTCTTGTCTCCCCCGGCCACGTTCATGTTCCTTGCGTGAGTCCTGGAGATGGTACCTGGGCTTAGAGAAAGGGGTGACCACTGGGGGCTGGGGGAAATGGGAAGGCATCCTAGCGGAATAGGAGAGGAGGGGGTGCAGAAAGAAGAACAGAACATTTGGAGCAGGGGGAACTGCATTTAGGAAGGCCTAGAAGCTCAAACTGGGCCAGAGCACATGTTCTTGGTCCTCCATAGAACCAAGGGCAGAAAGGGCAGAAAATGGGACAGTAAATCTTGAGGAGGCCAGTGATCCATGTTCATCCATGTCTACTCTCCTGTGTGGGAGGCTGGCTGATCATGCTTGGTCAAAGCGTGGGTGGGTTTGTGCTGCACATGCCTTATGCTGCCTTCCAGAATATTCCACCCTCCCCCTGTTCCCCCCTTCTTGGTCCTCCAACAGTGCTGTTTATCATCCCTTTGAGGTCCTGGTGTCCTTGGAGGCTTGTTGTTTCTCTCATTCTTATTGAAATTCTAATTGTATTGAGAGGACTTTAGATTGGTTTGACCAGAGATGGGCTTTTAGAAGCCAGTGAGGGTGCTTCTCTTCAGATATTTAGCAGTAATTGTCTTATGAAGTGCTCTCAAGTTCACACTCAGAGAACAAGCCTATAATTTCTATTCAAATAGTTTCTAATGAGATGATGCTTTTGTCAATTTCTGGGGCCAAGTCAGGCTGTGGAAAAAATATATTTCAGCTTCCTTGACCCTTGGACAAACTCAAAATATGCACCAAACGTGCTTTGGAGCATCCCGGAGGCATGAAAGATAGACAGCTGTGGTGCGATGGAGGACACGAGAGGTCTGAGAATCTTTATCCCTGCATCATTCCCTTATTCAAAAATCGTTTGCCAAACGCCTACTACATGCGTATGCCAGTCTGTGCTATGTGCAGGGCATCAAAGGATGAATTAGAACTGGATTCTGGGCCACATCAGTGATGTACAGCCCTGTGTGTATGAGTGTGGTGTGTGTGTGTGTGTGTGCGTGCGCGCACGTGCGCCTTTTTGTGGCAGGGAGACCATGACATCAAAGTGTGATAAGAGCATCACTCATAGGTGACCATACAATTTATCATTTAAATTGGGGGCACCTTTGGGACAAATGCTAACCCCTGGACAAGAAGCATAAAGTGGGACAGTCCTAGGCAAACCAAGACATATGGTCACCCTGCATAATTCCCCGGCACAGGGAAGATCGGAAGACAAACGGCCTCTCCCCCTCCATTCCCGAATCCCTCCAGTTACTGAAGTCCCAGCTTCATCATCCCTTCTCCGGGAAGCTTTCCCAGACCTGTCGCCACCAGACCTAATCCTCTTCATACACGCTCATAGCCCCACAGATCTTTCCTTCCTAGCACTTATCCCTGAGATGATTTTATAGGCATTTGTGTGATTATTTCACTGTATATCTGCCTTTTACACCTTGAAGATGGGACCCTTCACCACAGTTTTGTTTACCATATACGGATATTCAGTAAATACTGGAAGAGTGAGTGGGCTGAGCCTTGAAATACAATAGTCCCTTTTACCTGTGGTTTCATTTTCTGCAGTTTCAGATACCCGTGGTCAATGGCTGTCTAAAAAAAATTAGGTGGAAAATTCTAGAAATAAACAATCCATAAGTTTTAAATTGTGTGCTGTTATGAGTAGCTGATGAAATCTGGTGCTGTGCCACTCTGTCCTGCCCGGGTTGTGAATCGTCCCTTTGTCCAGCTGATCTCGCCCATCAGTCACTTATAGCCATCTTGGCTATCAGACCCGCTTCATGGTATCGCAGTGCTTGTGTTCAAGTGACCCTCATTTTACTTAATAATGGCCCCGAAGTGCAAGAGTAGTGACACTGGCAATTTGGATATGCCGAAGAAAAGCCAAAAAGTGCTTCTTTTAAAAAGGTGAAAATTCTTGGCTTACTATGGAAAGAAAAAAAAATTGTATGCTGAGGTTGCTAAGATCCATGGTGAAATGAATCTTCTATCTGTGAAATTCTGAAGAAGGAAAAAGAAATTGTGCTTCTTTTGCTGTTGCACCTCAAACTGCAAAAGTGATGGCCACAGTGTGTGATAAATGCTTAGTTAAGATGGAAAAGGCATTGAATTTGTATAATAAGATATTTTGAGAGAGACTACATTTCCCTGACTTTTATTACACTATAATTGCTCTATTTCATCATTAGTTATTGTTATTAATCTCATACTGTGCCTAATTTTTAAATTAAACTTTATCATAGGTATGTATGTATAGGAACAAACATAGTATATATAGGATTTGGTACTATCCGTGGTTTCAGGCATCCACTGGAGGTCTTGGAACATTTCCCCATGGATAAGGGCGGGGGGAACCATTGTACTATCCTGCTTAACCAGGTGGCCGGGCACCTGAAGAGAGAAGGAGTGGTGGGAAGGATCTGGAATCAGAGTATTCTGGCAGAGGGTCTGGGGGGTGTGGGGTCTGGCGTCAGGATGGTGCACGTGGGAGGTAGAAACAGCTCAGTGTGGCCGGATCACGGTGTGGCGGGACCATGGTGGCGACTGTGGAGAGGGGAGGCCACATCCTGCTGGGTTTGTGGACCACCCTGTGGTCTCTGGGCTACAGCTGCCTCCCCTACCTTTTCCAGCGTGGGGTCTGAGTAAATGAACTCTAAGGCATCCTCAAGTCGTCATTCCTTTTGGTCCTTTTGCTGATCTGGCTAATTGCTTAAGGACGTGTCTTCTAATTACCCCTCTTTTTTTTTTTTTTTTTTTTTTTTTTGCGGTACGCGGGCCTCTCACTGCTGTGGCCTCTCCCGTTGCGGAGCACAGGCTCCAGACGCGCAGGCTCAGCGGCCATGGCTCATGGGCCCAGCCGCTCCGCGGCACGTGGGATCTTCCCGGACCGGGGCACGAACCCATGTCCTCTGCATCGGCAGGCGGACTCTCAACCACTGCGCCACCAGGGAAGCCCAACCCCTCTCTTTTTACGCTCCTCATCTGGATCAAGATTTCCCTCAGTTGTGGAAAAGTTGAGCATCTAGGGAAACTCATAAATGAGATGCAAGGGCTAGTTCTAGAAAACGTGCTGCTTCCACCACATGTCCAAACAAGATAGAACTTTGGAGACAGTCACATGGACAGTTTCTCCCTCCTGCTGGACACCCAGGATAGAGGCTCCCTGTGATCTAGAGTAGCTTGGGAAGGCTGCCTCTCTGCCATCCATCGGGTGCTGACAGGATGACCAGTGAGTGCTCTTTCTAGCACTGAGAGTTCACAGGCTTATAAAATATGCACCACACAAAAGCCATCTTCATTTCTCTTCATCTACAGGTATTTTGTTGAAAGTGCTTTTTGTTTTTCCCCTCCTCGTAAGGCTCTCATGGTTCAAGATGTGACCTATCTGTCTGCGGGGCCCCTGGAACCTGGGTGGGCCTGATAACACTTCATCTTCCCCACAGCATGGCTGTGGGCAGTCCCACAAAGAGGCTGGAACCTGAGTCACCGTGTCCTGGATCTGCAAAGCCATTTCCTTAAGTGTACAGTCTGGTTCCTTGCCATTGCAGCCACTCTAATATCTTTCCAGCCCCACAGCAGCCCAGAAATTGTATCAGATAACAGCTCCCGAGTCGCCTCCCCACACACTCCCTCACCATCTCAGCTGACAGTCTGTAAAGGAAATGAGAACAGAGGCTCATTTCTAGCGGCTGCAACAAGACTTTGCAAATTAAAATGAAAAGCTTCAGTTCCCTGGATCAGCAAAGGAGGCTGAGAGGCACCTTGAAATCTTTCTCCAAACAAACTGGCCTTCCAGCTGGGCCCCGATAGAGCTCAGGCATCCTTCTCATGGCAGGGGATGCGAAACTGGGGCTTGGCAGCCCTGCTCCCAAAGTCCAATGAGGCCTCGGACCCATTCCTAGGAACTCCCGTCCCTTGGTCTTCCTCAGTCCTGGAGGCTCAAGTGGGTTCACAGGCTTCCTCGGAGATTCAGTCAGTGTGACAGTCAGGGGGCCTTTGGATCGTCCAGCCAAGTGGCTGTCAGCCCGGCTTCCCACGATGATCACCTGGTGAGGATTTAAAAGGTACGGATGCCCAGACCTCTTAAAAATTAATCCCTGGAAGAGGCCTGGGTGTCTGCATTTTGTAAAACTTCCCAGGTGATTTAATTGCACGGGGAGGAGTAGGAACTGTTGATCTCATCCAAAAGCCTCATTTCTGGGTGAGGACTCTGAGGACGAGAGAAGGAGGTGAAGTTGCCCCAGGCCACCCAGCAAGCCAATGGCTTCCTGACTTGCTGGCCCTTTTCACTACACAGGGCTGCCCTTTGCTCTGCCTTCCTTCCAGGGCTGTGTATGGATGAAGGGAAGGTAGAAAGATGCTCACCCTGAGGGTCTGGGGTCTGATAGTGTTGGTGTTTCTAAGCAGGTTTGGAGAATTGCCAGCAGGAGTCTCTTTGCATAAAGATTGAGGAGCCTCATGGGAAATGTTTCACCGTAAGGGAAAAGGTGCATCAGATATACGAAGGAGGTCCAAGTGTCACAGTCAGCTCCATGGATGGGGAAAAGCACTGGAGGCACCTGACTTGCAGCACTGTGTTTATTAGTTTGAATCATGTGAACTTGTGATACCTGGTTCGGTCTAATGAAAGTAATTTACATTTGCAGAGCATTTCACAGCTTCCCAAAGCATCCCAAGGTATGTTGTTTGGTTTGAACTTTCCACAACCTGATGAGATGGAAATAATTATTCCCAAATTTCAGATGCAGCAACTGAGGCCCAAGGAGACCCGAGGCAACTGTTCAAGCCATACGACATTTTACTGGTAGACTTGGAACTAGAATTCAGGTTTCCTGCCTCCCGAGTGTGGGAGTCTAGCTATTAGATTGGGCTGGAAATTTAAAAAGAGTAGTCTCAATCTGAAAGGCTGCAGTTTAGGATTGAACTCCGTGGATCCAGCTCCCTTGATCTTATCACATGAATGTGGATGGGCTTATCCCCGAGGGATGGGAAGAAGGGATTAACACTTAGTTTACCTTTCTGGGGCTGCCCTTCCTCCCTACACCCCTATTCTACCCTGTTTCAACACCCTCAAATCTTCTGTAGAAGAAGGTGCATGGCCATGAAGTTCCTTGCATTTTACTTTAAGGTGCCTCTATTTGTGAGAGCCAGCCTGGCATAGTGGTTAAAAACACAGACTGCCTAGATTTGAATTATCAGTCTGTCACTCACCAAATATGAGGCCTGAAAACAAAAGTTACTGTATTTTTCTCTGCCTCTCTCCCCTCAGTGGAGATAATAATGGCTCCTATGCTATAAGATTATAAGGAGGATTAAATAAGTTAATTATAAGCACTTATGTTAGCTAAATGCTATAGAAACCAATAAACCCCCAAATCTCAGTGACTTAACACAACAAAGGTTTGTTTTTCACTCATGCTGAGTGTGATGGGGTCGGGTAACCCTCCAGAGCCCTCCATGTTGGACTCAGTTGATCCAGAGTCCCTTCATCTTACGAAGCATCTCAACACATGGTTTCCACAGTTTTGTAAATAGCTCATAACTGAAGGTGATACATACCCTCTCCCCTCAGAGTCTATTGGCCAGAATCAGCCACATGGGCCCCATAGAATTACAAAGGAGTCTGGGAAATGCAGGAACTATTTGGTGAACACCATTTGTCTCTGCCAGTATATGTAAGTTTTGTTAAATATAAAATTAATATGATTTTTAAAGAAGATTCACTTTTGTGTTGATAGTTTAATCTTCTTATCACCATTTTGTATTTTATTCCTGTTTATTATTTCTTACTTTACTCTCAACTTAAAGTTTTATGGCTTCTTATCCTTTTCTATTTTCCATTCATTTTGCTTTGTCCTGATCATGACCAGTAAGTAGTTTGGCAGAGACCGTAGGCGTGAGAAACCCTCTCAACATCTGGGAAATCTGGAGGCCGCCATTCTTCCTGGTCCAGCTACTTCTGTAGCTACCTCCTTGGCTTCCCTAGGATGAGTCCTCTGATTCTTCCAAAACTCTCACCCTGAGATGCGTATGGAAGCCACAGCTCAGCCTCACTGGGGCTTTGATTTTCTTCCTGTAGTTGCGTGTGCTTGAGTTGTTGGAAAGGTGTTGCCATTGACATTTGCTTGCCCGATGCAAGGTGCTGTATGTTTTAACATCCATGGTTTCTGCAACATGTAACTTTGCCTTTTGAAGACAAACAGGGAACGCCAGTAGCAAGCCAACCCAGGGGGCGTGGCTAGCAGAGGTCCTATCCAGGGAGGTACCACGGGTCAGTGTTGGTGAAGAGCCAGATGGCGCTGACGTTTCCTACAGGTGCCCACAAGTGGGTGGCACCGCCAGCCCCCAAAACTCCGCCTCCTGAGCTATCCACCTCCCACCTCCGCAGGCCTTGTAGGGTAGGTCCCTTGACCCCTTTCCCTTTAAGAAGTGTTCAGCAGAAGCCCTATGGAGAGGGGCCAACTCTGTAATTTTTTTGAATGGAGTCAGCTGGGAGGTCAAGTGCATTTGTCAGGAAAGTAGGAAGCAATGTGAGCTGGCTGAGAATTCTAAAATCTGAAAAGAAGAGAAGCTGATCCCTCTGCAGAGTAGGGGCCTGGAGTCCTCCTGGGAAAGCACTTGGGACATAGGGAAGAGCCAGGGCCAGGATTCTCTGCTCTGGCTCCGTCTCCCTAAGGGTTGATAGATGCCTTTCTGGGAAGCTTGGGTGGGCACCAAGCAGAGGGATTTCTTCTGTTCGTAGAGTTCAGGCCATGATGACAGTATATGCCCCACATCGTGCATCTAATCCCCCTGCCCCCAGGACCTCTAGGGGTGGCATTTCTTTCACATAAATGTCTCAACTCCCGGTCCCACAAAGAAACCCATCTCTTGCCCAACCCTAGATAGAGGAATTTCCCCCCCATCTTTTCTTGACATAGTGCCGGACTTATAGGCCCTACATCACTGTTCCTGTGAATTTTCTCTGCTCAGCTGATTCTCCAATAATCCTCATTCCAGTTTTAAAAACAAACAAACAAAAACTACAATCTCCTTAACCTGTATCAGACTTTGGACCAGTTGAGCTGGGCTTGTGAGAGTCAAGGTGAACTGCTTCTCAGGGAACTGTGACTTTTATTGATAACAAGGCCTGCGTCTCCAGATCCTGTGATCAATCTCGAGTACACTCCTTGGAGACAAGGCATTTCTTCTCGACTTATCTGGTTGGGACTGTAAAGGCATAAATCCTGATGCATTGGCTTAAAGAGTAGGCTTTAATATTAATTTCTCCAAGATGCCTGGAATTTAGAATATTCATCTCATCATATTCCCGATTGCAGGTCTTTTATCTCTCCAGTGGCATAGTCAAGGAGAATTGGCCAACATTTTCCTTTCTCTGTATATTATGTGGTCCTCTTTGGCTCTTGTGACCCGCACAGTTCGTCTTTCTGGTTCTAACAAGACTTGAGTTGCTTTAGCACATTTCCCCTCTGAAGGCACCCACAGTCTGTTTAGACACGTGGTGCCTCTCTGAGGATCTTTTAGGTTGCATTTATTCCGCAACTCTGGGGCAGAATTAGTTATCTCTGGAGAATTGGATGTCAGGGCTGTCTGGTTTGCCCCTTGGGGCCCTACTTGGAGCCATTAGTGATGGCTGATTGCTTTCCAAGACCACTCTCAAAGAGGCAGGTGTATTCACCTTCGAGGAAAATTCCTCACCCAGCTTCTTATTTTGCAAAGAACCTGCTGGAACTGAATGGTGGAATATAGCATAAATCCTGGGGGAAGCTTTACCCACCGTTCTCATCCACAGTTTAGTCTATTAAAGCTGGTCCTTCTCTGCTTACTTCCATCTTCAAGTGGGATGTTCTCAACCAAGTGGAGCAATTTTTTTCCTTGATTTTTATCCTCAGAGCAGTGCTCTGGGGCCCGTGGGCCCTCATTGCCTGGAGAAGTGAGGGAACTCCTAGTAGTAAGATGGACCAAAGACTTTTCAATTTCTACTGGGGAAGGGTGTGGGGACTGAGGACAATGGCTAAAGAGGGCCTATCTTTATCACTAAGGTTCTGATTATTTTACCAGGGGGATATATTTATGTATTACCTGTGTGATTAAAAATTAAGCAAACGAATAACTGAACACTTTATGTGTTAGACTGTACTGAATACAATCAAATGCGTTGAATTGAACTAAACCCAAAAGAAAGCAAAGACTCTGCTTTGATGACTTGTAAGAGAGACGTTTTCCATCTCATTTTCTTTGCCTTTGGTCAGTGGAGAGTTAAGAATATTTAAACCAGTTTTATTAAAATTATATCTTAACAGATGTGAAACTTGTCTTCGTAATATCTAGTGTGACAAGAAATCCTAAGGAATTGATCAGATTGTATTCCTGCTTTGGTACAACATAGTTTTAATTATTGTAGCTCATTTCAAAGTTGTTTAGTTATTCTTGTGGGTTAATTTTTTTCAGATAAACTTTCAAATGATTTTTTTCAAGTTATCTATTAAAAGACTCATATGGATTTTGATTGAAGCAGAATTAAATTTATTCTTTAAATGTTGCTAGAATTGGCGCTTTGGCTGTAGTTATTCTCCCCATCTGCTGCATCTCTTCATTTATTCTCATCTTCCTTTAGGTCCTGAGACAGAGTTCTGTAGTTTCCTTTATATGGGTCCTGCACATTTCTTAAGTTTATTCTTAGATTTTTTATATTTTGTGCTGCTATTGTGAGTAAAATCTTTCTCTCTCATTATGTTTTCTGACATATAATGGATGGTATATTAATGAATTAATTCATTAGTTCTGTAAGTATGAATAAGGAAACCATTTATTTTGCATACATATTTTACAAACTGTACGTCTACCAAATATCCTTACTTATTACATTTTTAAGTGAAATATAGTTGACATACAATAATATTCTGTTAGTTTCAGGTGTACTACACAGTGATTTGACATTTGTATACATTATGAAATGATCACCATTAGTCTAGTAACCTTCTGCTCCCATACAGAGTCACTACCATGTTATTGACTATATTCCCTGTGCTGTATATTATATCCCTCTGCTTTATTTATTTGATAACTGGAGGCTTGTGCCTCTTTATCGTATTCACCCCTTTTGCCCACCACTCACCCCCCTCTCCTCTGGAAACCACCTATTTGTTTTCTGTCTCTATTAGTCTGTTTTGTTTTATTTATTTGTTTTGTCTTTTAGATTTCATACATAAGTGAGATCATATGATATTTGCCTTTCTCTGTCTGGCTTTTTTCACTTAGCATAATACCCTCTAGATCGATCCATGTTGTCACATATGTCAAAATTTCTTTTTTGTGTGTGACTGGGTAATATTCCATTGTATATATACACCACATCTTTTTCTCTCTTTAAATTTCTTTTATTGAAGTATGGTTGATTTACAATGTTGTGTTAGTTTCAGATGTATAGCAATATGATTCAGTTGTGTGTGTATCTTTTTCAGATTCTTTTCCATTATAGGTTATTACAATATATGGAATATAGTTCCCTGTGCTCTACATTAGGTCCTTGTTGCTTATGTATTTTATGTATAGTAGTGTGTATCATCTCAAACTCCTAAGTTATCCCTTCCCACCCCTTTCCCCTTTGGTAATCATAAGTTTGTTTTCTATGTCTGTGAGCCTGTTTCTGTTTTGTAAATAAGTTCATTTGTATCATTTTTTCAGATTCCACATGTAAGTGATATCATATAATATTTGTTTTTCTCTCTCTGACTTCACTTATTATAATCTCTAGGTCTATCCAAGTTGCTGCAAATGGCATTATTTCATTTTTATGGCTGAGTAATATTCCATTGTATATGTATATACCACATCTTCTTTATCCATTCATCTGTGGATCGACATTTAGGTAGCTTCCATGTCTTGGCTATTGTAAATAGTGCTGCTATGAACATTGAGGTGCATGCATCTTTTTGAATTAGAGTTTTTGTCTTTTCTGGATATATGCCCAGGAGTGGGGTTGCTGGATCATATGATAACTCTATTTTCAGTTTTTTAAGGCACCTCCATAATGTTTTCCATAGTGGCTGTACTAATTTACATTCCCATCATCAGTGTAGGAGGGTTCCCTTTTCTCCAAACCCTCTCCAGCATTTATTATTTGTAGACTTTTTTATGATGGCTGTTCTGACTGGTGTGATGTGATACCTCATTGTAGTTTTGATTTGCATTTCTCTAATAATTAGCGATGTTGAGCATCTTTTCATGTGCCTGTTGGCTCTCTGTATGTCATCTTTGGAGAAATGTCTATTTAGATCTTCTGCCCATTTTTTGATTAGGTTGTTTATTTCTTTTTTATATTGAGTTGTATGAGCTGTTGTATATTTTGGAAATTAAGCCCTTGTCAGTCACGTCATTTGAGAATATTTTCTCCCAGTCCAAAAGTTGTCTTGTCATTTTGTTTACAGTTTCCTTTGCTGTGCAAAAGCTTATAAGTTTGATCCATTTGTTCAGTTTTGCTTTTATTTCTTTTGCCTTGGGAGACTGACGTAAGGAAACATCGCTACGATTTATGTCAAAGAATGTTTTGCCTGTGTTCTCTTCTAGGAGTTTTATGGTTGTCATGTCTTATATTTAAGTCTTTAAGCCATTTCGAGTTTATTTTTGTCTTTGAGTGTTCTAATTTCACTGATTTACATGTGACCGTCCAGCTTTTCCAGCACGACCTGCTGAAGAGACTGTCTTTTCTCCATTGTTTATTCTTGCCTTCTTTGTCGATGATTAATTGACTGTAGGTGTGGGGGTTATTTCTGGGCTCTCTATTCTATTCTGTTGTTCAATATGTCTGTTTTTGTGCAAATGCCACAGTGTTTTGATTATTGTAGCTTTATAGTATTGTCTGAAGTCTGGGAGGGTTATGCCTTCAGCTTTTTTTTCCCCCTCAGGATTGCTTTGGAAATTCTGGGTCTTTTGTGGTTCCATATAAATTTTAGGATTATATGTTCTAGTTTTGTGAAAAATGTCGGGTAATTTGATAGGGATCACATTAATTCTGTAGATTGCTTTGGGTAGTATGATGATTTTAATAATATTAATTCTTCCAGTCCAAGAACATGGGATATATTTCCATTTCTTTGAATCACCTTCAATTGCCTTTATCAATGTTTTATAATTCTCAGTGTGTAAGTGTATAGTTCTCTCCTTCATCAGGTTTATTCCTCAATATTTTATTTTTTGACACAATTTTAAAAGGAATTTTTTTTTTTACTTTCTTTTTCTGATATTTCATTGTTAGTGTAAAGAAATGCAATGGATTTCTGTATGTTAATGTTATATCTCGCTACCTTGCTGAATTTGTTTATCAGTTCTAATAGTTTTTGTGCGGATGCTTTAAGGTTTTCTATATAGAGTATTATGTCACCTGCATATAATGACAATTTTACCTCTTCTCTTCCAATTTGGATACCTTTTATTTCTTTTTCTTGTCTGATTGCTGTGGCTAGGACTTCCAATACTATGTTGAATAGAAGTGGTGAGAGTGAGCATCTTTGTCTTGTTCCAGATTTTAGCAGGAAGGCTTTCAGCTTTTCACCATTGAGTATTATGTTGGCTGTCAGTTTGTCATAAATAGCTTTTATTATGTTGAGATATGTTCCCTCTATACCCACTTTGGTGAGAGTTTTTTTTTTTTATCATGAATGTATGTTGAATCTTATCAGATGGTTTTTCTGCATCTATTGAGATGATGTGGCTTTTGTCTCTTCTTGATGTGGTGTATTACATTGATTGATTTGTGTATGTTGAACCATCCTTGTGACCCTGGGATGAATACAACCTGATCATGGTGTATGATCCTTTTTATGTGTTGTTGGATTTGGTTTGCTAATATTTTGTTAAGGATTTTTGCATCTCTCTTCATCAAAGATATTGGCCTGTAATTTCTTTTTTGGTAGTGTCTTTGTCTGGTTTTGGTATCAGGGTGATGGTAGCTTCATAGAATGACTTTGGGAGTGTTCCCTCCTTTTCAATCTTTTGGAATAATTTGGGAAGGATCAGTATAAGTTCTTCTTTGTATGTTTGGTAAAATTCCACAGTGAAGCCAGCCAGTCCTGGACTTTTGTTTGCAAGGAGGTGTTTTTGATTTTGTTTTTTTTTAAATTACAGATTCTGTTTCACTTCTAGTGTTCAGACTGTTCAAATTATCTATTTCTTCTTGATTCAGTTTTGGTGGGCTGTATGTTTCTATAAACTTGTTTCTTCTAAGTTGTCCAAGTGGTTGGCATATAATTGTTCATAGTATTCTCTTATAATTTTTTGTTACTGTGGTATCGGTTGTTATTTCTCCTATGTCATTTCATATTTTGTTTATTTAGGTGCTCTCTCTTCTCTTCTTGGTGAGCCTGGCCAGAGGTTTATTGATGTTGTTTACCCTTTCAAAGAACCAGCTCTTGGTTTTATTGATTTTTTTCCATTGTTTTTTAAATCTCTATTTTATTTATTTCCTCCCTGATCTTTATTATTTCCTTCCTTCTGCTGACTTTATGTTTTGCTTGTGCTTTTTCTAATTCTTTTAGGTGGTAGGTTATGTTGTTTATTTGAGATTTTTCTTGTTGTTTGAGGAAGGCCTGTATTGCTATGAGCTTCCTTCTTAGCCCTGCTTTTGCTGCATCCCATAGATTTTGTATGGTTATGTTTTCATTGTCATTTGGTCCATTGGTTTTTTGGTAGCATGTTGTTTTGGTTTTTTAGTAGCATGTTGCTTAGTCTCCATGTAATTTTTTTTTTCTCATTTCTCTTCCTGTGGTTGATTTGTAGTTTCATGCCATTGTGGTCAGAAAAGATGCTTGAAATCATTTCTAAATTCTTAAATTTTTTGAGACTTGTTTTGTGTCCTAGTATGTGGTCTATCCTAGAGAGTGTTCCATAAATGCTTGAAAAGAATGTGTATTCTATTTTGGGGGGATGTAATGTCCTGAAAATATCAATTAAGTCTAACTGTTACGTCATTTAGGATCTCTATTGCCTTATTGATTTTCTGTCTGGAAGATCTGTCCATTGATGTCAGTGGGGTGTTAAGGTCTTCTACTATTATTGTCTTACTGTCAATTTCTCCTTTTATGTCTACTGGTATTTGTTTTATGTATTTAGGTTCTCCGATATTGGGTGCATATATGTTAATGAGTATAATATCCTCTTCTTGTTTGATCCTTTTATCATTATCTAGTGGTCTTCTTTCTCTTTTTTCTTATGGCCTTTGTTTTAGTCTATTTTGTCTGATACGAGTATTACTACCCCTGCTTTCTTGTCATTTCCATTTGCATGAAATATCTTTTTCCATCCCTCACTTCCTATCTGTGTGTGTCCTTTGCCCTAAAGTGGGTCTCTTGTTGTTTTATTATCCAGTCTTCCACTCTATGTCTTTTGATTGGAGCACTTAGTCCATTGACATTTAAGGTAATTATTGATAGGTATGTGTTTATTGCCATTTTAGTCCTTGTTTTCCAGTTGATTTTGTATTTCTTCTTTGTTCCTTTCTTTTTCTTTTTCCATTGTGGTTTGATGGTTTTCTTTTCTATTATGCTTGAGTTCTCTTCTTTTAGGTTTTTGTGAATTTATTGTATGTTTCTGATTTGCAGTTACCTTGGTTTTCAAGTATGTTAACCCATTACTATATCTACGTGATTTAGACTGGTAGTCATATAAGCTCAAACACATTCTAAAAAATCTATATTTTCTTACTCCCCTCCTCCATATTTTATGATTTTGTATATTTTACATCTTCGTGTTTATCCAAAGTTTTTTAATTGTTTTTAAAATCTATGTACTGGCTTATTTAAGTGATCTACAATCCTTTTATATATTTGCTTTTCCTATTGTGATTTTCCCTTTCCTATAGATTCTTGCTTCTTTTCTATTTAGAGAAGACATTTCAGTATTTCTTTTAGGATAGGCTTAGTATTGCTGTATTCTTTTAGTTTTTGCTTATCAGAGAAATTCTTTATCTCTCTTTCTATTTTAAATGATAATCTGGTTGGGTAGAGTATCCTAGGTTGCAGTTTTTCCCTTTGAGGACTTTGAATGTGTCGTGCCACTCCCTTCTGGCCTGCAATGTTTCTTTTTCTTTCTTTTTTTTTTTCTCACATCTTTATTGGAGTATAAATGCTTTGCAATGTGTGTCAGTTTCCGTTGTACAACAAAGTGAATCAGCTATATGTATACATATATTCCCATATCCCCTCCCTCTTAAGCCTCCCTCCCACGCTCCCTATCCCATCCCTCTAGGTCGTCACAAAGCATCAAGTTCATCTCCCTGTGCTATGCAGCAGCTTCCCTCTAGCCATCCATTTTACATTTGGTAGTGTATATATGTCAAAGTTACTCTCTCACTTCATCCCAGCTTCCCCTTCCCCCCTGTGCCCTCAAGTCCATTCTCTACATCTGCGTCTTTATTCCTGCCCTGCTGCTAGGTTCATCAGTACTGCTTTTTAAAATTCCATATATATGTGTTAGCGTATGGTATTTGTTTTTC
This sequence comes from Delphinus delphis, assembly GCF_949987515.2. Classification (NCBI taxonomy): domain Eukaryota; kingdom Metazoa; phylum Chordata; class Mammalia; order Artiodactyla; family Delphinidae; genus Delphinus; species Delphinus delphis. The sequence goes on along the minus strand of NC_082697.1, from coordinate 17,723,128 downwards.
TCTTTCTGACTTACTTCACTCTGTATGACAGATTCTAGGTCCATCCACCTCACTGCAAATAACTCAATTTCGTTCCTTTTTATGGCCGAGTAATATTCCATTGTATGTATGTGCCACATCTTCTTTATCCATTCATCTGTTGATGGACATTTAGGTTGCTTCCACGTCCTGGTTATTGTAAATAGTGCTGCAGTGAACATTGTGGTACGTGTATCTTTTTGAATTATGGTTTTCTCAGGGTATATGCCCAGTAGTGGGATTGCTGTGTCCTGCAATGTTTCTGTAGAGAAATCAGCTGATAGTCTTACAGGGGTTCCCTTGTAACTTTTTCTCTTGCTGCATTTAGAATCCTTTCTTTAACTTTTTCCATTTTAATTATGATATGTCTTGTTGTAGGTTTGTTTGGGACCCTCTGTGCTTCCTGTAACTTGATATCTGTTTCCTTCTTTAGGTTTTTGAAGTTTTCAGCCATAGTTTCTTCAAATACATTTTCAATCCCCTTTTCTCTCTCTTCTCCTTCTGTGATCCCTATTGCATATAGATTGGCACACTTTATATTATTCCACAGGTCCTGTAGGTAGCTTTCATTTTTTTCATTTGTCTTTATGTCTGCTGTTCTGATTGGGTAATTTCCATTATTCTATCTTCCAGATCACTTATTTGTTCTTCTACATTATTTAGTTTGCTATTTATTGACTTTAGCTTGGTTTTCATCTCAGCTTTTGAGTCGCCTAATTTTGATTGACTCCTCTTTATAGTTTCTATTGATAGTTTCTTGTTACAGTGATCTGCATTTCTATCAATAGCCTTTCTTAATTCCTTTAGCATTTTTTTTTTTTTTTGGCGGTACGTGGACCTCTCACTGTTGTGGCCTCTTCCGTTGCAGAGCACAGGCTCCGGACGCGCAGGCTCAGCAGCCATGGCTTACGGGCCCAGCCGCTCTGCGGCATGTGGGATCTTCCCGGGGCACAAACCCGTGTCCCCTGCATCGGCAGGCGGACTCTCAACCACTGTGCCACCAAGGAAGCCCTCCTTCAGCATTTTTATTACCTCCTTTTTGAACTTGGGGTCTGGTAGAGAGGTCTATTTCATTGATTGTTTATTCAGGTGATTTCTCTTCTTTTAATTGGGAGTGGTTTCTCTACTTTTTCATTTCTCTGATGCTATGAATTTAGGGGAAACAGTTATCTACTGTAGCCTCAGAGGGCTGTTTTTATGTGGGAACATTCCTGTGTAGCCTGCATGAGTCCAGTATTTTTGGTGCAAGGGTTGTTTTTGGTGTGGATGCCTGCCATATCTTCCCTCAGGGTGTGCTGACCATTATCCCCTTAATAGCGGGTGTACTGGTGTTGTGATGACCAGAGCCTGCACTGGATGTTGGGCAGGGCCTCCTCTTTGCTCTCTGGTTGTCACAGCCCTGTCAGGGGCAGGGTCTGCTTCCCAGTTGTTGGAGTAGAAGTTCCCAGATCCAGTTCTAAGCTGTGGTGTGAGGTAGGTGGGACTGGAGCACTCCTGCTGGGAAAGACTGTTGCTGCTGGCACTGGACTCGCCTCAGCTATGAGAGCACAGTAATCAACTCAGATGTCCCCCAGGCACTGCCGCCAGTGTAAGTCTCCTGAAGTTGTGCACCTGCTGGGAATCAGCTCAGATTTCAGCCTTGCCTCCATGTGTGGGCAACCCGCCAGTGCTTATATGCTCCCAAAGCTCATAGCAGCTGAGCTGTGCCAGCTGTGAGCACACTGAGAATGAGGCTTCTGTTGTGGGGCCATGCCCCTCCCCTTGTGCCTGTGTTAACAGTGTGGCTCCTATGGCTGAACTGGGCTCCGTCCTGTGCACACCCCCAGTTGCAGCCTGGACCACGTTCCAGGCCCTTCAGGTTGTCTCTGCCCAGCGAAACCAAGTCCTCTCCCAGGGTCTGTCCACTGAAGCCTGAGTTTCAGCACCCAGCCACTGAACATATTCACTGGCTTGGAAGTGCAGCAAGGTGGCCAGGACCATCTGTGTTGGTCTCTCTCTGTCCTGCCTGCTGCAAGCTGGCTGCTGCACTCTCCTCTGAGCCTCCCTATCTGTCCTGGTGGACCTCCCAGTTGGTGAAGGGGGTTCCCAGGGTGAGGGAACATTTTGTCTTCCACAATTCTCTGCCAGGGGTGCACATCTTGATTCTTTTTTTGTTTCATCCTACTTGGTTACATGGTGATCTTTCTTGCAGCTTTGGCGGTATGAGATCGTCTGCCAGCATTCAGTGGGTATTCTGTGAGAATTGTTACACATGTAGGTGTATTTATGATGTGTCTGTGGGAGGAGGTGTGCTTCACGTCCTTCTATTCCTCCATCTTGATCTCTGCCCCTACCACATCTTCTTTATCTATTTACCTATCAATGAACACTTAGGTTGCTTCCATATCTTGGTTATTGTAAATACTGCTGCAATGAACATTGGGGTGCATATATATTTTCAGAGTAATGTTTTTGTTTTCTTCAGGTCAATACCCAGAAGTGACATTGATGGCTCAGATGGCAGTTCTATTCTTAATTTTTTTGAAGAAACTCCATACTGTTTTCCATAGTAGCTGCACCAATTTACAATCCCATAAACAGGGCGTGAGGGTTCCCTTTTCTCCACATCCTCGCCAATACTTGTTGTTTGTTGTTTTTTTGATGATAGCCACTCTGTATGAAGTGGTATATCATTGTGGTTTTGATTTGCATATCCGTGATGACTAGTGATGTTGAGCATCTTTTCATGTGTCTGTTGTTCATCTGTATGTCTTCTTTTTAAAAATGCCTATTCAGGCCCTCTGCCCATTTTTTAATCGAGTTGTATTTTTTTGGTGTTGAATTGTGTGAGTTCTCTGTGCATTTTGGATATTAACACCTTATCAGATATATCATTTGCAAATATCTTCTCCCATTCAGTAGGTTGCCTTTTCATTTTGTTGATAGTTTCCTTCACCGTGTAAAACTTTTTAGTTTCATTTGGTCTCATTTGTCTTTTTGTTGTTGTTGTTGTTGTTGCTGTTGCTTGAGGAGACATTTCCAAAACGATATTACTAAAACTGATGTCAAAGAGTGTACTGCATGTTTTCTTCCAGGAATTTTATGGTTTCAGTTCTTACATTTAAGTCTCTAATCCATTTTGAGTTTATTTTTATATATGGTATGAGAAGTAGTCCAGTTTCATTCCTTTGCATGTTGTTATCTAATTTTCCTGACACCAATTATTGAAAAGGCTGCCTTTTCACATTGTATATTTTTGCTTCCTTTCTCATAGATTAATTGAATGTATAAGCTTGGGTTTATTTCTGTTCCATTGACCTATGTGTCTGTTTATGTGTCATTACCATACTGTTTCAATTATTGTAGTTTTGTAGTATAGTTTGAAATCAAGGAATGTGATGTTCCCGCTTTATTCTTCTTTCTCAGTGTCACTTTTGCTATTAGGGGGTCTTTTGTGTTTTCCATACAAAATTTTAGGATTGTTTGTTCCTAATGCAATTGATATTTTGATAGAGGTTGCATAGAGGTAGTATGGTTATTTAACAATATTAATTCTTCCAATCCATAGCTTTCCATTTGTTTAGTTGTCTTCAATTTTTTTCATCAATGTCTTATACTTTTCAGAGTAAAGGTCTTTTATCTCCTTGATTAGATTTATTCCTAGGTATTTTATTCTTTTTGATGTTATTGTAAATGGGATTGTTTTCTTAATTTCTCTTTGATAGTTTGATATTAGTGTACAGAAGTACAACAGATTTCTGTATATTGATATTGTATCCTGTGACTTCACTGAATTCATTTATTAATTCTAATATTTTTTGGTGGTGTCTTTAGGATTTTCTCTATGTAGTATCATGTCTGCAAATGATGACAGTTTTACTTGTTCCTTTTCAACTTGAATGCCTTTTATTTCTTTTTCTACTCTGATTGCTGTGGCTAGATCTTCCAATACTATGTTGAATAAAAGTGGCAAGAGTGGGCATGCTTGTCTTGTTCCTGATCTTAGAGGAAATGCTTTCAGCTTTTCACTATTGGGAATGATGTTGGTTGTGGGTTTGTCATAAATGGCCTTTATTATGTTGAGATATGTTCCCTCTATACTCACTTTATTAAGAGTGTTTATCATAAATGGATGTTGAATTTTGTCAAGAGATTTTCCTGCATCTATTGAGATGATCATCTGATTTTTATTCCTCAGTTTGTTAATGTGGTGTATAATATCTACTTGTGAATATTAAACCATCCTTGAATCTCTGGGATAAATCCTGCTTGATCATGGTGTATGATTCTTTTAATGTATTGTTGAATTTGGTTTGCTACTATTTGGTTGAGGATTTTTGCATCTATGTTCATTCATCAGTGATACTGGCCTGTAATTTTCTTTTTTTGTGGCGTCTTTGTTTTGGTATTTGGGGTGATGCTGGTCTCATAGATGAGTTCTGAAGCATTCCTTCCTCTTCAGTTTTTTTGGAGTAGTTTGAGAAGGATAGATGCTAAATCTTCTTTAAATGTTTGGTAGAATTAACCTGTGAAGCTGAGTCCTGGACTTCTGTTTGTTGGGAGTTTTTTGTTTGTTTGCTTGTTTTTTTAACTAATACAGTTTCATTTTGGTATTTTCTATTTTTTCCTGATTTATTCTTGGGGTATTGTACATATCTAGGAATTCATCCATTTCTTCTAGGTTGTTTATTTTATAGGCGTATAATTGCTGTAGTAGTCTCTTATGATTCTTTGTATTCTGTGGTATTGGTTGTAACGTCTCTTTCATTCCTGAATATATTTATTTGGGCCCTCTCTCTTTTTTTCTTGATGAGTCTGGCTAAAGCTTTATCAATTTTGTTTATCTTTTCGAAGAACCAGCTTTTAGTTTCATTGATCTTTTCTATTGTTTTCTAGTCTCTATTTCATTTATTTCTGTTCTGATCTTTATGATTTCTTTCCTTCTAATAACTTTAGGTTTTGTTTGTTTTTTTTCTAGTTCCTTTAGGTGTAATATTAGATTGTTTATTTGTAATTTTTATTGTATCCTAAGGTAGGCTTGTATTGCTATAAACTTCCCTCTTAGAACTGCTTTTGCTGTTTCCCATAAATTTTGGATTGATGTGTTTACATTTTCATTTGTCTCCAGATATTTTTTCATTTTCTTTTTGGTTTCATCACTGACCCATTGGTTGTTTAGAATCATATTATTTAGATTCCACGTGTTTATGTATTTTTGCAGTTGATTTCTAGTCTCATAGTGTTGCGGTCGGAAAAGATACTTGATATGATTTCAATATTAAACTTATGAAGACTTGTTTTGTAGCATAGTATGTGATCTATCCTGGAGAATATTACCAGTATCCTTGAAAAGAATGTGTATTCTTCTGTTTTGGGGTGGGCTGTTCTATATATATAAATTTCATCTGGTTTAAAGTGTTATTTAAGGCCAGTGTTTCCTTAATTGTCTGTCTGGATGATCTGCCTATTGATGTAAATGGGGTGTTAAAGTCTTCTACTATTATATTATTACTGTTGAGTTTTCCCTTTATGTCTGTTAGTATTTTCTTTATCTATTTAGTTGCTCCTATGTTGGGTATATATATATTCACAACTGTTATACCTCCTTGATGAATTGATATATATTATCTTATATATGATGTATATGATCATTTTAAGTTGATGGTTTCTTAAATTTAGGCACTTTTATCAAACCTGCATTTTTAACAACCTCCCTCATGTTGAATGTTTTTGACATCATATTTTATATTTTTGTTTTGTGTATCCCTTAACTACTTATTGTGGATATAGATGATTTTACTACTTCTGTCTTTTAACCTTCCTACCAGCTGTATAAGTGGTTGATCTACTTTTACTGTATGTTTGCCTTTGCCAGTGAGATTTTTCCCTTCATAATTTTCAGTTTTTGTATTTTTAGTTGTGGCCTTTTGTTTTCTGCTTAGAGAAGTCTATTTAACATTTTTTGTAAAGTCACTTTAGTGGTGCTTAACTCTTAGGTTTTGCTTTTCTGTAAAACTCTTTCTCTCTCCTTCAAATCTAAATGATAACCTTGCCAGGTAGAGTATTCTTGGTTGTAGGTTTTATTCTTTCATCACTTTGAATATATCCTGCCACTCCCTTCTGGCCTGCAAATTTTCTGCTGAAAAACCAGCTGATAGCCTTATGGGAATTCTCTTGTATGCAACTAGTTGTTTTTCTCTTGCTGCTTTTAAGATTTTCTCTTTCTCTTTATTTATTTTCCATTTTAATCACAATGTGTCTTAGTGTGGACCTTTTGGGTTCATCTTATTTGGAACTCTCTGTGCTTCCTGGAAGTAGATGTCTATGTCATTCCCTAGGTTAGGGAATTTTTCAGCTATTATTTTTTCAGATAAGTTCTCTGCCCCTTTCTCTCTTCTTCTGGGACCCCTATAATGTGAATGTTAGTGTGCTTGATGTTGTCTTAGAGCTCTCTTAGCTATCTTCATTTCTTTCTCTTTTTCTCTATTCAGCTTGGGTAATTTCTACTACTTTGTCTTCCAGATTGTTGATCCATTCCTCTGTATCATTGAATCTACTGTTGATTTCTTCTAGTACATTTTTTTAATTTCAGCTATTGTGTCCTTTATCCCTGTCTTGTTCTTCCTTTTTTTTTTTTTTTTTTTTTTTTGGCTGTGCCATGTGGCTTGTGGGATCTTAGTTTCCCAACCAGGGATCAAACCCGGGCCCTGGCAGTGAAAGTGCCGAGTTCTAACCACTGGACCACCAGGGAATTCCCTGTCTTGTTCTTCTTTATATTTTCTAACCCTTTGTGCAGATTTTCTCTGTGTTCATCCATTCTTTCCTGAGCTCAGTGAGCTTCTTTATAGTCATTATCCTGAAACTTTATTGGGTTGATTGCTTATCTCCTCTTCATCTAGTCCTTTTTCTGAGGTTTTTGTCTTGTTTGTTCATTTGGAACATAGTCCTCTGTCTCCTCATTTTGCCTAAGTCTCTGTATTTATTTCTATGTATTTGGTAGGTCACTTATGTTTCCTGATCTTGCAGAAGTGGCTTTATGTAAGAGATGTCCTGTGGGGTCCAGTAGCATACTCCCCTCTGGTCACCAGAGCTGTATGCTCTAGGGATGCCTCCTGTGTGAGCTGCATGGTCCTTCTGTTGTGGTGGGCCTGACGACTGTAGGTTGCTGGTAGTTGGGGCTGGCCCCCAGCCCAGGTGATTGAGAGGTCCTGCCTTGTGTGGCAGCTCTAGGCCTGCTGATGGGTGGGTAAGTCCCTGGTGATAATAGGCTAGAAGGAGAATTCCGAAATGGCGCTTGCCAATGTCCCTGTCCCCAGGGTGAGTCCCAGCTGCCTCCTACCTCTCTGACAGCCTCTCGTAGATCCGTAAGTGGGTCTGACCCAGACTCCTTTCAAACTACTGTTTCTGCACTGGGACTTGGAGTGGTGAGATTTTGTGCATGCCCTTTAAGAGTGGAGTCTCTGTTTCCTATAGACCTCCAGCTCTCCCAGATGTAAGCCCTGCTGGATTTCAAAGCCAGGTATTCTGGGAGCTCATCTTCCTGGTGCAGGTCCCCTGGGCTGGGAAGCCTGATGTGGGACTCAGACCCCTCACTCCTTGGGGAGGAGTTCTGCAACTGTGATATGCCTTCTGCTTGTGGGTCACCACCCTGGAGGATGTAGTAGGTCATGACTGTATTGCCCCTCTGCCCCTCCTACACATTTCCTTCTTTAAATCTTTAGTTATGGAAAATCTTTTCTGCTAGTCTTCCGGTTGTTCTCATAGATAGTTGCTTTGTAAGTAGTTGTGATTTGGTGTGCCCATGGGAGGAGGTGAGTTCAGGGTTTTCCTACTTTGCCGTCTTTGCTGTACCCCTATCCTTATTACTCTTAATAAGCTTGGGGTTACTAAGCATATATAATTGTGATAATTCTGAATCATCATTCAATTGAAAAACACATATGCACATTCTTTGACACTACTTTTATAGAGGATGAGTGTATGTCCTCTTCCTTTGAATCAGGGCTGACCTCAGTGAATCTGTTACAACCAGTCGCATCCAATAAAAATGATGCTTTGTAACTTAGAAGTCCAGGTCAGAAAAGGTCACTCAGCTTCCACCAGAATCTAGTGGGACTCCCACTCTGGGGATGGCAGGGGCCAGGTAGTGAGTCTGATTACCCTGAGACCACCATGTTGGAGAGGTCACATGTATACACTGTAGTTGATAGCCCAACTGACCTTCCAGACAACATACAGCATCAACAACAGTCATGTTCATGAGTCATCCAGGACATCCAGCCCTGGCAAGGCTTAAAGACGACTCCAGCCCTAGTCGACATCTGACAATAATCACCCTAAGCAAGAATGGCCAGATGACCCCTCCCTGAATTTCTGAACCACAAAATCATGAACAAAAGAAGAATGGTTGTTTTGGGCTAATTTGTTACACAGCAATAGTAACCATAACAGCAGCCTCTCCCTTTTTCTTGCCTAACTGCATTAGCTGCATTGGCATTAGCCAAAAATATTACATAATAGCAATGATCTAGGCATTCATGACTTTAATGGAAACACACTTAATTTTTCACTATTATTTAATACATTGGCTATTTATATTAGGCATTCTGTAGTAACATAGAACTCCAAACACTTTGTAGCTAAGTACCACAAAGTTCTGTAGCTCCAGGTAACTCCCGGGAGCAGCTGTCCTCCATGTGGTGATTCAGTGATCCAGGCTGGTGGTGGCTCCCCCCGTCCTGTGGCTGCACCATCTGGAACACAAGATCTCCTTGATTGATGAGGCAGGGAAAGAAAATTCTGTAGAGTCTCTCACCAGCAATTAAATACTTGGGTTTAGAATTAATATACATCATTTTTGCTCAAGCTTGTTTGTCAGGACTTGTCAAACAACCCACTAATTTCAAGGAGGGCAGGAAGCTGTAACTCTTCCATTATGCCTGGATAGAATGGAGAAGTAGATATGGGTGAATTCTGGTAATGCCTGCTATTCATGATTTTATCTTTTTATGCTAACAAAGTATCCTACAATTACTAGCTCACATTTTGTCAATGCTTTTTCAGTCTTTACTGAGGTGACTATATGTCTTTCTCCTTTTATCTATAGCCTTCCTAATATTGAACAATTCTTAAATTCCTGGCATATAGGCCACTGAGACATGGTATATAATTTTTGAAATTTAGTAAAAATATTTGCATTTATAAATGTGACTGGTCTAGAGGTTTTAGGAATGTGTGTGCACTCTTTCAGACTTGGTATCTGTGCTGTTTATTCCCTTTTTTGTCTTGTTCTGAAACAGTACATACGGCATAAGAATTACTTTTTTTGTTTGAAAGTTTAATCAAGTTCACTCATCAAAGTATCTGTTCTTGTATCTTTTAGGAAAGAAATAACAACTTCTGTATTTTTTTCTCTGATAATTGGTCTACTCAGGTATTCTATTTCTTTACCAATTTTGGTAATGTTCATACATTTCCAAAATCACCCACTTGACCAATTTTTAAAAATTTACTAGCCAGAGTTATTCATAATATCCCTTCATAATGCTGTATAATTCACTCATTCACCTCATTCACTGTTTTGTCCCTTTCCTATTTCCTAATTTTGAGTATTTGCATTTTACCTTGATTAAAGTTATTAGCAGTTTGTTTTGCTGGATACAGCAACAAAAAAAAGTTCTTAGTATCAGTTATCCAATCTAGTGTTTTTCTGCATTTGTATTTGTTGTAAAATGTCTTCCTTTTCCTGGCGGGGACTTGATTTCATAGGCAGGCACTTTCTCTCATTCCTTAAAGTAAACACGTCTGCTTTGAACTCTTGCATCTTTTCATGTGTCTGGTGTTCTCCAGTTTGCTCATCCTTACAAGGGGAGTTCCGAACTTGCACAGAGTTGGGAGCTTCTGGAGAGCACGGTGGAGGTTGCAAGAGGGAAGGAAAGGAATTAAGATTTGCTGTTTTTTTTTCTGCCAGTTCAGAAATCCGACTGCCTGGGAGGGCGGGGGCTTAGCCAAAGCTGGGGCTCTCAGCACAGGGAGCTTCAGCAGCCGTGAAGAGGTTCCTATCTGCATTTAGTGTTGGTTGGAACCCCCCTCTCCCCCATCTTTCCCTGGCATGGTTAGGAGGCCGCTGCCTCTGCAGGCTGTGCTGCCACAAGCTGACAGTCAGTCTAGCTGCGGGCTCCTGACTTTGTGGGCACGGATCCCCCGTCCAGATACTCCCCCTTCCCACGGGCCAACTACCTACCACTGTGCTAGTGCTCACAGTAGGGCCCCTGTGGGGCCACTTATGGTCCTTCTTACTGTCTACTGGGCAAGATGACTGTTTTCAACAAAAATATGAGATGGCAGAACTCCTGTTCCTAAATCTGAGTAGAAATTTAACATCGTGTCACATAGGATGATCCTAGGGCATGAGTATAGCATCTCCCATATGAATCACTTTACACCAAGTCCATTTTTGTCCTTGGATCAAAAGCTTAACTGGACAGCTAGCTGGCAGCCCTCTCTGTGTGTTGGCAGGGTCCCATCTCAGACTAACAGCTGGAGGATGGAGTAATGTGTGCACAGCTTAAGCCCAGTTTCTCAGTGTCCCCAGAAATGCATAAGCCTGATACAAAGTTTGATATGGAGGTATGATTCCAGGGAACCATGAGGTTACGGGGTGTACATCAGAGGAGGGAGGGAGAGGCAGTACAAGGCTGTGTTACAGAGTTCACTATTCCTCCAAGGGTCTGTTTGCTTGTTCTGGGACCATTTGACAAGTGACCTAAAATATAGCTCAGAACTGCCTTCAGAAGAAAGAAAAGAGGAAGCATCTGCCTACAGGCTCCAGTCTCCTATTGGTCAGTGGTGGCTCCCCGACATTTCTGGGTGGCACACAGATGAGTGCTAAGGGGGTTCCTGTGGGCATCTCAGAGGACAGCATCAGAAACTATGGGGCAAGAAACGAGAGGTGCAGAGCCTGTCTGAGGGGTGTTCTCACCCTGGGCTGCCCCCACATGAAACCTGCAGACCTGCTTGGAAATGGTCACCACAGCCACACGTAGGGGGTGAGAGGTGAGGTTGAGAATATTCGAAGCGATACAGTAGGCATCTGATTTACCTGGTCGTGTAGCATCTGCTTTACCCGATCTTGTACATACTCAACTGACAGGGTGCTCCCTCCTCCCCCTGCCTCGCTCTGGAGTGCTCTGAGTGGAGGGAAGCAGGAAAGCTAAAATCCTCAGCATGCTCTTTTGCAAGTTGCTCCAGGCCATTCACCCTCCCATAGAGGTTTCTTATAATGTCATTTTATCTCCCAGGAGATAGACATGGATGATGGACCCGTTTTCTGAGTGAGTGCAGACCATCTGGAGGGATGAACCGCTTCATCCTCTCTGAGGCTTCTTTACATCTTCTAGGTGGCAAAACATGATTCATCATCAACCACTGATGATGATCCTCATTTTAGCTCCTTGTGTCTTGTCATCAGAGTTAACTCCTTCCAGACTCGCTCAGTGGCTTGGCGGCCAAGGTTCTAGCATTTACTATGTATTTGTAGGTATTTTAGAGGAGAGCAAGGTGAGATGGAGTAAGCTGTGATCATCACCTGGAATGAGGATGGCTTCTTCCCCCTGCCCTGCCCACCCCATAGGGGGATGAATTCACCTTCTGTTGAGGCACATAGAGCTGTCAGGGTCCTCATCATTCAAAAGGAGATGTGAGTCCTCTTCCTGGCTCGGCCAGCTCTTAAACCCTGGTTCCAAATTCAACCAGCAACTGAGACAGCTGCTTTGCTCGTTGTTGTCTGGGATAGAAGTCCCCAGCTCGCAGACACTCAGAGAGGAGTGCAGTGTGATGCTCAAGCCGTGTAATACCTAAGATTCTGCAAACCTGCGCCTTGCAGAGAACCGTGTGTGGGCCCCTTCATTTTGGTCCTCCAGTAAAGAGATTTCACCAAGTTGTTCTGTGGCACGACGCCATCCGCCTCAGGGAGGGAAACGTGTTGCATTCTGCTAAGGATGTTGTTGGAAGCCATTCTTTATTAAGGGGGTCCATGGAAAAAATAATTTCCAGCCCCTGTAGCAGAAATACTTTTATTTATGCTGAGCAACTGGTTCATTTTTCCCTTTTGGACACTGAGTTGACTGCCTGTGTCCTCCTTCTTGGGTAGACGGGCAGTGCCAAGTTTTTGAAGCTGTTGATCCAGGTGTGTGGCAAATCTTTTGGGTATGATTTCAATCTTGGCATCATCTTATCTATCGTGCTTTCACTTTTCTATGTTCTGCTGTCCCCACCTTTTTATAGAATTCGTTTTTCTATGTATGAAAGTAATGTAAATTTTAGAAAATACAGAAAATCATAGAGAACAAAAATTACCCATGTTCCCTAGGATGAGAGATAATCATTGTTAATAACTAATGTAGTCTTTCATTCATTTATATACTCATTTTCTCTATCTATGCATCTGTATCTCTCTGTATGTCTCTCTATCCAGCCGTATACTCCAGATGTCCTTGAATAGCTAGTTCAACTTCCTTCCAAGGCCTAATCCATGGATTGTGAAAACTGAAATCCACCTCAGATTCTGCTGATTTCTGTCAGTTACATTCCTCTGCTCCTCTCTGTCTCCAGATTTTCAGTTTATGGGTGTCATCTCTCTGTGGGTGCCGTATCCCACCTACGTTTCATTGGAGATTTCAGGTTCAGTCCCTTTGCTAGAATTCAGGACAAAGCTACTTAGGTCAAATCCTTGTGGAGTCTAGTTGCGTTTCCTAAAGATTAAGTGGTCAGAATTTTTCTAAAATTAACCAAGAGTGGTTTCCTTAACTCTATCTTGCCAGCTGCTTTTGTGTTTCTCCTGGTTCCTTTCTCCTTACCCACCCCTACCCCAAGCCCTGCCAAAGAAAATCAAATCCCCCTTCTTGCCTATTGCATGGCATGTTGGTGACCTCATGCCATGTCCTCAAGGGTCTGAGGGCTTCTATGTCCCGGAGTTCTGACCGGAGGCTTGAACCCTTGGAATTAGAGGAAGATCTTAAGCCAAACTGGAGGTCCCCATCAGAGTCCAAGCAAGGTGCTCTGAGATTTGATATGGACCCACACTCCGGGTCTAGCCAGACAGGAGGGCCTGGCCAGGTCTCCAACAGATATGTAAAGAGAATTGTGTCACTCTGGCCCATCTCCAGGGTTGGCACACATGGGGTGGGTGTCCCTCACTGTTAATGGGGGCCCAAAAGCATACTGCCATGGAAATATGACCATGGATGGCATGCATGGTGTTAAGTGAAAAGAAGCCTGTCTCAGAACTTATATATATACACACACATACACATATACATACATATACACACACACATATATATGCCATTTATATAGAAAATTTATGTATATTTATATATGTATAGAAAGGTCTGCAATAGCAACAAATATTAACAAGTACCTTTGAAAGTGGTGACTTTACCTCATGCTTCAAAAAACTTTACTTTGAATTCTTTCAAGTGAGTGTATGCTACTTTTATAATAAGTCTTTAAAAGGTATTTCCATTTTGGGAGGGAAATGATACACCCCAAAGTATTTTTTATTAGGAGATGCATGAGATTTTTCTTCTTCTTTCTAATTTTCTCAATATCAACTATCACATTTGTGGCAAAAGAATAAATATAGCAGGCAGAATAAATGAGATTACCATGACCAAGGACAAAGCGACAAGGATTACTAGCTGGCTGGCCACCGGGTTCCCCTCTTAGGACCTGAGTTGGGAAGTGTGCGTTCTCCAGGCTCTTGGCTTGCCAGGGGTGGGTACTACATCTAGGTCTCTTACGTTGGAGAGCACTGCCAGGGTTCCTAAGGCTGAACGAGAACAAAGTGAACCAGGGCTCTGGCCCTATGGCTCATGCTTCCAGCTTGTACTTATACCTGGATACGTACAAAGAACTGGGAAGCCAGTCAATTCCAAGGAGTTGGTTCCAGCTGTTTCTTCTGCTTACCTGTAAAGCAGAGAGCATTGCATCATGTGCATCAGAGATTGGCAGCCTCATACCCTAGTTTGGGAACTGGTTTGTCTCCTTGTCCCTTATCTGCCCCCTTCTAAGAGCATTTGGAAGAGTGCTTGCATAACTTCAGCACGCATTACAATCACCTGGGACACTTGTTAAGCATTCAGGTTCCTGGGACCCATCCTGGACCTACTCAATCAGATTCTGCATGTTTAGAAGCTTCTCAGGTGAACTGATATGGGTGGTCTGTGGACCACGCTCTGAGATGACAGGTTTAAAGTCTGCATCTGGCACCAGTGGTTTGGTACCTAGTCTCAGCATTTATTGCAACATTGAGAAGTGAGGTCTTTGTCAAGAGATGGAGTATCTTCCCCTGACTCTTGATTCTGAGTATGCTGTGCAACCAGCTTTGTCCAATGGGATGTTGCAGACATGACTCAGAACAACTTATGTGATCAGACTTTCTCGTGTTCCTGCTGTCACCAGGAGAAGCGTATGCCTAGGCTAGCTTGCTGGTCCCAGGAGGAGGGTAAGAGACACATGGAACATGGCTGCACCAGCCAAGATGTCCTAGGCAAGCCTGGCCTGGAGCAGAGTCCTTAGCCAACACATGAGTGGACCAGCTGAGATTAGCTGAGCTCGGCCTAGCTCAAGCCCCAGCTGACCACCATGAAAGACTGTTTAAAGTTACTGAATTTTGGGTGGTATGTTACACAGCAATAGCTAGCTGATACATCCAGGCAGTTTGTTAATATGCAGATCCTGAAACTGTGATTCTGTAGGGTCTTAAAAATTTGTCTGTTTAACAAACTTCTGGTGTGATTCCGATGCCAGCACTCTGTGGACCCCACCTGAGAAAAACTTTTGAGACTCAACCCTTTTACAGGTGCAATATGAAATCATGAAATATCCCTGAATATCTATGAACCTCAACTATTCTCATCTGCAAAGAGGGGATAATTCATATTTCCTGCATCAAAGATGTGAGGATTAAATGAACATGAAGAAATCTAGTCAGTAACAGGCTTTTCTTCTCCTCCTTCTTCAACTTGTCTCCACCTCACCCTACCCAACCTCAGGAAGACACCAGTGAGAATATCTTAGGAAAACATGAATCTCAGGGTCACAGCTTTATTGTATAGATTTTTAACACAGCCATATTACAAACATTGTCAGGGAACATTTACAAGAATAAATAAGATGGACTTGCAGGTGTAAAAAGATTACACTTCACTGTAATGTACAGTCAAAAAATATATCTGATATTCATTGACCTGACATTATTTACCTTCTGCTTTTTGAAGCTAGAATTCGAAAGAAAAAAAAAAAAAAAAAGAACATTGACAGCACAGTGCTGGCTTTTTTAAAAAGTTGATTTATTTTGTTTTCTCTTCTCATACGTGCTTTATCTATCAAACACCCAAACTGTACAAGTGCAGGCCATTGGGACTCGTGGAGGAGGCTGCTAACAGTGTGGAGACTTTGGTCTCGTGCAGTATCATATGCCCAGTGGACGTGAAAATGTCAGTCTCCCTGGAGTTGATGGGAACCCCGTGATGGCCCTTATGCGGCTATGATGGTGTCCAGTGGCCAAGGCAATGGTAGAAACCCCAACTCTTTGCCTTTCATTGGCTGGTAAGATGTAGGGTGGAAAGAGAAGGTAGGAAAGTGCTTTTGAGTCTGATTGCCAGTATGGGTGAGCCTGGATTAGCCTGGGCTGGTTCAGGATCTACCTGGCAATGAAATGGATGTACCGGGGATGACTGTGATCACGTCAACGGAGTCACTGTGCTTTTGCTTTTGCAATTTGCTCTATCAGGCCTCGACTGCGGAGGGGAGGGGTAGAATTCACCTCTGGAGTTAATGTGTATGGGAAGCAAAACCCCACTCTGGGTCCTACTTGGACCTTTACTGATTCTGGCTGTCACTGATGGCCCTGTTGGCCAGCGGATCGAAATTATGACTGGTCTCGTCACAGATCTTGGTGGGCCTGGGTTCTGTGGCAAAGCAGCTGCTCTCTCTGGGCTGTTTGGTGATAACCAGCCTGGATGAGCCTTTGATGCGTGGCTAGAGCAGCATCTTGGCCTGCGCGGTGCTGGGGCAGCAGGAGAGTAGGGGCTTCAACCAGCACACACCAAGCCCAACCTGCTCGGCTCTGTGCTCTGCAGGAAGGAAGGCGTTCAGACAAGGTCCCGGCTCCGTAATACATTCATCTAGGGTGGAAGAAACTTAAAGGCCCTCTCAGCAAAGCTCTTTCTTCCCTTTAAAGAGATGCCTGGCTCTTGCTGAACAGCTGCTGAGACAGAACTCATCTCTGGCAGATAGCAAGTTCTCTCTTACAGCTATGAAGTTTCACCCATTGGTCCTCGTTCCGCTCATAGGAGTGATGTGGGACTAGCAAACTGTGCTTGAATTTATCTAACGATCTGCAGGCCTATGGAGGGTATGGGCACTGGTATTCTGCGTAACTCTTCAGAAGTCTGATCTGACCTGGGATGTCACCCCTTGGCCCTCTGAGCCTCCAGACTGCCCTGGAGGCTTTGGTCCAAAGAACAGCCTACATGGGAGAGATAGGTGCACAGTGGGCACTGAGAGTTTGTTGGACCATCACGAAGGGGGCCCACTGCTTTGTATTCATAAGCCCAAAGGCACAGAAGTATGTGTACAGGAGCTCAACTTTGCGGTTTTGGCAGGTTGCTTCGTAATCCCTTTCCTCCCCCAAATCTAAGCATCCCACTCACCAAGGAACCATAAAGTATAATAATTACCCTGAGCTCCAGGCTTTCGTACCAATACCTTCCTGACCAACACTCTAAGGACCACAGACCCTCATTCTCTGAACATTTCAACCAGGGATCAGGGTCCAGATCCCACTGCTCAGAGCGGCTCTCAGACACCTACGGAAGCTCCATGGTAACCCTGCCCCAGCAGCTTTACTCTATAGTATGCCCATGCTGAGTCCTACATCTTTGTGTCAATGGCAGTGACTAGCCCAACCTCTTAGCATAACTAGGATGCTAAGCCTGGGGTCTACCATTATGGGTGCTGACCCCGCCTCTTGGGACCTAACATTCTTGGGTGGATTTGAGGGGGTGAATGTGGCCTCTTTGATGACCCTTTTCCACCTCTTCTGGAGGCAGGCAGGAGGGATGCAAGAGATGGTCTTGGTACCTACAAGAGTGTTGTACAGCCAGCCAGTGTGACGCAAAAGTCTATGTCTGGCTACCAGTAAACCAGAGGAGAGTCTGTTCACGTGCATAAGCATGGCTTAGCCATCTCTCTGTGCTTCTGAGGATCATACCCATGACTCTGAAAAACTGGAGCCTCCGCCACTCTCTGCCACTGACTTCTCTCCTTGCTGTTCAGACAGTGTATGACCTCAAAGGCAGATCCTGGATAGATGGAAGCCAAGGCTTTGCATTTTATCACTGCTAGGCACGTCTCTGTTGAAAACCTCCAACACGGAACCCTTGCATGGGGATATAGGAACAAGGCTGTCTCAGCTGGTTCCCTCTATGCTGGGTTCACATTACTTATTTCCGTTTTATTTGGCTGTGATTTGAAGCTGGCATCATGGGCTGAGAAGGAGCTCAGACTAGTTAGATGATGGGGAAGGCAAGTCAGGGCTTGGAGATGCACGGCCACCACGTGACTCATGTCTCATCTTCTGCCCTGCAGCTTGGGTGGACCACCTGTCCCCCGGGATCCCGGCCCAGCACAGTGTGTTGGCCTTATGGTTTAGAATTAGCATCGTGGTCATCTTACCGACAGGCTCACCCGTGTTTTCCATGGCATTACTCCTGACTCAACTTGGTGCTGATGGCCTCTCTGTCCAGCCCAGGAGAGGCCAGATGCAGGCTAAGTGAAGGGGGTTTTCTTCATCCCCTGTGAGGTACAGGGGAGCTGCCCTCTCCTTCAGTGTCCCTGTATCTGGGCTGGGCAGTTACTCCTGCAAAGATGACATGATGAGCATCTGTTTGCTCCTCCCTGGGCCTCACTTCTGTCTGCAGCATCCTTGCTAGACTGAACACCTCTATGCACACAACAGGGATTCACACCACAACTGTGTGGACCGCAGTGAGGACACACACCAGGGATTCACACCGGAACTGAGGAAATGTGGAGCATGGGGAGGCTAGCTTACCAACGGGGAACCGATGATGGATAAACGTGATTGGTCAGAGGGAAAGATTATCATCTTTTCTCCAAGATACTGAGACACATTCAAAAGCAACACCTTTGTTCCAGGTGGTTCTGGCCAGTCCCTCTCCATCCCCCATCCTACTGTGTCACAGAAGTGACCACTTAGCCCAGCAGACCGTATGCAACCTTGGTTCTGAGGAGTCCTGTCGGGTCCTAACTTGGCTTCGCCTTCCTGTTTTCCTACCCAAAGCTCTCCAGATCTACTTACCCCTTCTACCTGGCCGAGGCTCCTCTTTCTACATCTTTTCCCACTAATTGGTTGGTTGGCCCAACATTCTACAGCCAAGAAATGGCTGGGCTGAATTAGAACCAAAGACTGAGTCCTTCCTATCACAACCCCATGTCTCAGCAAGGGATGGCCTGTGCCATAGTAAACGGAGCTTCCTGATGGCAGACCCCCCCGGGGCCCTGCGTGTTGTAAGAACCCAGTGAGTATGTGGGGTTGAAGTAAAGTGACGAGGCTTCCAGCCCCCAGCCCCTCACGTGAAGTGTGTCCTCAGATTGGCCCACATTAGCAACCGTATGACTCTACCTAGACTAAGGGCACCGCCTTTTAGAGGCCTCAGCATTCAGGAATCTGCTGAGTAAGGCTGTGTTCATCACCTCCTTTCCCTTTAGGGTTTTATGCGCTCAGCCGTCGCCACTCCAGATGGGCATGTCCTTGTAATTCTAGTAGATTTCAATGGCTTTTTTCCAGTATCCAACTTAAGAAGACTTGAGTTGAGATCAACCCATGAACAGTGAGGTCAGGGTACCCCCATACCATAGGACCTGCTAAGGGGAAGGTGGGCTGCACTTGAGTCTAGAATTGGCCTCAGGAGGAAGCAGCATGGCCAGGCATTGTGCCTCTTAGACTGGGCTGTAATTCCCTAGGGTCCATCATAGTGAGTTGAAGGGATCAAAGCCACATGAGGGACCAGAGCACACATGGTTAAAAAAAATATTTATGCACTTCTATGAAAACAAATCAGGCTAAATTAGAGAAGAATGCAAATATTATGTGAATTGCTAGACATGAAACTGAAGGAATTTTAAGCTGACCATTGTCTGCTTTGGGCTTTACAAGATCCATTGGGCCTGTTTCACTCTAGTCTTTGCTGTTACAGGTAGCCCCCCCCCCCCCCATGGGAAAATCTGAGACATGGGAAAATATTGTCTTTGAAGTCAAAACAACCAGTTTAAATCCTGGCTCCCTCCTTTACTAGCTGTGGTGGAACTGTGGGCCAACGACTTCATCCCTCTGAACCTCAGTCTCCTCATCTATACAATGGTGGCAATTAGAAGCACTTCTTAGGAATGCTGGAAGAATTGGGTGAGCTCACGTTTACAGTCTCCAGCACAGGGTCTGCTGCTTGCACGGGAAGGCTGACATGTGGCAGGCAGGCCACTGCCCGGGCTACATCCAAAGAGACAGTGTAAAAGCAATCTGATCCCTTCTGCTCCCACAATGGGAGGCGTGCTGTAGCCATCTAGAGGCTCAGAGCCCCCCGGCCCCAGGACCTTCGTACCGGAAAGGAGGAGAGGACGACGTGTTAGGATGCAGCTAGGATACATCCCGAAGATGTCTAGGCCAGACATGCAGTCAGGTGGGGACAGTACCTGGCTTCTCGTTAATTCCTTGCCTCTCCTCCAAACAGGGTCCACGTCTGGGAGGTGAGAGCCATGAGGCTTTGTGCTAAGTGAGGGGACTCTCTTGGGCAGCCCAGAGACAGGAGGCTGGGCCCTGTCATGGAGACCCAGAGACCATGAGTTCCACTTCCCTCTGCGTCGTGAACGGTGAGCCTGCCCCATAAGTGTGGAGCACCCCGGGGGAGGGGCTGCTTGCCCATGAGCTTTCCTGGGATCCAGTCCAAATTCCCGGGCACCAGCGCCCCGTCTCATCCACGTCCTGCCACATTCTCGCCACGTGGGATCTTGGGGAAAGCATCCCCGTCCGCGAGCCTCCGCGTCTTCCAGTGTAAACTGGCCGGAGACCGTTCACTGCCCTGCATCCTCCGGAGGGCGGTTGGGTTGTGAGGAAATGACGGGGGCCGGGGCTGCTAAGCTGGGGGAACCATCACTGGCCCTTGTTGGGTTACCCAGCACGGCCCGAGTTTCCATTCTAAATTCCTTCTCCCCAAAGTCACATTCTAAATTCCTACCATCTGAAATGATAGAAGCCACTGTCATTTTCATCTGCCAGCTATTCTGCCCCCTCCTGAGCAGAGTAAATCCTAGGGTTTCTTTGTGTTTGTTAGAGAGCACAACCCTCTCCCAGCCCCCATTCTGTACGGATGAGCCCAGATCTGAGAGAGGAGCATATAGCCGGCTGATCTGCTATGTCACAGGCTCCTTGAAGGCCGAGACTAGAGCCAGGGGAGGCCAGCAGGGGGCCAGGGCCTGGGGACCAGGAAAAGGGACCATGAAAGGGGAAGAGCAAGTTCGTGGTGGGGCTCCTCCGCCTTCCTTTGCTTTGAGATGCTTCCTTTTGAACCTCCAAAGTGACAGCCCTTCCTTGATCGAGTCTGGTGTCCCTGGACTTCCAGACAGTTCCAGAGCCCATGCTGACGGGAACAGCTTCTGTGGGCTCCTTCCATGTCCCGTCCTCATGGGCCCAGGGGTCTGGCTTGGTCACCCTGCTTCGTGGCAGAGCAGAGACCCTGAGTTTCTCACAGAAGCTGCGTCTCCTGATCCAGCAACAAAATAATGAGCAGACAGACAAGTAGATGTGATATTACAAAGTATACGCTTAAGGGACCATTTTCACAGTGTCTGATGAAAGGAAAGAGGCAGCCCCACTGGCCCCAGAGGGAGCCTCCTCTAGCACTGAGCTGAGCACATCACTCAAAGCTCCACTGCGTCCTTCTTGCCCGCAGGGGCCAAGTCTGCCCTGCTGGTGGAGCATTTGCCCCCTGACCCTGGCTTACCTCCTGCCATGTTCTGCTCTAGTTGAGCTGATCTGCCATCTCACCGCACCCCCCCCCCGCCCCCCCGCCAAGGATTCTGCACACCTCTTTGTCTTCACACATGCTGATCCCTTGGCCTGAGTTTCCTTTTCTTCCTTTTTCTACCCAGTGGAATAGATGTCACCTCCTCTAGAAAGCTCTACGCTGAATCTCTCTTGCTGTGAGGCTCGTGTAACACTGGTAAGCTGCGCTGTGGTTCAGTTTTCCCAGGATACAGTAAGTTCTTTAGGGAGAACACTGTGCCTTATTGAATTCTATGCTTCTCATGGCTGCTCTGGAGCTAGACCAGCCTTCAAGATGAAGCTTCCTGGATCCCAGGCCACCCGGGGGCTGCCAGGTACTGTACCAAAGCACCAGCTAGAGACCAAGGTAGAGTGTCCCTGGCTGGCAGACCTCACCGCCTGAGGGCACAGGGAATTGTTTTCACTGGCTAAGAAAGGAGATGGGACTAGCTTTCCTGGGGAGCTGGGAATGAGTTGCTGAAATAATATATCTGAAATTCTGAGCTTCCCAGAAAAATTGGCATAGGAAAGAAAGAATTAAATTCCCATTTGTGGAGTTCTCTGCTCAGAAATTTCTGGCCTTATTTTCCGTCCATATAAGAATTGCTTGGCTGAGAAAAGGATGAAGAAAACATTACAAATAAGTCTCATCACTATTACCTGCCTTTTGGAAACCAGAACATCATGACTGAGGAAGACGCCTCAGTGTCTTGGTTGTAAAATAAGGATGATAACAGGTGCATAGCTCTCTCAGGGAGGGCGGGGGTGGGTTCCAAGAACTTGCCAAGCCTGGCATATAAGAGATACTTAGCCAGTGCTGGCGCCCCTGTCACTGACTGACCCATACTTTGGGCAAGAGTCTAGATTCCCCAGGTCTCATCCCCTTGTCCTATTTTACGATGACTATTTTCTAAGATGGCAGCTGAGTTTCTCTAGGAAGGTGTTCAAATTTGGAGATCCGAGGTTATGCTGGTACTCTGTCTATCTGCCCCAAAGGCCAAAAGGGACTGTCTTCAGACTAGCCCTTCAGCCTATCTCTCCCTTGTTCAGTGGCTGTGCTGTCCCTGGCTGGGACCTTTTGAGGACATTTCCAGGAGAGATAACAGGCCCCAGAGATTTGTCTTATAGCTACACAACCAAACGTCCCTCCCACCTTTTTTTGATATGAGACTAAGGAAGATTTTACACCCTCCAAAAGAAAGTTTCTTTACACGTACACTTTGGAAAATCATCAAATCTTAACTTGTTCATCCCTCCCAAAGGAGCCACCGCCCAAGACACACAGGGTCAGCCAGAGCCGTGCCCCAGGGAGGCAGTCCTTCTTCACAGACACAAGGAGCAGCAGCAAAGTCCCCTGCAGTTCTGCCCCACCGCACTGACCACAAAAACGCAAAGCAGACCTTCGTCCAGGACTGCCGCGGACACAGCGGACTGGCCAGTGAATGACAGAAGATCAAGGCCTGGGCTGGGGGACGAGTACACAATGGTGGTGGGCCAAGCCCCATGCAGGTTAGTTGGGAGGATGGGGGCCTCTGCTGTAGTCTCGGGAGCATTCTGAAGTCCCAATGATCCAGAGGTCCCTGAAGGAGACGGCAGCAGAGCCTGGTCATATTCACGACCCCGTGGAGGAGGAAAGCACACATCCCCCCACCGCCCAGAGGACGGAGGGCAGAGGACGTGCTGCCAGGCCTGTCACTCCCCTGTACCCACATAGTCAGCTTGCCTCGAGATTCACAAACCTGAAAAGAGCAAAAGGAAGAGGTCTGGGCACTGAAAAATCCGGGCCTTGCTATACAGGTGCACTTCTGTATGGGCCCGTGCCTGAGGTTGGAAAAGAAGCCTGGGCCTTTCAGGGCGGCGTCCTCCACAGCAACTGGAGACTCCTCCGAAGGTACAGAGCCCACCACGGACCACAGGCCCACCAGTCTTCTCCTTGCAGTTGGGCAGGGCGCCACCGCCTAGCCCCTGAGCCCAGTCGCTGCCGTTCACAGAAAAGGGGGTTGGCTGCAGCAGCCTCTGGACTCTGGCAAGTTCTCCACGCCATTGGGCTAAAAGGAGCTTAAATATTCCAGTGCCACCTCGTATACAAATTTATACTGTTCCTGAGAGGAGGAGAGGCAGAGAGGGAGAAGAGAAGATGGAAAGGGAAAATGCATTTAGTTTAGAGATACAGATTATGGAGGAAACATTATCTATGTCTATACTAACAGTCAATTCAAAATTGTCCACGCAGATTCAGATTCAATAGATCTGGAGTGGGGCTCAAGAGTCTGCATTTCGGGCTTCCCTGGTGGTGCAGTGGTTGAGAGTCTCCCTGCCGATGCAGGGGATGCGGGTTCGTGCCCCGGTCCGGGAAGATCCCATATGCCGCAGAGCGGTTGGGCCCATGAGCCATGGCCGCTGAGCCTGCGCGTCCGGAGCCTGGGCTCCGCAACGGGAGAGGCCACAGCAGTGAGAGGCCCGCGTACCGCAAAAAAAAAAAAAAAAGAGTCTGCATTTCTACCAGGCTCCCGTGTGACACTACTGCTGCTGCTGGTCTGTGGACCAGACTTGGAGTAGGCCCTCACTTTGGGTAAGACCACACTTAGCACAGACTTGAAGACTCATTAAAGTTCCCTGTGTATGGTATGTCTCCATCTCTGCACCAGGTCTTTCTTAACGTCTGGAGCTCTGCCCCCAGTCTCTTCCTATCCCTTCCTTCACAGTGTCCTAGCCCAATGCTTTATAGGATAAAAATGAGCATAAATTAATTAGAATGGGACTGGACTGAGTCAAAAACCTAATTCACATGCTACTAATCCAGAATCCCTTCCCCTAAGCCAGAATCAGTGATACTTTCCCAGAGTGGAAAGAGTAAAACAACGCAGCGTGTGCCAAGACGAATATCTGGACTCTGCAGAAGAGAAGCTGGTGAGGCTGGAGGGAGGAAGCAGGTAACTGTGGGCAAAGGGCAGTGACTGCAGGTGCTCAGGAAGCATCCGGCTGTTGAGTGTTTTTACTCTGATGCTATTTTCTTCAGGTCAAGGGAACTACGGTCAGCCCCTGGCTACTGGAGAACAGTTCTCGGGACACTCACCAGGGTCTCCACCATGTTGGACTTGTTGTTACGTAATGTTTTCACGATGTGGAACACATCGATGATGTTTTGCTGCTGGATCATCTCACACACGCTGCAGACAGCACAGAAGGTTCCGCTGCGGCCTCCCCCATTTCTAAACACACAGCAAAAAGGTGAGCGAGACTCCTGGGTACCCCTCAGGCACCTGCTGAGCCTAAGGCCGTGTTGGCAGTAGTGGAGGGTGACTGCCCTGGCAAATGCAAGGTGAGGCAGTGGTGAAAGTCTTAGCCTGAGCCATGAGTTATGGTTGGAGTCCCATCTGTGCCGTGAACCTGCTTTGACCTTGGGCAAGTCACTTCCTGTGTCTGAGCCTCAGGTTCTTCATTTGATAACCTTTGAAAGCTCACTTAGCTTGATGTTTCCTTGGTTCTAGCAGCATGTGACTGCCACCCACGGCACACTGACCCAAACCCCCAGGACAGACAGAGTGTCTTTGTCCGTGTGGTGCCTGTGTCCTTGTCCAAAAGGATGCTCTGCGTCCACCTACACATCCAGTGAAGACAGCGGAAGGTTGCGTGTGTTTTTATTCCTAGTTCCTTCCATCCGCTGAGGACAGCAGTACCATGAGACACCTCTGTTAGCTGGGGTCAGCCAGCCTAGGTTTTGGGTGGGGCTGGGATGGGTCTCAGATGCTGAATCCCGAAAAGATGCATCTCTATTTATACTCCCTGGTTTAAGCAAGACCCTACTGACCTGGAAAATAGGGAAAGGGGGCTCTTGGCGGGGTCATCCCTCTGTCACACTTTCTTTCTGATGCTCCATAAGTCATCTTCATAGAAACACCCCTCCAACTCTTACAGAAAACCTCTTTAGGAATGTGCCAGATTTGGAACTCCTGGGCGTACTGCCAAGAGCAACTAATGATGTCATGTAATGGTCTGTGTCTAGAGAACATAAGTCACTGAGTCTACCTCCCAGATGTTTTATCCACAGGACACCCAACGACCAGATGGTTCAAGTACAGACAGTTGCCCTCCATTCACTGGCCAGTGCCTGCATTTCAGTGTCTGTTTTGGTGTCTCTGCCCTCCAAGGATGCCAAAGTCTCTTGACAGAAGGACACCCCTGTGCTTTCCTACAGCTCAAACTGCTGGTCACCTCGGCGGGGGAAGACAGGAATAAAAGGTACTCCTGCAAAAAAGCAGGCTAAAAAACAATCACATGGGAAAGAGGAGGAAGGGCCCCCCGTCCACCCCTCCCTTAAGCTCTCTGATTTTCCTGACATCTGTGCACCACATGAAAAGAGGGGGCACGATAAGCCGGTTTTGAAATGACTGAACTCAATTCCAGGGTAAGATGTTATTAATTCCTCCACCTGCTCCAGAAATATTATTCTGAAAAAGGGAAGACTTTGACTCAACTTCCTTTTGAAAGAGTGAGGCCCTGTCCATCACTTCTCCCCAAATCATTTTAAGTTCTAAGCAAAGTGAGTGATCATGAATCAGCTGTTGCACACATAGCTTTATGGCTGCAATCCCAGTCCATTAAAAGGACTGTAATGCCTCGACTACACTCCTATTGGCCTGTAAGGATGTATGGCCAGGCATGCCTAGGACTGGTATTTGTGGCCAGCGGCATCCTCAGGGATGTCCCATTACCCACCACCCAGTTGCCCTGGAGACCCCTCCATCATACTCACAGGCAGTGGACCACAGTGCGTCCCTCCCTCCCATCGTACTGCTCCTGCCACTTCTCCAGCCGTCGGACCACTTTGAGCAGAGAGCGCTTGGAGGGGGGTGTGTCCCGGTAGGCAGGCCAGCCAATGTACTGGAGGTGCTGGACTATACGATATCCATCCTGTGGCTGAGAAGAGAGAGGCTATTAGGGCTTTTCTGCTGGGGATGCTTTAGGGATGCAGGCCCTCCAGATACCCTGGAGGCTGCAGCATTGCAGTGGAAGATGGAATAAGTGGGGTCTACGCTATAATGTCCTCATGGGGAGAGTCACACGCTATCCCCATACCCACCTCTACACCTCTGTGCACACTGATTCTCCTGCCATGACTGCTCTGCATCCCTCCTCTACCTGAAAAACTTCTCCTCAGTCCTCAAAACCCAATTCAAATGCCCCTTTCTCTAGAAAGCCTTCCCTGAGTACTGGGCAGGATTCTTCTCCCTTTCTGCAGTTCATGAGCCAAAACACGTCTCGCTTTCCCATTAGATAGAGAATTCTGAGGGCAGGGACTGAATCCTGTTCACCACGAGCCCCCAGTAAAGACCAAGGTCACTTTAGTTAGCCACCATTTCATAGATCACTCACCTGTTCCCTCCCACCCAATACTACTCCACCCAGCAGTGAAATTCCTCATGGAAGCAACTTACTATTTTCCATCTTGGTGTTCCCACCATCTAGCCCAGAGCTTACTGGATCCAATCAAAGGCTGCATCAACTCATGCCGAAACAGCGTGACACAGGGAAGCGCTACATTCTGAGATTTTGTGTCTACATGGGAGCAAGTGTGTCAGGAAACAGGCAGATGGCAGGCTGGATGTCCCCCTATGTGTCTCTGTGTGTGGGAGCCATTGCTGGGTCTGGAGCCGGAATTGGCAAAGGCGTCACTTCCCCAAGGACGAGATGAACAGGAGAGGACAGCACAGACTCCTGGCTGGCCTGCGGGGTCCTCTCCCGGCAGCTTCCATCTGTTTTGGGAAGGAGGAGTCTGGGAAGCAGTGGCAGCCGTACACTTACCCGAGCCATGTTACAGATGCGGAATATTCTGTGGATGATGTCCTCATCGATGTCTGCGGAGACGAATTCCACCTGGATGGGCCCGTAGCACCCCGAGGTCTTCTCAGGCCAGTACTGCATACAGAGCTGAGGTAAGGAAAGGGGTCACAGAAAAAGGCTAAGGTCAGGGGCCGGGGGCATTGGTTTCATTTATCATGAAGCCTTTCTTACTGCCTGCAGGACACATTGGCTAGAAAGGTAGAGTTTTATGTAGGAAATGAGGCTCAGCTTTCCTGTTGGGGAACAGCTACCCATTTTCCTGGTTGTTGAAAAGTCAGAGCTCTGAGCACAGAAACACTGGGCTTAAACATCTTTGCTGTGCTGATTTCAAACCATTCGTTAGGCTTGCTGGGCCTCAGTTTTCCCCATCTGTAAAATGGGGGAAATACTGTCTACCTTGTGCTGCTGTAAGGGTTAGATAGAACACTCTGAGGAAGGGCAACTACAATCTTTAGTTCAACACAAATCATAGCAACTTTCCCCCATTCTAGGAAAACCTTCACAGTGTTTATTTCATCATCAGATCATGAGTAGTTTTAAAAAATACATAGGTTTTGGCATCAGACAGGCTT
Source organism: Delphinus delphis (assembly GCF_949987515.2). Classification (NCBI taxonomy): domain Eukaryota; kingdom Metazoa; phylum Chordata; class Mammalia; order Artiodactyla; family Delphinidae; genus Delphinus; species Delphinus delphis. The sequence continues at coordinate 17,695,588 of NC_082697.1, read as the reverse complement.
GGGTTCAAATCCAGTCTCTGCTGCTTACTAGCTGTGCCATCCAGGCCTCAGTTTCTCCTGTGTAAAATGGGGCTAATTATGCTTACCTTGCACCAAAAGATAATGTAACATGGTATTGAGAGATCTTGCCTATTACCTTTTCTATTTTTTGGGAATTAGAAATTAGAACCTACAGCTGAGAGCAAAAGGCAGTGGTTGCTTTTCAACCTAAGACAATGCTTCTCAGCAGAGGTTGCTTTGTCACCCAGGGGACATGTGGCAATTCTAGAGACATTTTTGACGATCACAGGTGGGGGCTGCTATGGGCATCTAGTGAGTAGAGGCCAGGCTGCTGCTAAATATCCTACAATGCATGTGACGCCCCCCTGAGAGGAATCTGGCCCCAGTGCTCAATGGTGCAGAGACTAAGAAAGCCTGGTCTAGGATCATAAATTGTCCCTTAAGTTTATAGTGTCATCGAGTGAGAGACAGATACTTTATGCCCCGGATCTGTTGAGTCACTAGATGACTACAGTTGGGGAAAGAAATATTAAGGTAGGTGGCACAGGCTGTGGCTCAGAGCAAGGCAAAGCATGCTTCCTCAACTCCTGGTTCCCAAGGGGCGTGGAGATGGACACTGTCCAGGGGCAAGGAGGAGAGAGCTAAGGCTCGCTGGGACCACCCCAGCATGGATCAAGAGGCCACGTGTTAGAAAGCCTTTTCACCTGGGGGTTTCCCGGAAGATGTAGCTGAGACTCAAAGACCCACCAAAGCTTCTGAGATCCTGGCATCTCAGTGGGGTCTGCCACAGCCTATGCTGAGCTTGTAGACAAGGAACTAGATGGACAGAGGCTACCCATGGCAATCCGGTGGCCTCCTCATGACCACCACGGATGCAGGATTTTCATGAAGGTGATCGCTTTTGCTTTCATTGAGAGAACAGCCAACTCACCCTGGGTAGTCACATGCAAAAACTTTTTTGATTCTATCCTTCCTCCAGAACTAGAGGCAGAATGGACGAGCAGGGAGGAGGGAGACCGTAGGAGGGAAAAGCACACATCTCCCACCTTCCTAGCTGTGGAACCTAAACTCTAGCTTAGGGATAACATTTGTTCACATTTTGGCCCACTGGCCAAACCTGGCCAGCCGTCTGATTCTATAAATAAAGCTTTATTGAAATCTAGCTATATTAGCCATTTACATACTTTCTGTGGTTGCCTTCAAGCTATAACGGCAGGTTTGAGTAGTTGTGACAGAGACCACACAGCCTGCAAAACCTGAAGTATTTCCTATCTGGTTCTTTCTGCAGAGAAGGTTGGCCAACTCTTGTCCTATAGGGCTGTTCTAAGGATAAAGAGAGAACATATGGGAAGAAAGCCCTTAGCAGAGTGCCAGCATCCACTATATTGCAGCGACTCATATCATTCTTACTCTCTAGGTGCTGCACAAAAACAACAACAATGATCATAGCTAACATAAATTTGAAGAATTCTTCCTCTTATCACCCATCTTAAATAGCAAAGGTAAGCAAGATTAAGTTTCATGATGCCTTGCTTTCCTGGGGGGGCGCGCGCGTGTGTGTGTGGTCACAGCGGTCTCTGTGGCTGGACAGTCATCTGCTGAGCTGTGCAGTAATGACAAATCCACAACTTGAACTTCATTTCTCTTTGCCATTGGCTCTTCTGACCTGCAACCTTCACAGTAATGAGGGACCAGTATAATGTCTGTGGCTGGCTAGAGAAATCAGCATTAATCAGAACTGCCAATTTAAAAAACATAATTGCCTTCATTACCTGCATTGAATCATGCCTTGCCAGAGGCTGGCTCTGATCCTGACATGAGGTACATGGGTCCAAGGCATCAAGGAAAGTCTATTATCCCCAATATTTTCAGTCTGGAGAGAATGTGGAACGATTTGTCTCTTTTAATAAGATTTCCAGACCAATTTCTCAAGCTAATAGGTTCTACTCTGCCTCAAACAAGACTCCTTTATTTTGGGACACTTCTCTGCATTTGATTTTCCAGGTCACTCTCCACCATGTCCAGAGGGCTGGGAAAGGTTGCAGGGTCCTTCTAATCCTACATCAGAGCCAGCCTTTCACTTGAGTTCCCTAATCCGTGAGACAACATCAGCAATGGTCTGGGTGACATTCAGCCGGGTAACGTGTGGGCAGATGTGGTATTTCAGCTGCCACGGATCATCAGGGTCTGCCCCCAGGCCGGGACGCTGCACATCATCTAGCCATGGGAAATGGGAGAGAGAATGGGGGAAGCCCATGCTCTGTTCCTGGTGACCCTCTGGGGCTCGGAAATGATTCTCATCAATAAGAAATGTCCTCTAAGGTTTAGCTCAAGACCGTCCTGGTGTCCAAGTGCTGGGGTTGTGCCTCAGTGGGTACCACCACTTTGGCCCATGTATGCAGCTTAGCAAAAGGTAATGGGGCTCCTGCTTGAAGCGCCCTGGGCTCAAATCCCAGCCCTGTCACTCCCTAGCTGAGTGACTTGGTCACATCGCTTAGCTTCTCTGGGTTAAGTGATGAGTGGCTGTGAATCTGAATGTGTCTACTTAGCGCAGGCGTCTGTAGCTAGTAAGTACTCCATAAATGTAAGCTATAATTATTTGGCAGTGTGGGAGAGGGTCACTCAAAACAAGGTGGATAAAGTGAAGGGTCTTTTTCCCTCTACTTAGCAGCCCGTATGAAAATTTCCCTTTAGGATAATAATACCCAAAGGACTGCCCTTGTGAAAATTCCTGGTCAGCCAGCCTGACAGAGCAGTGGGGACAGGTGCCACCTGTGATATGGGGACACTGTTCTGCATGGCAGAGGAGAGAGGCCTGTGGGTTGTTCTTGAGAGGGACCTAGGAGATGGAAGAGGGAAAGTAGGAGCATAAGGGAACCAGTGAAAGGGCTGAGGGGGAATCAGTGTGTCATGTGAGCCCCCCTCTCCTAAACTCCTAAATATTAAGCAAATTTATAATAACAAACACGGACAATGCTCAGTGTGCATGGGGGTTTCTTGTGGAAGCTGGTGAGGAACTGAGCTTTGCTCCCTTGGTGACTTACGTGGTCTCAGCTCCACTTCTATGTGAACTGAAGGGCCAGACCATGAGCACATAAGCATCGACAGTTTATAGGAGAGCCGCCAAGATGGTGGAGTAGAAAGACCCAGAGCTCACCTCCTCTCACGAGCACACCAAAATCACAACTATCTGCAGAACCACCATTGGTGAAAAAGACTGGAACCTACCACCAGAAGATCTTCTGCAATTAAAGACATAAAGAAGGAACCACAAAGAGACAGGTAGGAGGGGCAAACTCACAACATAGTCAAATCCCATACCCTTGGGTGGGCGACCCACAAACTAGAGAATAATTACGTTACAGAGGTTCTCTCACAGGAGTGAGAGTTCTGAGCCCCACGTTGGGCTCCCCAGCCTGGGGGTCTGGTACCGGGAAAATGATCCCCCAGAGCATTTGGCTTTGAAGGCCAGTGGGACTTGATTTTGGGAGTCCCACAGGACTGGAGGAAATAGAGACTTCACTCTTAAAGGGTACACACAAAATCTCACTGGGACCCAGGGCAAAAGCAATTTGATAGCCTGGGCCAGACCTACCTGCTGGTCTTGGAGAGCCTCCCGGAGAGATGGGGATGGCTGTGGCTCACCCTGGGGCCATAGACACTGGTGGCAGCCATATTTGGGAACATTCTACCGTGTGAACACTGCTGGTGGTGGCTGCCATCCTGGCTCATCAACCCCACCCAAAAGCCTATAGGCGCAAGTGCTGGGATGCCTCAGGCTAAGTAACTAACTGGGCAAGGACACAGCCCCACCCATCAGCAGACAGGCTGCCTAAAGACTTCATGAACTCACAGTCACCTCTAGAAAAGCCCCTAGACATGGCCTGCCCACCAGAGGGCCAAGACCCAACTCCACCTCCCAGTGGGGAGGCATAGGCCCTTCCCTTCAGGAAGCCCTGAAGACCCAGCCCGCTCACAGTAGGCAAGAGCCTACCCTGGGACCAGCTGGGCCCTGGCCCTGTACACTAGCAGGCCAACGCAAGCTCTGAGATACCCTAGACCCCATACCCAACTGTGTCGGGAATTGCCCCCCTCCAACCTGAAATGAGCTCCGGGATCCCTGGGCCCTGCAGCCAGACTCCAGGAACTGGCTTTGCTTGCCTGGCACTAACCCCTGAACCTGGCTTTACCTGCCAGTGGATCAGCAACAGCCCAAGAGTCTGCGGGACCCTGACTCCGGCCACCAGTGAGCCAGCACTAGCCCCGGGACACCCCTAGGGTTCTGCAGCCAGTGCCTTGTGACCAGGCCACACTAACTAGCAGCCAGCAGCATCTGTACAAGGCAGAGCTTGGCAACCAACTGGGCCAGGGGCCAACCAAGCCTACCAGACTGCCCACATATGCCGCCACAACAGAAGGACCCATGCAGCCGTCTTAGGTGGCACCCCAAGAGCATATACCTTGGGTGATGAGAGGGGAGTGCACTGCTGGGATGCACAGGACATCTTCTACAGAAGGCCACTTATGCAAGGTTGAGAAACGTAACTAACCTACCACATATATAAAAATACAAATAGCAGCTTAGACAAAATGGGGTGGCAGAGGAACATGTTCCAGACGAAGAAACAAGATAAAAGCCCAGAAGAAGAATTAAGCGAAGTGGAGATAGGCAATATACCCGAGAAAAAGTTCAGAGTAATGATCATAAAGATGATCAAAGAACTCAGAAGAAGAATGGATGTACAGAGGGAGAAATCAGAAGTTTAAACAAAGAGAAGAGATAAAGAACAACTGAACAGAGATGAAGAATACAAAAAATGAAATGAAAAATACACTAGAAGGAATCAATAGTAGACTAAATGATATGGAGGAATGGATCAGTGAGCTGGAAGACAGTAATAGAAAACAGAGTAATGGAAATCACTGCCACTGAACAGAAGAAATAATGAAAAGAAATGAGGACAGTTTAAGAGACCTCTGGGACAATATCTAGAGCACTAATAGTCACATTATAGGGGTCTCAGAAGGAGAAGAGAAAGGACCTGAGAAAATATTTGAAGACGTAATAGCTAAAAACTTCCCTAACTACGGAAAGGAAACAATCACCCAAGTCTAGGAAGTGCAGAAAGTCCCATACAGGATTAACCCAAAGAGGAACACACCAAGACACATTGTAATTAAAATGACAAAAAGATAAACAGAGAATATTAAAAGCAGCAAGGGAAAAGTAACAACATACAAGGGCACTCCCATAAGGCTATCAGCTGATTTTTCAGCAGAAACTCTGCAGGCCAGGAGGGAGTAGCACAATACATTTAAAATGATGAAAGGGGAAAATCTACAACCAAGAATACTTTACCCAGCAAGGCTCTCGTTCAGATTTGATAGAGAAATCCAAAGCTTTACAGATAAGCAAAAACTAAAAGAGTTCAGCACCATCAAACCAGCTTTGCAACAAATGTTAAATGATCTCTAGGCAAAAAAGAAAAGGCCACAACTAGAAACAAGAAAATTACAAAATGACAAAGCTCACCAGTGAAGGCAAACATACAGTAAAGGTAGGAAATCACCACCACACAAAGCTAATAGGGAGATTAAAAGATATAGGTAGTAAAATCATCTATATCCACAATAAGCAGTTAAAGGATACACAAAACAATTAGATAAAATGTATCAAAAACAGTAATCATGAGGGGAGGAGAGTACAAATGTAGGGTTTTAAAAATGCATTTGAAATTAAGAGGTCATCAACTCAAAATAATCATATCTATATATAAACACTGCTATACAAAAACATCATGGTAAGTGTAAACCAAAAATCTATAATAGATATACACACAAAAAAGAAAAAGAAATCCAAACATAACACTGAAGATAGTCATCAAATCATGAGAGAACAAAAGAAGAAAGCAGAAAAAGCCAAATCCAAAACAATTAACAAAACAGCAATAAGAACATACAAATCAACAATTACCTTAAATGTAAATGGACTAAATGCTCCAACCAAAAGACACAGAGTGGCTGAATGGATACAAAAACAAGACCCATATATATGCTTCCTACAAGAGACTCACTTCAGCTCTAGAGACACATACAGACTAAAAGTGAGGAGATGGAAAAAGGTATTCCATGCAAATGGAAATCAAAAGAAAGAGTAGCAATACTTACATCAGACAAAATAGACTTTAAAGACTATTACATGATACAAAGAAGGGCACTACATAATGATCAAGGGATCAATCCAAGAAGAAGATACAATTGTAAATATATATGCATCCAACATAGGGGCACCTAAATATATAAGACAAATATTAACAGACATGAAAGGAGAAATCGATACTAACACAATAATTGTAGGGGACTTTAACATCTTAACATCCCACTTACATCAATGGACAGATGATCCAGACAGAAAATCAATAAGGAAACACAGGCCTTAAATGACACATTAGACCAAATGAACTTAATGAACTTAACTGATATATAAAGAGCATTCCATCCAAAAGCAGCAGCATACACATTCTTTTCAAGTGCACATGGAACATTCTTCTGGATAGATCACATGCTAGGCCACAAAACAAACCTTGGTAAATTTCAGAAAGTTGAAATCATATCAAGCATCTTTTCCGACCACAACACTATGAAGCTAGAAATCAACTACAAGAAAAAACCTGCAAAAAAAACACGTGGAGGCTAACCAATATGCTACTAAACAACCACTGGATCACTGCAGAAATCAAAAAATACCTAGAGACAATGAAAACGAAAACATGAGGATCTAAAACCTATGGGATGTAGCAAAAGCAATGCTAAGAGGGAGGTTTATAGTGATACAAACTTACCACAGGAAACAAGAAACATCTCAAACAACCTAACCTTACATCTAAAGCAACTAGGGAAAGAACAACAAGAAAACCCCCAAAGTTAGTAGAAGGAAAGAAAGATCAGAGCAGAAATAGAGACAAAAAAAAAAATAGAAAAGATCAATGAAATTAAAAGCTGGTTCTTTGAAAAGAGACAAAATTGACAAACCTTTAGCCAGATTCATCAAGTAGAAAAGGGAGAGGGCCCAAATCAATAAAATCAGAAATGAAAAAAGTTACAACTGACACCACAGAAATACAAATGATTATAAAAGACTACTATGAACTACATGCTGATAAAATGGACAACTTAGAAGAAATGGCCAAATTATTAGAAAGATATAATCTCCCAAGATCGAACTAAGAACAAGAAAATATGAAGAGACCAATTACCAGTAATGAAATTGAATCAGTAATTAAAAAACTCTCAACAAACAAAAGTCTAGGACCAGATGGCTTCACAGGTGAATTTTTTACCAAACATTTAGAGAAGAGTTAACACCTACTCTTCTGAAACTATTCCAAAAAAACTGCAGAGGAAGGAACATTCCCGAACTCATTCTATGAGGCCAGCACCCTCCTGATACCAAAACCAGACAAACACACACACACACACACACACACACTCTCTAAAGGCCAATTATCACTGATGAACCTAGATGCAAAAATCCTCAACAAAATACTAGCAAACCAAATCCAATAATACATTAAAAGGATCATACACCATGATCAAGTGGGATTTATCCCAGGAATGGAAGGATTTTTAATATCCGCAAATCAATGTGATACACCACATTAACAAGTTGAAGAAGAAAAACCGTATGATGACCTCAATAGATGCCGAAAAGCTTCTGATAAAATTCAACATCCATTTATGATAAAAACTCTCTAGAAAGTGGGCAGAGAGGGAACCTACCTCAACATAATAAAGGCCCGTATGTGGCAAACCCACTGCTAACATCACACTCAATGGTGAAAAGCTGAAAGCATTTCCTTTAAGATCAGGAACAAGACAAAGATGTCCACTCTTGCCACTCTTATTCAACATAGTTCTGGAAGTCCAGCCACAGCAATCAGAGAAGAAAAGGAAATAAAAGGAATCAAAATTGGAAAGGAAGAAGTAAAACTGTCACTGGTTGCAGACAGCATGATACTATACATAGAAAATCCTAAAGACGCCACCAGAAAACAACTAGAGCTCATCAATGAATTCAGTAAAGTTGCAGGATACAAAATTAATATACAGAAATCTGTTCCATTTCTATACACTAACAACAAAGTATATCAGAAAGAGAAATTAAGAAAACAATCCCATGTACCGCTGCATCAAAAAGAATAAAATAACTAGGAATAAACCCACCTAAGGAGGCAAAAGACCTGTACTCCAAAAACTATAAGACACTGATGAAACAAACTGAAGATGACACAAAGAGATGGAAAGATATACTGTGTTCTTGGATTGGAGGAATAAATATTGTTAAAATGACCATAATATCCAAGGCAATCTACAGACTCAATGCACTCTCTATATAAATACCAATGGCATTTTTCACAGAGCTAGAACAAATAATTAAAAAATTTGTATGGAAACATAAAAGACCCTGAAGAGCCAAAACAATCTTGAGAAAGAAGAATGGAGCTGGATGAACCATGCTCCCTGACTTCAGACTCTACTACAGCGTTACAGTAATCAAAACAGTATGGTACTAGCACAAAAACAGAACCATAGATCAATGGAACAGGATAGAAAGCCCAGAAATAAACCCACGCACTTATGGTCAATTAATCTACAACAAAGGAGGCAAGAATATACAATGCAGAAAAGACAGTCTCTTCAATAAGTAGTGCTGGGAAAACTGGACAGCACATGTAAAAGTATAAAATCAGAGCATTCTCTAACACCATACACAAAAATAAACTCAAAATGGATTGAAGATCTAAATGTAAGACCAGATACTATAAGACTCCTGGAGGAAAACATAGAACACTCTTTGACATAAGTCGCAGAAATATTTTTTTGGATCCATCTCCTAAAGTAAAGGAAATAAAAGCAAAAGTAAATAAATGGGACCTAATTAAACTTAAAAGCTTTTGCACAACAAAGGAAACCACCGACAAAATGAAAAGACAACCTACTGAATGGGAGAATATCATTGCAAAGGATATGACTACTAAGGGATTAATATCCAACATATATAAACAGCTCATACAACTCACATTTTTTAATTCTGCTGATTGAAAAATGCTGCTGAATAGACATTTTTCCAAAGAGGAAATGCAGATGCCCAATAAGCGTATGAAAAGATTCTCAACATAGCTAATCATCAGGGAAATGCAAATCAAAACCACAAGGAGATACCACCTCATACCTGTCAGAATGACCATCATCAAAAAGAACACACATAATAAATATTGGCAAGGATGTGGAGAAAAGGGAACCCTCATACACTGTTGGTGGGAATGTAAATTGGTGCTGCCACTGTGGAAAACAGTACGGAGGTTTCTCAAAAAATTAAAAATAAGAATTACCATATGACCCAGCAATTCTACTCAGGAGTATATATCCAAAAAAACCCAAAAGCACTAAATCAAAAGATGTTCATAGCAGCATTATTTACAGTTGTCAAGATATGAAAGCAACCTAAGTGACCACCAACAGATGAATGGATAAAGAAAATGTCATATATATACACAATGGAATACCACTCAGTTATAAAAACAAATGAAATTTTGCCTTTGGAGCAACATGGCTGGACTTGGAGGGCATTGTGCTAAATGAAATGTCAGACAAATATTGTATGATATCACTTACATATGGAATCTAAAAAGCACAATAAACTAGTGAATATAACAAAAAAGAAGCAGACATATATAGAGAACAAACTAGTGGTTACCAGTGGAGGGGGAGGGGTAATCAAGGGGTGGGGGAGTGGCAGGTACAAACTATTGGGTGTAAGGTAGGCTCCAGGATGTATTGTACAACACAGGGAACCTAGCCAATATTTTGTAATAACTGTAAATGGAAAGTAACCTTTAAAAATTATATTAAAAATTTAAAATAAATTTAAGAGAAACAAAAGGTTATAGAAATCTTGGGGGGAGGAGTTTATGGTTTCTTAAGGCCTTGGAAATAGGGGGTTCAAGGAAGTCCACTTGGCGGTCTAAAACCACAAGGACCCAGCTGACCTGGGGCCACACATACACGCAATGTAACATTGTTACTTTCTTCCTTAGATGGGAAACTTTTGCAGTAGTTGTCTCCATGATAGATTCCAATCCTTTAGCCTATAGCCCAGCCTCTTCCTACCTTATATCCTAGTGCTCTGCTTCTCCTCCCTTTCTTACCCATCCGTCTAGGAGGGGTGGTGTTTCCTGCCCATAGGGAGGGCCTCGCCACCGCAGATGCACACGGCTGGGCTGATGACCACGCCTGGGGGGCCAGGGAGGGAAGCCACTGCAGCTGCTGCTGCTGATTTAGAAATGGCCATGCTTCTCCTGGAAAAGCAGAGGGGTTTTTGCTATTTATTGTCAGAACAAGTTAAACCAAGCGAAAGTCATGAAGCCTGTGTGGACAGCCCTGGAAGAGCTGCCATGCATTATTCCACCTAGTGATCTCCACTGCTGCTCGGGACACAGAAAGATGTCCTTCAGAGGTGCACGTTCACACACGAAATCTAACACCAAGGTTGCCTCCCTGTTAGACATCATTTTCTTGCTGATGGAATCAGCTTGTCAGTCACTGAAATGAACACACTCTGATGAGTTAAATGAAAACTAGCATGTGGCCTGTTTTTGGAATAAACAATTCTAAAGCATATTCCAGTGCACCTTAGCTATGCCTTCTGTTAATTAAAAAAATACTTTGATAAAATGGAAAAGCCAAGTAATATAGCTTCTAGAGATGAAGGACTCTACTTATCAAGGTCCCTGTGATCCGTAGGAGGGAGTCAATCCCAGGCCACTTAAAGGTGAGGTGAATTCGTATTTTTAAGAGAAAAATATAAGAGTTACTTGAATTGGTTTTAAAATTCAGATCAGTGACGACAAAATTCATTTAAATAGACTCCCATAAACAGCCCAAAACATATCACTGGCTTTAACACTGTGGCCAGGTAAGGAAGACAGACTATAGGGGAAGAGGAGGGCGTGAAGCCAGGGAGAGAGAGAGAAAGGCACATGGACCATAATCAAAGCACATTTGCCCATCCATTCTCCATTCACCTATCCATCGTCCCATGAGGTGATACTGCAATTCCATGTAGTGGGTGGAAACTCACTCTTAGGTACATCAGAGTTTGTTTCCAGGAAGGAAGGGTGGGAGTTTAGGAAAATATCTACAGAGGAAGTAGGGTGGGTGGAAGGCAAAGGCTCAGGGCAGGTTTTGGAAGGAGGTAATAAAGAGAAAGATGAATTATGCAGCTTAAGAATGGAATGGCTTTTGGGGGAGGGGTGGAATGGGGGGGAGGAAGGAAGAAAGTGGTGTGGGCAACAGGGTGGGGGAGAAGATGTGCTGCCAGCCGCCAGGTGTGAGGAGACAGGTGGGGTTTAAGAACCGGGATGTGCGATGTTCCACCTTCAGCCACGGGCGTTGCTGGGATATGAACCCCATGCTGCCTCCAGTAAAGCCTGAGCTGGAACTTGGAAGTGGACATGAATACAGGACCCCCTTGGAATTCCCAGAAATCTTGGGGGTGGACAGTGGAATTTCCCACAGGAAGGGGAAGAGGAAACAGAGCCTATTTTGTTTAAATCTTCAAAGATAGAGTGAACTTGGCTGGCATCTGAGTTATACGAACTTCATAGATGATAACACTGAGACTTTGACAAGGTAGGAAACTGGCTTAAGGCAACACAGCAAGTAAGTGGCAAGGCTAGAACTTGAACTCAGGTCTCTTGACCCCAAACTCCTTATTCTACTGTTCCAGTGGGAGATGAGACAGAAACACCACCCCCTGCAATGCAGAGACACAGACGTGGGCATCCCGTGTATTCTGCTAGCACGTTAGGCTGTGTTTTCACAAGCCAAGATAAAAATGGGGTATCAGTGCTTGCTGATGCTTGTCCAGGCACAATGACAGGAAAAGACATCCCTGAAACATCGCCCCCGCTTTCTTCCTGGGAGGATGACAAGCTTGCCTCTCTCACTTCCAGAAGCTCCGTGGGAAGGCATGTTCTTGGCCCTCACCTCCCTCACCTTTTCACTTGGCTTTGCATCGCCTGAACTCTCAGACTTTCCACGGCAGTTCAGAACCGGGGCCCTTGTTTGTTTTAAAGTAAGCAACATTCCTTCCTGCTCCATATACCCAGGTACCAGCAAGCCACTGCTTATCAGGCACGGGGGCCCTGGAAATCCTGCTGTTTAAACGGCGGCGGAAGTCTTCACCATCCCTGGCAGGGGGCCCTGGGCCTGGGTCAGGGGTGGCTGTGGGACTCTGGACAAAGCCTGCCTGGGCTTCAGCTTCCTGACCTGCAACATGAGAGGAAGTGGACCTGGGTCAGACCAGTGGTTTCCACAGTGGCGTCCATATAGTTGGTAGGAGAAGCCAACGAGCTATCTCCAAGGTCTTCAGAAGCCAAAGGGGATCACACCATTGTCCTGAGTGGAGGACACCGAGTCTCTGGCTTTAGAGCACCTCATTGTTTTAGCTTTGTCTATGGCCTGCAGATCAGAAATGCATTGAGACAGTGATACATTATGAATTAGTCAATACAGTTTGGGAAATAAAGGCTTTCAAAGTGGCAAGTCTTTGGAGGGAAGACATGGGAAATATTGAATGGTGTTTGGAGAACACTTAGTTTATAAAATCTCTAAGAGGTAAGCAAGGTAAAGCGTACTGCCTAGAATTAGAGACAAGGAAAATACTGAGCAGCTCAGGGGATCCTCCAAGCAGAGCCAATATCATAAAAGAGTAGAAACTTCAAGGAATGCTCAAGCCCCAGCACTTATTCTATGGAAACAACAGAAATGAGGCCAGGTCTCGTTGACCCCCAAACCTGACTCCAGGCCGGGTGGGGTCATGGTGGTCATCCCCTGCTAGTTCCTCTGGTGCTGCCTGCCCGCAGTGCTTGGGGCAACATGACATGCTGCCTGGACCCGGTTCTCCCATCCCTTCTGTTCCCTGCTCAGCTTCTCCCCGCAGCTTGAAGGTCCTGGTGCAATGGTTCCAGCTAAAGATGTTTCCAGCCTGTCTGATGCCAAAGAGAGTCTAGGAGGTGGATAGTACTTCCATAGAACACCTGCTCCATGGGGATTGGGGACTTTTTTTTTTTTTTGCGGTATGCGGGCCTCTCACTGTTGTGGCCTCTCCAGTTGCGGAGCACAGGCTCTGGAAGCGCAGGCTCAGCGGCCATGGCTCATGGGCCCCGCCGCTCCGCGGCATGTGGGATCCTCCCGGACCGGGGCACGAACCCGTGTCCCCTGCAGCGGCAGGCGGACTCTCAACCACTGCGCCACCAGGGAAGCTCCTGGGATTGGGGACTTTTTTGTGCCTCTTTTGTGCTTTGCTGTGTCTAAGTTTGTGCCTAGCACATGGTAGGTTCCCAGTAAATGTATGTTGATGAATGTCTGATTGAATGTGGCCCAGAAAGCGTGCTCCTTGACCTTTAAAAGACCTCCCTCTGGCTCAGCACGCCTCTTGCCACTGGTGAGAGGTTCTCCTTGCCTCTCCCCAGCCTGCTCCCTCACAGCTCCTGAGGGACACTGATTCAGACACGGATTTCTCCAGCTCAATCCACTTTCCAGCCCGGTACCCCTGGCTGATTCTGGCTTTCCCCAGGATTTCAGTCTCACACTCTGCGCGGGCTGTAACTCCTACGCTTCTAGGTCTGAATTTCTGGTTTCATTTTTGCTGCCTGTCTTAGCTTCTTGGAATTGCTGTAGCAAACTGCCACGAACGCAGTGGCTTAAAACCACACAAATTTCTTACCTGGAGGTTAGAAATCTGAAATGAGGCTTCAGGGGTTAAAATCAAATGTCAGCTGAGGTGTCTGTGTTCCTTTCTGGAGTCTCTAGGGGGAGAGGCCGTTCCTCATCTTTTCCAGTTTTAGAAGCTGCCAGCATTCCTTGACTTGTGGCCCGATCACACCAATTTCTGCTTCCACTGTCACATGATCTGTTCCTGATCTCATCCTCCTGCCTCCCTCTTATAAAGACTCTAACAGCAGGGCCACCTGGATAACCCAGGACAACCTACATATCTCAAGATCCTGAACTTCACCACATCTGCAAATTCCCATTTACCACTCATACCTTCATAGATGTAGGGATTCGGAATGTAGACATCTTTGGGGGGCCAAGATTCTGTCTACCACCCAGACCCACCCCATGGTGGGCACAGAGGATTCTAAACGATAGTGGGTGTGGCCTGACCAAGAAGAGGGCTCCTCTCTGGTGTCTGGTCCCCATGGACTCTGGTCTCATCGTAGAGCCCACAAAGATGGAAGAGATCTTGTCAATGCTCTTGGGTGTAGTTGAAGAGGTTCTTCCTGATGTGCCCCTCAGAAACCACAGTGTCATTCGCTGGAGGTTGTGGTTAGGATTTTGCCCTGCTAATCTGACCACAGCCCTTTGGAGTCCCAAAGAGCTTAAAAAAACCTCTAAGGTCAATGAAGTTGCTTTGGGAGTCTTTATCTTGAGCCCCCACTGCTCATAACTGTCTTTGAACAGCAGCCACTGCGGAGAATGGAAAAATACCCGTGGCTGGGGATGGCTGGTTGAATGACGTGGTACGGGATTCTGAACAGAAGCAGACAGATTTGGCCAGCAGTGCAAGAAAATAAAGCACCCGGAGATCTTTCATCCTCTGCACAACCTTATTTTGCTACAAATGATAGGTAGTCACCAACACAAGCCCTTACCGGTTGGACCCGTCAAACCACAGGATGTGGCACTGGTCCTCTTGGGAGCAGTCTAACGATACTCAGGACCTATGGCAGACCTGTCTGTGCTGCTGGACTGGCCAAAGTCGAGGGCTGCCTCAGCCTGGGCAGGCTGGCAGACAAGTGCTGACGCCACTTCAGAGCGCCACCCCTCCAGGTGCTGAGGGCGGCTTTTCTGATGCTCACGCTGCGTCATTGTTTATTTTCGCAAGGCGCCCAGCTGTTGTGGTGATGATATTTATATCAGTAAGTGCTCTATTCATCTGCTGATTTCAGGGGATGCTTGCCAGCTGCATACGGCAGCCAACCTCAGGGCATTTCTGAGCCTGGTGTTTTCGCATTTAGAGAATCAGCTCTCAAAGGCTGCACCAACATCTGGAGCTGAAAGATCTTCATTCACCCAAGAGCCACCCTTGAAGGGGGAGCTATAGCCAATAGCCAATGACCTTGACCCTTGCTACTTTACGTGTCCCAAAATGAGGTGCTTTGAAACTCCTCCTCTGTGCCTGAGCTCCAGTTTTGCAATAAGGAATGTTGGGAAAAGGGCTCTGCTTCACTCATGGACCAGAGTTCACTGTTTTACTTTTTCAGGCAAAGGGATGGGGTGGTGATGCCTTCTGACTTTGGCACTCTGCAGGGGTCTCTGTTTTATGGGAATCTGTCACATTTCATGCTTATCTCAGATCCTAACCATCCATCGTTCAGGCCCTAAACCTTGGAGTCATCCTTGCTTCCCCCTCTTCTCTCACATTCCCTATTCAGTCTGGCAGGATATTTTGTTGGGTCTACCTTCAGGATATACCCAGAAGCCACTCCACTGCTACCACCTAGGCTCAAGCCACCATCACCTGTCACCTGGATTACTGCAGGGGCCTCCTCTCTGTCCTCTCTGCTTCTGCTCTTAGCAACAACCCTGCCCCTTCCCGCACCAACAGTCTGTTCTCCACACAGTAGCCAGAGGGATGCTTTAAAGAAACAAGTCCAATTACTTTTTCAAGTCGCTCCTCTGCTCAAGACCTGTCAATGGCTCCTCATTTCTCTCAGAGCAAAATCACAAGTTCCTCCTATGAACCCCAAGGCCCGTATGACCTGGCCCTGCTGTGTCTCTGTGTCACACCTTCTGCTGCTGTCCACACTGGCTTTGCTCCAGTGGCAATGGCCTCCGTCTGTTCCACCACCATAAATTCTTGGTGCGGGTCATGCCCCTGCCTGGGATGCTCTTCCCTGACATGGTCACTTGGTGCATTCTTTTTTTTTTTTTTGCGGTACGCGGGCCTCTCACTGTTGTGGCCTCTCCTGTTGCGGAGCACAGGCTCCCGACGCACAAGCTCAGCGGCCATGGCTCACGGGCCCAGCCGCTCCGAAGCATGTGGGATCTTCCCGGACTGGGGCACAAACCCGTGTCCCCTGCATCGGCAGGTGGGCTGTCAACCACTGCGCCACCAGGGAAGCCCACGTGGTGCATTCTTGCACCTCCTCCAAATCTGCGTTCAGATATGACCTTCTCAATGAAGCCCACCTTCATCACTCGATTACAGGCGCAGCCCGTGCCCCAAACCAGCCTTCCTGCCCTGCCCTCTTATTTTTCTTTTTCCATACGCTTGTCACCTTTAACATATAATTAAGTCCGTTACAAAGTGTTTGCTGTTTATTTCTCTCCTGCTTGAGAATAGAAGTTGCATGAAAGATGGGAGTTTGCTGTTTTGCTTTCTCTGTCATGTTAACTGATGCATTTCCAAGCACCCTAGAACAGCTTCTGGCAAACAGCGGCTACTACACAAATGTGGACTGAATGAATGAACAGACGCTCTCCTGAACGACTCTTACATGCACATCCCCAGTTGCGCTCAATTTTGTCCCCTACTACAGTGGTCTCCAACCTTTTCAGCACCAGGGGCCGGTTTTGTGGAAGACAGTTTTTCCAGGGACCCGGGAGGGGGGGGAACGGTTCAGGAGGTGATGTGAGCGATGGGGGGGGATGGGGAGCGATGGGGGGCAGCAGACGAAGCTTTGCTCGCTGACCCGCCCGCCACTCACCTCCTGCTGTGCGGCCTGGTCCCTAGCAGGGGTCCGTGGCCACAGGGTTGGGGACCCCTGCCCTACTACCTGTTGACCCTTGAACAACATGGGTCTCAACTGTGCGGGTCCATTTATATGCAGATTTTTTTCGATAGTAAATAATATAGTACTACAGGATCTGCGGTTGGTTGAATCCGTGGGACACAGAATCGCGGATATGGGGGAACCGCGGATACGGAGTAACGGCGAATACGGAATAGCCTCGTACACAGAGGCGCCCCGTACGTGGAGGGCCGACTACGGATTATAAGCGAACGTCTGACTGCATGGATGCCTGGCGCCCCTGACTCGCGCTTTGTTCAGGGGTCAGCTGTGACCTGCTCCTCTCCTTGCCTTCCCAAACCTCCTGCTGCCTCTCACACTCCTCGCCTGCCTTCCCCACCTTGGCCAGTCGCATCCCAGATGCCTGACTGTCCACACGAGAACCCCTGTCACCATCCGTGACTTCTCATTCACCTCCCACATCCAACTGCTCCCTAAACCTGCGGACCTCCACTCTCCTGTTTCCAGATTCTTCACCAGACCGTTTCCTATCAGGAGTTCTGACTCTGCCACACCCCCACTTCAGCTCTGCGTGTCTCTCCTCCCTGCACAGCAAGGGCTTTCTACCTGCGCTCCTAGAACACCAGGGGTTCCGCCAAAGTGCCCAGAGCTGCTGACTCTCCCAGGAAGGGGCACCAGGAGGAGCCCAAAGACTAGCGTGGGTGGAGCTCCCGACCCCACCTCCTGCTTCACTGTTTCAAAGGCTGGGCTTGCACGAAAGCTTTCATTCCCAGAAAGGATTCTGTTGCTTCCAAGAGTAAAAGTCTGATATTTACCATACTGCGGGCCAAGACCCAAACCCCTTAGCCCGGCACGGGCGGCCCTCTGCAAGCTGGCCCGGCTGTATCGTCCAGCATCACCACCCTCTCCTCCTCCTGACATCCCCCCAGCCCCACTGCCACCGAAGCTGTCCTGCAGATGAGCCGACACAGTGACCCCCGCGGGCCTTTGCCCCTGCTGGTCCCTCTGCCTGGAGAGACTTACCCAGCAACTTCATCCCCCAGACGCCAGATCTCTGCTGCCTTCTTCCGGGCCAAAGTCACCTTTCTGAAGTCTTCCCTCACCCTCTGGGCAGAAATAATTGCTCTCCGTTCCCGGCCAGCACAGCACTTCGCGGCTGACCTCTATTATAGTGCTGCCACACGAGGTGGGGACAATTTGCTCATCTGTCTCTGTAGCAGGAGTGTGAGCTCCTGGAGGGCTGAGGCTACAGCTCAGACCCATTTTTCTTCTTCCCACACAAGGCCTGCCCAAGGCCAGTGCTCACAAGGGAATCCTCTGAGTTACTCTGGGTTTCCTTCGAGACAGTGATGGGATGGCTTTCCAAAACCCTACAAGGCCATCATCACCGCCTCCACCCAGGAACAGCTGCCCTGCCACAGGGGTGTGAGCCCCAGAAGCTGCCCCATGACACGTGTCCTGTGGCCTGACCAATGTGCTGTAGGCACCTGATGCTTGGAAATGTCACAGGCAGAGGAGCTAAGGCATGGCCTCCTCGGCGGGATGATCAGTGGGCAAAGGGTCAGTGGTTCAAGCCCCAGGCTCTGTTAGTCTGGCTGCATCACGGAGCGGGGAGGGTGGCTGAGCGTGGCCGGGTATCAGGCTGTGCTGCATGGCTGGAGATGCTCAGCGCTGGGGGAGGAGCCTTCCCTGTGAGCTCTGCATGATTAGGAGCGATACCCTAACCAGTGTCCGGGGGATGGAGCAGCAGACTCTGGTCTGCTGTGAGGGGGCTGGATGAAGCTCATAGACAGGGGGAGTCATTGCTGGACCTGGGAGGGCCGGGGGTGGGGGGTGGCAGGGCCTGGCACGGGACTCCCTGGCCTCAGCTGGAAGCTGAATGGGCTTGGCTTGGTGCTCACTGGCAGACAGTGCCCACCAGAGGGCAGCTGGGTTGGGCAGCGGCAGCAGAGGGCTGTCCCTCCAACTCTTGGGCACGGCTGCTCGAACGCACCTGAGCACTTAGGCCTGGGCCAGGCCTCCTCCTACCTGGGCAGTGTCCAGCTCATTCAGCATCACCACAGAGGAGCAGTTATAATCGAACACCAGCCTCCAGAAGTCCGCCACGGTGTTGGGTAGAGGGTGTTGTGTGACCACGAACGCGGCAGGCTGCTTGTGGCTCTGACAAAAGAACGACACGGGCTTCATGAAGTATACACCCACCAGCGACGTTCTGATGATGAGGAGTTGGCTGCCAGAGGCCCCCTGGGTCTGCCAAATAGATTACACAAAGCAACTGCCCGTTCTTATCTCAGGGTGCCCTGGTGGCAAAGGGGACCTTCTCATAATGAACTCATTCTCCTCCAGACTAAGACATTTCATAAGCAAGGTGTCACTCGGATGGGGATTATCCAATAAATTATTTATGACTTGGAGCTCAGCAAACAGTCCTCATTACAATATGAAATGGAAGATCCTCGATGCAGATTTGCTGCTCTGCCAGCCAAGGCACCTCTTGGGATAAAAGGGATATTTTGTGTCCCTGTGCCCACAGTGATGGAGGAGGGGTTGGCTCAGCCCGAGGCAGAGAGCCTCCTGGAGGGGCTCATAGTGCAAGCGCTTCACTCCTGCCCCAAGGCTGGAATGCGGGCTGAGCTGGTCTGGCAGAACGTGGGCACTGTGTCCTGTGAGCCAACGGGGCAGTGAAGGTGCTCAGGTTTTGGAGTCAGGCAGACCTGGGTTCAAACCCAGCTTTGCCAGTTGTACGTTAAAAGTCATTCATCCATCCATCCATCCATCTATCCACCCAATCGTTCATTCATTCATTCACTCATTCAAGCTCATTTACAGAGTGACTTTTTTTAAATCAGTGCTGAGCACTGGAAAGTTATTAGATCTCTCCAAATCTCAGGTTCTTCAACTGGAAGATGGGATGCATAACTCCAAAGGGATGGCTGTGGTACAGATTGAAAAGATACGCACGTGGAAAGTATAGCAAGCAAGAACCCAGCTGTGAGCCCGCTGGCAGGGCGGGACCATCCCTGACTCGGTTCTTCGTCCGTGGCACTAGCATCATGGCCGGCACACTAGACGCCCAGTACAGGTCCAGCAAACAACTGAATAAACTCCGTCCCACGTTACAGGTGGGGAGCTGAGGCCCAGAGCAAATGGCCTGTGTGAGTCTGGACCACGTCTGAAGCTTCAACTGGGTGCTACTTATTACAGTACCTGTGAGAAGGTATTTGGAAAGATTGGGGAGCATCTCCGCTTCATTAGTGGTTTGTAAAACCTGAGAAATGACTCATATTCTCAACAAGTTTTCTTGAGTGATCGTTCATGCCTGTTTCCGGTGGAGTCACAGGGCAGCAGAAGGATGGGGAGGGGAAGAAGAGTTTGCCCATTCAAACCAGGAAAAGTCTCTGGCAAAAGACTCTGCCAAATAGAATACCTAAAGCACCTGTCATTGCTCTTATTTCTTGGTGTCCTGATGGCAAAGAAAATGCCTTGCAACCATGGATGCCACAGATGCACGAGGGGGTCTTGTCTTCGAAGGGTCTTCTCCTGCCAGTGGAATGGTCAGAGGAAGAATCTAGAACAGAATGTTGAGTTCCCCCAAAAGCCAGACTCTAATGGCAGAAGCTGGTCTGCAGACATGGAAAAAAATCTAGGCTTTAAGAGTCAAAAGACTTGGGGTTCAGACCCTGGCTCCACCCTTTCTGAGAGCGTTGACCTGGAGACAGTCATGGAAATTCTCTGACCCTCAGTACCTCACCCAGAAAACGGGAATAATCATATCCAAATGCAGAATGAGATAGTCAATGTTCAGGATCTGACATACTGCTCAACACTCAGTGAATGTTAGTTTTCTTTCCATTTTCCCTGTCTCTGTGATAAATGCTCTATTAGGCCAGCATACCTGACAAAGCCTTATCTGAAAATATGTTCGAGATCTGTGCTCCTGCCGGGTTTCAGGGATCAGCTGGCAATCCATTTCATGGATAACATCATCCTTTACCAAGGGAAACATTAAAAATTAACCCAGAGGACTTCATATTTTTCTGCTAGCAGCAAAGCTGCCATGGTTACCAGATAATGCCCAAACCGAGCTGGAATACAGATAAGGACTTTTTTTTTTTTTTTTTTAAAATAAGAAAGGCAAAGACCCCAGTGATGGCTCACAGGAGAAATGCCCTGTGGACAAAGAGAATACAGTCAGCATCAGAGCTTGGCAGAAGGCATCTGACTCCAGGCAGCATCTAATATACTAAGCAGAGGCCAGGAGCGTGTTTGATCCTTGGATGAGGAAGGAAAGGAGGGGGAGTTGGGACAAGGGGGAGACAACGCTGGAAGGAACTTGGAAGTGTGGGTGCAACCCCAGGCCCCATCTCTCACCACACACGTGTGTGTGCACGCACGCATGCACACATGTACACACGCATGCATACGTGCACACAGTGACGTTGGAAGACTCCAAGCTAAAGCCTGCAGTCTTCCCTCCACATCCAGCTATTTGATCTGACCAGGACAAGACTCCCTGCTTCTGGACCCAGAGCCAGGGTTTCCATGGAGGACTTGGGCACCCTGTGGGCAGAGGCCAGCGCAGGCGCCCACAAAGCTGAGATAGGCACTGACTTCCTGTCAGCACTGACTTCCTGTCACCCCTCTGCCTCTAACAAACACTTAGGATTAGTGGTCAGAGAGGTAGTTGGCCTTGACCCCAGCGGACAGTACCCCACGTTCCTTCTTGTTCCAGGTAAGATGGGAGGTTCATGTGGGCTGGATGGACTTGACCTTCAGGTATAGGTGGGGAGAGGGACCTGGAAGGGCTCTTCCCCAGTCAAGCAATGGTGTTCTTGGTCCCGAGTCTTGGGAGGAAAGATGTCTGCATCTTACTGAATCAAGTGAACTGAGGGGAGGCTCAAGGAATAAATTCTAGAGTAAGTCACTAGCTCTCGGGGTATCTCTGAGTGAGTCTCTTTCTCTGGCCTCAGTTTCCTTTGCTGGGAAGTGCATGGATGAGACTGGATGATGCACGGTTCCTTCCAGCTGCAAACATCTCACATCCTGGAAGTGGAGGGATGATACCTGGCAGTAGCTGGAGGACCCGGGGAAGAAGCATACAAGTCAGGAGCATGGACCCCCTGGGGTAGGAACATGACCCCCTAATCCCAAACCAGGTCAAGGGAGGTGTGCGCTTCTTGGACTTGATGCTGAGAAAGCAGGAGACGGTGCCCCTAAGAGAACAGTAGGAACGGGGCTGGCATGTAGAATGTTTTCTGAACTGAACTTAAGGCTGAGAGTCAGCTCTGTACATAGCAGGAAGGGGGACTGGTCAGGCCTGTAGCCTCACTGTGGTGTCAGGGGACCCACTTGAAGCTTTTGGTTTATTCTTTCAGACCTTTATGGGAGAAAAAGGGCTAAAAGCACAGCTTGTATATAGGTCTGGATCAGAGCCTTCGGGGGAGAAAGGTCTTGTGGGCCAAAAAGATCAGAAGGAGAGGCTGGCTTGGGCAGGGGGATGTCAAGGCCCTGGGCTCCAGCCACCTCCCCCTTGGGAAGAAGCTTTTCCCTGGAATGCCAGCCAGGGGGCTCCGCTTACATCCATCAGTGCCGCATTGATGTAGTTGCTCGATTCTCCATCCACCGAGATGAGGAAGGGCAGGCAGCGGTCCAGAGGCAGGACATCCATGCTCCGATTCTTATCATGGTTCCGTGGCAGGAGACCGATGCTGCAGTCCTCAGGCCGGACGCGAGGAGTCACGATGTTGAGGGTCTATGGGGTCAAGGGCAGATAGGCAGGTACTGCTTAGATGGTTGCCCTGAACAGAGGAGGCAGCAATGTTCAAACTCCCTTCATCCTCCAAGCCTGTCCCTCCAGTCCTTTTCCCAGGACTGTTCTCTTCCGTGGTGACGTTCTATCATCTCCTGCTGGCTGCTCCAGGCCCTGGGGGCTGAGAGCCTCTGCCAGGGGCTGTGGGACACCACCACAGGGCCAAGGCTGCAGGGACGGCACACACTCATGCGGGCTTAGACACAGGCTCTGAACACCTGCCAATCATCTGAGCTGAGTTACTCCTCTCAGCCATCCTGCATGAAATGGTGGGCCAGCCAGGAGGTCATAAGGTGGGGAGTGGGGGCAGGGAATCCCTAATGACTTTTAAATATCACTTAAGTGCCACGGAATGAAAGAAATGATTTTACCAGCATGCCTCTCAGAGAGAAAGCTGTTTGAGAATGGAAGGAAGGATGCTTGGATGAGACGCCCAGGATGAGTGAGAGACCCCCAGAGAGCAAGCTCTAGTTTGTCTGAAAAATTCAGGGCTTGTGTTCTGCAGAGTAAGTCTTGCAAAGTGTGGGGCTAGAGCTGAACTGCCCCAGCCAACAGACTAGATGCTACGTGCAACCACCAGGGGTCCGTGTCCTCCATCCTTCCCCCATTCAGCCCTTGGTCTCTACTCCGAATCAATAAAGTCTATTTGTTTGAAGGAGGACTAAGCCATTGACCTGGCTGGGGTATCTGCCCGTGGAACCATGGACCTGCACTGGCCCTTCTGGTCCTGAAACTTCTTTGCTTCCTCCTGCCTGTTCACAGCTCCTGTTGCCCAAAATAGGACCCTGGCACTGACCTCAGGACAGTGGGCTGGACTCTGGTTTTGCCTTACTCAGTGATTCAAGTCCAGGCCTCCAGACCAAAGCTGCCACCATTCCGGCTACATGGGCTCCAAGGGGGCAGATCTGTTCTGCCTGAGCTGTGCCCTCAGGTGATGCTTCTCGGAGTTTAATGTGCATTTAAATCACCCGGAGATACTGTTAAATCACAGGCTCTCATTCAGCAGGTCCGGTGGGACCCAAGATTCTGCACATCTAACAAGCTCCCAGGTGAAGCCAACGCTGCTGGTCTTGAGACCCCACCTTGAATTGTGAGGATCTAGGACACACTCCAATTGTACAGAAATACTGAGAAGACCCGAGTCCCTGCAGGGATCGAGGCGCTTGAAATTCACACCTGTGTCTATAAACTTGTCTCCACATACAACCTGGACTAGAATTAAAATAAGACCTCGGTTCCAAAACATATTCATAGTTAAAAAAAACAAGTGTCAGCAGTCACTGATTGGTGAGCAGTTGCTCGTGGTGTGCATTTTCTGTTCTGGAATTCCTTCTCAGCCGTCTGGAGCTGCAGACACTGGAAGGATATATACATAGCCATTCTTGCAAGGAAAGCCCCAGGGCTGTGCTCAGTGGCTCAGTGGCACTGAAGTTGGCTGGGTCATGAAGCCTGGGATGTGCTCGTACCTGAAATTCGTCTTTGATTTGGCTGGAGTTGGTCTGGGGGTCCAGCCTGCTGATATTGTAGTAGAGAGAGCGGAACTCGCATACCGGGATGGCCGTGTTGCCGCAGAGACACGCTTCCAGGATGGCGTCGTGCACAAACACATACTGCTCCTGCAGAGCCGAGGCGAGAGGGAACGGGGTGCTGGGTAAGAAGGGTGGCCGGGAGTTTCTTGTCCACATTTCAGCCTGTGGCTGTGAAGGATGGGCATGATTCATGTTGCAGAATCACTGCTTTCTATCCTATAACCCGAAGGGCCGAGTTGCCGTGTTTCTGGGTGACTGTCTGAGCTGTGCTGAGTTTTGCTCCCTATGTAAGACTGAACAGCAGAGTCACTGATAAAAATTAGAAACTCCTGGACATGTGGTAGCAGGTGCCCGTGGTGTCCTGCCCATGGCCCGTCAGCTTTCGCCTTTCACTGCTGAAGGCTGCTTACTGCAAATCCCTGAGATTCAGGCTGAGGGCCTTCATCCCCAGCAGGGCCAAAGAGTTAATGCCGTGGGAAGGAGGCCTCAAGCAATGCCAGATGGAGACCTGGGGATAAATGCCTACGTTCCCTCTCTCGGGTGGGAAATCTGGAAGACACTCCACACCATCTCAGAGCTCCCCCGGCAGGACTGGGCTCCAGCCGTCCACTGTGTCAAACAGCCTGTAAAATACTTTCACAGTGTTGACAGGCTTGACTTCCTTCCGTCCCCTCTCTCATTTCCCCACTTGCCAACCAGTGTGTCTTGGGACACAGCCATTTGTTCCAACCAAGGAAACCACTTGCCCTCGACTCCTTGTCTCAGGCTCTGCTCCTGAAGCGTGCATCACCCCCTCCGCCATCCCAGCTCTTTGCCGCTCTCGTCCTGGACACCATCCCCCCCTTCTCTACGCCTTCAATGTCTCATTCCCTTGGGAGAGTCTTCTCCAAATCCACCAGGCAGGAGTTGTTGCTGTTCCAGTCACTCATTAACAAACGTCTGTTGAGCGACTATTCTCCTGCAGAACTTGGCCCATCTCTTTATATAAAATGTTTATCTAGAGGCATTGTGGTGATCTATTTGAACGCCTATCTCCCCCACCAGAGAGCAAGGACCACGATGTGCATAACGCCAGGCAGTGAGCCTGCCTTCCACATGCATGAGCCCAGGAACAGACAAGGCAGCCTCTCAGCTGTAGCAGCCTCACCAAGAAGCCTGCAGACCGGCCTGTGGGAGTTGGCTTGGAGCCTGGAGCAGGGTCCCAGGTGTGTGAGCCTGTAAGTGAGGGAACTGCCTGCAGAGCCCGCAGTGACTGGCCAGGCCCAAAGCCTTGGGTGGTATCTCTTTGCAGGGCTGATGATGGATACAGCTCTTTATCTGCCCCAGCTCCGCTGCCCGGGCACCTACAGCCTCACTAGAACCAGAAGATGGGCTCGTTATAGGAGTAGCAAACCATGGCTTCCAGGCGTAGGAGAGGCAGAAAAGGCTTCCTTGTGAGACAGTGTGGTTCAGGGGAAAGCACGTGGGACGTGGGGTCACATGGACCCAAGTTCTACCACTGTCTGGCTATATGAGGCTTTGGGGACACCATTTCTCAGTTTCCTCACCTATAAAATGGGGGCACTAGCAGGAGCTCCCCCATAGGGTTGTTGTAAGGAGTAGAAACAATACCCTGAATACAAAAGACCTGGAGTGACGCCTGGCACATAGTAGGTACTCAAGAATAAAGATGAACCCCTCCCATGTCCCTCGGATCTTGGGCTCTCCAACTGGACAGAGCAGTGCCTGGAGGTCTGCTTCTCACTTGAGGCCAGGAGTGATGAGTTATCTCTCTTGGAATCCCCTGCGCCTAGCTCAGGAACTCAGTAACTTCACTGAGTAAGCCATTCCTGCAGTGCCTGAAGCGATGCTTGGCACACAGCAGGCATTCAATCAATGCCAATCCTTCCCTATCTCTCTCTTCTCCTTCACCCAAGGCAAGGACACCATTCAAAGAATACCTGAAAGTTGCCATTCAGTTGCTGCTTAGATGCCCTCAGAGATGGGGCACACAGCACCACGTTCCTCCCTGGTAGGAGGCCTTGCACTGGGGGACCTCAGGGTTGGCAGGGGCATCCTAGCTTCTACGATGATCTCACCATAGCAAGCCATGTATCCATTCCCTCCCATTTCTCCCACGCCCAGGCCTCTTTCTGTAGGAGGCCTCCACCCGTGGGCCTTTCTGTCCCACCATGCTCCTCCTTGGCCAACTGACACCCCAGGACTCACCTCCGTCTGCACCAGGTTGACCCTCTGGGCCCGGAGCTCACGCACGCAGTTGAAGATGTCCACCACCCCTTCATTCTCGGCCATGTCAAGCATGGTGTCGATGGCGATGAAGCAGCCAGTCCTCCCGGCACCAGCACTGGAAGAGAGGACGGTGGTCCATGTTGGGGACCTTGGGGTGGGAGCAGCCCTGGGGAGGCCCCTCCCATTCAGCCCTGTCCCTGAGGACCCTGCAGAGAGGCAGTACACTGCAGAGGTCTGAACCCCAGTCCTGCCAGGAGATCCTAAGCTAGTGACTAAACTTAGAACCTCAGTCTTCTCTTTTGTAAAATGGGAGAGTAATGCTTGCCTTTGGGGGCTATTTTATCAGGACTGGCTTATTTTTGTTGTACTCATTTAACAAACACTTATTTAGCTGTGACAACGTTCCAGACATTGTTCTAACTGCTTCTGCAGTGTTACCTGTTCATTCTCTTATGAGGTTATTAGGAAGTTTCTCACCCTATTACACAGTGAGAAAACGGAGGCACAGAGTGCTGACCTTGCCCAAGGTCACACAGCTGGCAAGTGGTGGAGCTGGGACTTTCCCCCAGGCAGTCTGGCTCCAGAGCTTGTGCTCCTACACTTCCTCTCTTAATAAGATAATGTACGCTTAGACAACACGGATGCATGCAGTTTGCTCATCTGATGGGTAAAGAGAATCCACCTACATATGCCGGGCACCCTGGAAATGCCTAGAAACGTGCCTTCCCCACCCCCACTTCCCTCCCTCCATCTCTCCCTTCCTTCTGTCTTCTTCAGTGAATGGGTTGATGGATGGAAGCAAGGAGGGAGAGACAAGAGAGATCAGAGGAGGTAACTGAGACGGCAGAAACCAGGTCCTCTGAGCTGTCCCAACGGACTCACACAGAGTGAGTCCTGAGCACCATGTCCAAAGCCTTGGGTTTGTCTCCACGTGCACCTGCTTTTCCAGGATCATGAGGCAGCAGCATCAGTAAACCAGAGCAGCCGACGGTCCTGAGACCCGGCTCCAGAATCAAGGCCCCTGATACATACTCGACTCTGACCACTGGTGGCTTCCTTTCAGAAAATCTCAGGCCAAGTAAAAAATAGCAAAAGAACTCAATGAGACCCCATGGGCCATGGCCAGACCTTCCCAGATCAGTGGGTTCCAAAATCATAGCACCGAACGAGAGACAAATAGGGCATTTGCTTTAAATGCATATAGTTTTGGAAGTGAAGGCCAGACTGCCAGGAGGCCCATCTCCACTGCGTTTTCATTTCCCTCACGGAAACAAGTGTCTTTGCTTGACAATGCGAAAATAAAAGGAAACGAAAAGAGGAAGGGCGATGGACCAGGAAAGAAAGCAATGTTGAATGACCATAAATCCAAGGAGGACAGGCGGTGGACCAACCGACACCCACAATGGTCTGGAGAGTAAACCCCTGGAAATCCATCCTCCATCATCTGGCAAGTCTTTGATCTTGGTAAAATTTCATGGTTTGAATTGAGTAAAATCTGCCTTGTACTTGCCCCAGAATGCCTCCTCCCAAATCAAAACCCCCAGAAGGGACCCCCAATCAGGCTGGGCCTCAGGGTCTAGGAGGGAACCCAAAGAGCCACTCGTCCACGTCTTCTCCCAAGTCTCATCCTCGACCTGTTTTAGGAGAAAGCAGCAGCCCGACTTGATTTTGAATCTTGGATCCACCACTAGTGGACAAGCTGCCTGGCGTCTGTGAGCCTCAGTTTTCTCACACATGACACTCTTCCCTACAGGGTTCTTGGGAGGATTGATCCGTTTATTTCAGCCTCACAGAGCAATTAAGCACACGCCATTTGGGGTCAGACCCCTGGGATCAAACCCTGGCTCGACCACTGACTAGCTGTGTGACCTTGGGTGAATGACTCAATCTCTCTGGGTTTCAATACCCTCTTCCATAAAATGAGGCTGATGATAATAGCATTAATAGCACAGTACACGTGAATTGCATGAAATTATGCTGAAAAAGCACAATGCGCATCAATTGCTTAGCCCTGTGCCTGGTTACGTGGCCATCTATTATAAATGTTTGCTACCTGTAGTCACCAGATGTTTACTGAGCACTAGATGCTGGGCTCGGGAGTGGGGATGTGAAGATAAGTCAGACATGGTTCCTGTCCTGAAGGATTAACAGTCTGGGGAGGGGGACAGCATCGAGAGGCAGAGAACAGTATATGATATTTTTAAGTGCTTACTATATGTCTGGAATTCTCTTAGGTACCTAGTATATGTTGGCCAACCCACTTAATCTTCAGGACAGCCTCAGGAGGGGGCACCACTCTGCTCAGGTGTGTCAGGGTGACTTGGTATGGAGACACAGACACAGGGGCGTCATGCTAGGAGGGCCTGATAAATGCTTGCCATTATCTCCCTTTCTTCCTTACCCCTGCTCTGGCTGCTCTCTGGGATATGGGACTTGGGGTGAACATTTTATTGTCCTCGAATTGTCATGAGATGTAAAGCAGAGACTATATGCGGAATGCTTAGAGAGCCCACGGGGCGATCCGTATGGCCTCCTAATCTTCAATGGACTCATCCGTGAAATGGGCTTTCTAGTTCACACCTCGCTGTTGTGGCGAAGGTAGATGGGTGCTGTGTGAGAAAGGGGTGGCTCTGAGACACCTACAGCTTATGGTGTCTCTCCTTGACTTGGCTCAAGACCGTGCCTGACGTGGACACTGCCAGGGCAGAGATAACCTGCAGTTAAGAGCATGCGGGGTCTGAAAAGATGGACCAGGCCCAAGGTCACACTGGAACAGAGAGGCGCTGGCAGGGGAGGAAGCGAGCATGCTAGTTGGCCTTCAGATCTGGACATCCACCCTCCTCCAATTCCTAATGCCCTTGACATGATACTTCATCTCCGTTTAGGAGGATTCCAGGATGTGCTCATCACTCCCAATGTGACTTTCTGGGTCAGAGCTGAAAATATCCCTTCTCCATAATAAGCTAAAACCCGACACTGTCCATTTACTCTCTACAAAGGACCCCGCAGGCCAGCAATTGATTTTTAAAATAAGAGAAATGAAGAGAAGCACACTTCCGCGGGGGCACCCTGCCGCCACACCAAGGGCGAGCGTCTGGAGAAAATCATGTTAAATATCCTGGCTCTGCCATTTCACACCTGTGTGACCCGAGCACAGTATCTACCTTCTTAGCGCCTCGGTTTTCTCATCTGTAAAATGGGAATGACAATAATGGCCACCTCTCAAGGTTGGGTGAGAAGTAAATGAAGTAATGCAGGTGAAGTGCATGTGTAGCAGACGCTGTCAGTGCCAAGCCCACGTCCTCAGGGTCTTTACTGTTTCAGGGCAACAGCAATAATAACAACTGCTACTGCTACTATTAGTATTATTGTTGTTAGACTTAGGACCCTGGTCTCATCAGAAAGGGCTGGGAAGAGGGGACACAGGCAAAGAATAAAGGCCACTGGACAAGAGAGTACCCCCTCACCAAGAGTGCAGAGCTGCAAAGGCCTCCTTGTTTAGGGCGGAGCCTTTCACTTACCTGCAGTGGACCACTATGGGCCCAGCTTCTGGGGGATTGAGGAACTTGACCTGGCGGACAAAGCCGAGGAGGCCGGTGGCATAGCAGGGGACGCCGTGGTCGGGCCAGCTGGTGAAGTGGAAGAGGCGGAGCTCCCGGATCTCATGGTAGCCTTTCTGAGGAGAGAACGGCCCTCTGTTCCTCCAGCTGCTGCCCCCAGCCACCCTGCCCAGCACCCATGGGGAGCCACGAGGCCATGAGCACTCAGGGTCCAGCTTCCCTGCTGTCAGGGAGGGCAAGGCCCTCAAAGGGTTAATAGGTGTTGCTGCGCAGAGTGATTCTGCATCTCTTACATCTGGGAACTTCCGAAGTAAATAAAGTGAAACTGATGGTTCTACTGCAGGACTTCTCAGAGCCTTTACTGTGCTAACATACACGCTGAATTCCCAAGGGGGCTTATAACATTCACACTGTTTGCCCAGGGGACCCTCTTTTGATAAGTGTTTTTCAGCAGAACAGATTCAGAAAAATGTTAGACTTCAACTCCAAGTTCGAGTTGTTTCCAGGGGAATACAAGGCCTTTCACTGATTGAGGACTGGTGTCCTTCAGTTCTCCAGTCTGGTCTATGATACTCTCCAGCACTTTCAAAATTAAAAAGGCAGACTTCTTTGTTAATTAGATTCTCATTTAGAATGATAAAATATGAAACAAACAAAAGCAGAGCTTCTCTGACTGACGGGGGTGGTGGGGCCTGGAGCTCCCATCGTTCCCCTTCCCCTCCCCGCACCCTCCACATAGACATGCTCCAGGCCAAATGGCAGTTCTTGACTAGTCTATGGTCAGGTTATGCCTCTGAGCCTTTGCTTATGCACTGCCCCTACCTACCTTTCTCTACCTAGCAATCTCCTGCAGATACTAGAGGCGCTGAATAGGAAGAGTGTTCGATGGTTCATTTTTTCAGTTAAAAGATATTCACCGAGGGTTACCTGTGCCTAGCCTTGTGCTAGGCACTAGGAAGGTGGAAATAAAGGCCAAGTCCCTGTCCCTGGAACAGCTCATGGTCCAGTGGGGGAGGCAGGCCCCTAAGTGGACCTTTAATTCCATTAAAGTGCATAAAAGAGTGTCAGCTAATCCCATTAGGGAGAGGAGAAATCAGAGAAGGCTTCCTGAAGGAGGGGATGCCTGACCTGAGTCTTGAAACATATTAATAATGAAAATAATAGCTAACGTTTATTAAGTATCGACTATGTGCCTGTCACTCTTCTGATTTCTTCAATGTATTAATTAATTTAATCCCATATCAATCCTCATATTATCATCTCCATTTTAGGGATGAGGAAAGTGAGGCTAAGCAAGGCTAAGGAACATGCCCAAGGTCACACAACTAGTAAGCTGTAAAGTTACAGTCTAAAGCCTAGCTGTCTGGCACCACAGTCTGTCCTCCTAATCGTATGATACACTGAGGCTAAGTATTACCCAGTGGAAGGATGGAGGAATTCCTAGGCAGAGAGGCAGTTGGGGCAAAGGCCTGGGGACAGGACTTAGCAGAGTACGTGAAAAGAATCACAAACAGCCCAGGGCAATTCCAGAGAAGAGTGGAAGACAGGCAATGACGACAGCGGGATGGGGTGGGGCGGGGGCGGGGTGGTGGGGGGGAGGCTGGGCGGGTACTGAGTGCTGCAAGGTTTTGTATCCCACTTTAAGGCCTTTGGGTTTTATCCCAGAGTCATCGGGGAGCTATAGGGAGGCTGCCCAGATAGTTGCACAGAAGAGGAAACGCATCACCAGATGGGCGTCTTGGAAGGATCACACTAGCCGCTACGTGGAGGAAGGATTTGCGGGGTGGTGCTGGTGGGCTGTGTAGAGGGCGCCAGGTCCCCTTTCCTGGGCCAGTGCACCCATCCCCAGCTACCCTGACCTTGGCTGTGGACAGCTAAAAATTACCCCTTCAGAAAGTTGCTCTCAGCTGAACAGGAACCACCTCCTTTGGGAGTGGGGGATGGGCAGCTGGCATTCAGTGACCAACCGATTTTGTCAGTTTGCCCAGGGCTGAGGGGTTTCCCAGGACATGGGATTTTCAGTGCTAAAGCCAGGGTGGTCCTGGGCAAACCAGGATAATGGGTTACTCTCATGGATGTGCCAAAGAACCCTTTGCCTCAAGATGGGCCCAACTCTGTGGTGTAACTCATGCCCCAGATCTCCCTGTGGGACCAGGCCACATCCTTGCTCAGCTCCTTCCCCACCCTGTACTGCCTCCCTCACCCCCCTTCTCCCCTGGGTTCTTCCTCAACACATCATCAAGGGCACCCAAATCCCTACCTCAGGCTCTGCTTCCTAGAAACCTAAACTAAGACTGTGGGCAAGACTAGAGACAGAAGCCCCGTCAGGAGGCAGCTGCAGGGTCTGGGCAGGAGTGAACAAAGGCTGGGGTTAAAGTGCTGACAGAAGAACTGAAGTAGAAGTTAAAACAGCTTCGAGAATACTCAGAGTTTTTCACCCCACCCTCCAAATCAGCTCAGCCCCTGAAGCCCTCGTTCAAGCCCACACCACCTGCACTGCAACTGTTTATCAAGGGTCCTCTCTTCCTGGTGGGACTGTGTTCTCTTCAAGGGACAGACAATGCTTCCTGTTTATTATTTGTGGGTCCCCAGGAACTGATTCTGAGCTGATAACCCAGGCAGTGTTTGCTGAGCACCTGTGGAGAGGCTGGCTAAGTTGAGTTAATCCTCCGAGGCCCGTGGAGACCTTGAAGGGTGTCTTCCTATGGGTAATAGCTTCCCTGGTGATTGAAAGACAGACAAAAAGACAGCCTAAGAAACGACGACGACTCCTCAACACACTGGGTGGGCTGCAGTTCCCCAAGGCCTCCCCTTGGCTCAGAGTCTGGTCCCCAGTCACCCAGCTCACGCCCAGCACCAACCACCAAGTATGGGAGCTGAGGCTGGTGTTTGTGGCGCTACGTTCCAGGCCTCAGCTGCAGGAGCGCTGGCTGCTAGTGACTCACACGTGCCCCCTTTCCTGGAGACGTGCTCTCAGCCGACAGGAGCCCACCCTAGAGGTTACCCCGCAGCGGCTGGTCCGCAGCCAGTCAGTGGACTGAGTACAGCAAGCGGGCACCTCTGCGGTGTGTTTACGCTCCAGAGGCCCCCATGGGTCAGGCCTAGGCTAGACCTTGCCCGAGACTCTGAACTTGGCCTGCCCCTTCCTCTTTCCTCTCCAGCTTCTCTTGCTGACTTACAAGATTCTCTGGGAGCGCTCCCTTGATACACCACGTATAAGGGAAACCTTGTCTCAGGCTCTGCTTCTAAGGAACCCAGCCTAAGATCACAGCAATGTACCTTGTAGCTGAGGGGCGTCCTTCCCTCCTGGCTCTTCATGAGTCTGCAGATACGGGCCTTTAGGAGCCCAGGGGCTGGAGGGGGCAGTGTTGGGAGCAGACAGTGTGTCCTGCCAGCACCGTGCATGCAGGAAGGGCACCATGCATGTGCCTGCTTTGGCACTCACAAGGACCTGTCAATCCCCAAGGGCACAGTGCTCAGAGCACCGAAGTCCCTGGTGTTTTTGCATCCTCAGGCCTGTGGCCACTTGGTTCATTAATGATGTTACTTTTAGAAAATGGCAGCTATGGTTTTGACAACTGTCTCCAGACACTGGTAAATGTCCCTGTGGGACAGTCACCCCCAGCTGAGAACCACAGGCCTAGAACATGTCAAGATCTTCTTTCCCCTCCAGACTCTGCATGGTTCTTTCCCTCTTCCTGGGATAATATTCCTCCTGCTCTTCCCTTGGCTGGCTCTTTCTCATCCTTCACTGTCTGCTTAAATGCCTCCTCCTCCTGGAGGTCCTCTCTGATCACCCCATCCTCCCGTGGATTTCTGTCTCCCCAGCTTGGCATGTTTCCTCTGTGGCTTTTATTACCATATGTCATTATGCTATTTGTCTGGCGAATTCTATTTGTCCCTCCTGCTAGACGCGGGGTCCTTTGGAGCAGGGTCCACGTCCAAGCTGATTGCCGATCTCTCATTGGTGCAGGGTGGGTACAGAGCAGCCCCTTGGTCGCTGCCATGTCCTGGATGAACAAACAAGCCGGCTTGCCTGGAGGGCAGGCTGCACACGGCCGCAGGGAAGCTTACCTTCTGGACTGTGAAGGTGCGGATGATATACTCTGCCAGGGGCTCTGTTTCGATCAGGGTGACTTTAATGTCTCCGTAGACCTCCATGTCATCCGGCCAGTATCGCACACACTTCACCTGCGGGCAAGGACAGGGACAGTACGAGTGAGTGGGCGGCTGAGCGTGTGTGGCCATCTCATCTGGCTTCCCGTCCGAATAAACTCAAGGGCGACCTTGGTGGACTTTCAGTCAAGGCATTCTCAGCTGGCCGGGGAGGGTAAAATACACAGGGACCAGCTCACTCCTAGAGGAACTGGAGCCGCGGGGGATAATGGTGGTACCTTCTTTGGCAGAGCTCCTGGTACTTTTCAAATCCATTCCCACACTAAGAGATCAACTAGATCTGGGTGAGATAGGCAGGTGGTGATCTCCCCACTGTACAGATGAACATCATACTCAAGTTGGGAGGTTTGGTGACTTGTCCAAGGTCACGTGGCCAGTTTTCTACCTCTGGCTGAGTCCTCTTTTTCTGCGATAGGCTGGGGCAGCTGAGTAGTATCAGCAGAGCAGAGATGAGAATAAAAGGTGGGAATAGTGAGGAGGTGGAAGCAGACATGGCGGGGAGAGGGTCATTAATATTACGAGGGGGCTGGAAGGAGAAAGGCTCGTGGCTGGGAAAAGGAAGGAAGGTGCTGGGCTCAAAAGGAAGACGTTTGCAACGGCTCTCTGCCCCAGGGGTGGGTGCAGAGGCCGTGAACAAGCCACTCCCACACCTGGTTCTGAGTCACATGCCGCAGGAGGAAAAAGAGATCGCTTTCCCCGTAAAAGAACAAAAGTATTACCATTCCGGGGGACGCCGAGCGGCTTAGAGTGGCATTTCCCACAGTGTGTCCCGCTGGGTGCTGATAGGTGTTAGGTAAAAAACAAGAAACAAAAACAAACAAAAAAAGGTTTTGTGGTCAAATGAGTTTGGGAAATGCTGGATTAAACAAAGTTAAATAGGCCACTTCGCTACAGGACTGCTCGGCTCGTTCACGTGCTAACGCTAATGTGCTTTTCGACTCTCCGAAAGGGGCAAAGAGTACACAGCATTTCCCAAACGTATTTAACCATGGAACCCCCTGTTCGCTAAGCATCATGCAGAAGAGCATCCCGTGGAACCCACTTAGGGAAATGCTGATTTAGTGCAACAGGGTTTGGAGGCAAACGGATGCATTGCTTCGTTCTAACGCTGTAGCTGAGTAGCTTCCAGAAAGTACTGAAACCTCTCTGAGCCTCAGCTTCCTATGAATAACGATCACTAACACTTACTAACTGCTTACAGCGTCCAGCTCTCCTTGCTAGGTGTTCTACAAATACTTTACACGGATTACTTGAATTATTACTTATCATCACACCCTGATGAAGTAGACATTATTAGCAGCCCCATTTTACAGATGAGGAATCAGAAGCACAGGGAGGCTAAGAAAATTGCCCAAGGTCAGCTGTCAGTAAGGGATGGAGCTAGGATGCAGAGCCAGGCCCTCTGAATAATTACCAGGAACATCGCCTTGTACAACTGCTGTGAGGTAAAGTGAAGTAACGCATAGTGCACAACAGTGTCTGGCACAGAGCTTCGCTCCTAGCAGGAGTTTCATGAAGAAATTGCTCTCCTGTCCCCTGTCCCAATTCGAATTAGACTCACAATCAAGGGACTCTGTCTCCAGTGGGGGGGACATGTTATAGAACAGGCTGGAATGTGCCTCTGAATTCTTAAATCCTGGGCTGGACATTTTGTCCACAGTAGCTGCTCCCTGGGCCTGAGTCCCTGGGGCGCAGTCTTGAGTAGGGGGACCATGACCACGGGAACGAGAGACAGGAGTCAGGGATCGTGGCCAGGTGACTTCAGGGCATTCACTCCACTCCTTTGGGTCTGTTTCCTCATCTGTAAAACTGGGCAATGGACTAAATAAGAGTGGGCTCAAGGACAAAGTCTCTTCTGGCCCTCAATTCCTGTTAGGCCACGAGATGTCCAAAGCCCTTTGCTGAATCATGACTGACAGCCCGGATTCTCCCCCTTCCCGTTATCTTGGAGGCCAGGACTCTTCATTTTAATGGATTATCTGGTTCTTGCCAGAAGAAAAACTTACCTGCCCTGTCTTTAGTTAGCTCATGTGGTAAGTAGAGAGGCCCTCTTGATTCTAGCGTCTGTGCACCCAGCACCCACCCACCCACATGCCACAGTTTACCAAGTAGGCGAAAGCAAAAGCTGGGAAGAGAGTCCCATTTCTAAGCCCCAGGAGTAGCTAAGGAGCACACAGGAGAGAGTCGAGACAGAGCAGAGTGAGAGACCAAGGTCTAAACCCTGAAGAATGTCAAGGTTTCGAGGAACAAAGGGTCAGATGCTGCTGAGAGGTTGAGTACAATGAGAAGAGAGAAATGGCTATTGGATTTGTCAACATGAAGGATGCTGGGGATACTGACGAATCACTGTGGGTGGGATGGAGGGAGCAGCTACACTGCAGTGGGTGGAAGAGAACGGGAGTGAAGCAGCAGAGCCTGTGTGTGAGATTTCAGGGTCTGGCAGAAAAGCAGGGACAGGAGCAGCAGTTTCGTTTTGCCTGCTTTATACTTTTAAGGGGGAAGGTACTCAGGATGTCTGTATGCTGAGGGAAATAATCTAGCAATGGGAAAGAGAATTACTTTCCAAGCGAGAGGGGGAGAATGAGACATTCTTGAGCGGAATCTGTGATTCAAGGCACTAGGAATTGCCTTTGAAAGGGCAAGAGTCACTTCTCCTATCGCATTAGGCTGCACCATAAGAAACAGATGATATTCTACCATTTGGGGTCAACAAAAACAGCCATGTCTTATGGTTCAGCCTGATAATAGAGGAGAAGAATGAGAAGATGGCTGTAGACACAAGTAGGATGCAGCTTTGCGGTGTGAAGATGAACATTCACGTCTGATGGCTGTAATTCCCTCAAAGTCTATGAGATGACGTCATCAGCGGACAGTGAGGGTGGAGAAAGGGGCGAGAGGGTTTTGAAGGGAAAAGATGTTCCTCGACTATGAAAAGGAGGGAGGACTTCTCCCGCATAGGGTGCCGTGAGGGTGAAATGTGGAACGGGAGGCACTTGGCACAGAGAGATGCTGGGCAGTGGAATGCCAGCCAGCAAACTCCATCCCGGTACCCATGGGAGGGGCTTACCCTGCCCACTTCCACGAGGTTTGTGACCATGACGATGCTGGCCGAGTTCTCCTGCCAGATCATTCTCCAGAAGTCCTTTACGGTCTCCTGCATGGGACCTGCCAACAGAGAAGGTGTCAGGGTCAGACTGCAACGGCAAGGAAGCAGGCAAGAGGCTTGTCCCTCCCGGCTGGTCAGTCAAGGCTCCGGATGGGTGAGTAAGAGGGAGGTCAGCGATTCCTATGGGGACACAAGTAGCGGAGACTGGGGACTGAAGCGTGTGAGGTCAGAGTGTGCACGAGAAAAGCCACACTCCAGCTGGCAGGGTCTGCAGCGTCCCCTGGAAATGCCCGCAGATTCTCCTCTTCATCGCCCTCCTGCTCAGACCCTTGCCACCAGCCCCACTTTCCCGCCAACCCATCACCTTATATTAGGGGTTAATGACATAGCTTAAGGGAGTTTTCAAAAATTGGGCTCCAGAACCTCAGTGAGAGATGGGAAGGAAATTGGGGTGTGGGTGGGGTGGGAGGGCAGAGGAGCTGCCAGGAGTCAGATGCTGAGAGCACAGACAGAAGATGCCCGATTCTGAGCTTGACAAATGCATTTGTCTGGAGCCTGGACAGAAAGGAGGGAAGAAAAACAGACAAGAAATGGGACACAGAATCTCAGAGTCCAAAGCAATTTCCTTGGAAATTTCTCTTTCAATGTCCTGGGCCTCCATCATTTTTAAAATTACAAGAGTAATAAGTGTATCTGATACAAAATTTTGAATGCCATTTTTCTGTACAAATATATATATATATATATATATGTATATATATATT
Organism: Delphinus delphis; assembly: GCF_949987515.2. NCBI lineage: Eukaryota > Metazoa > Chordata > Mammalia > Artiodactyla > Delphinidae > Delphinus > Delphinus delphis. The sequence goes on along the minus strand of NC_082697.1, from coordinate 17,657,592 downwards.
GTATTTGCTATAATAAGCGTTATATCTATTATATGTATTTTCCCATGCCCTTAAAAACTCTTACCTGCCATGACATTTTTCATAGCTGCATAATTTTCCATAACATGGAAGTGTCACACTTGAACCAATCTACCAATTGATGGTCAGTTAAGATTTTTCACTTTTTTCCCTATTAGATAACACTGTGAAGGGTATCTTATTATATGTGTCACTGTACACGTATATATAATCATCCACACGATTTCCTCCCAGCACAGTCTGAGAGGTATAGTCATTTTTAAGTCTTCTGATAACATCCTGGTAAGTCGCTTTCTAGGAGCGCCGGCTGCCTCTCTCTCCCGTGCACACGCCCATCGAGGAGATGAGGCACCGAGAGCTCCAGGTCCGAATGGTGGATACTGACGGCACATGCCTGAGGCTGATGCTTTTGGTCCAGGGCCCATCTCTCTTGACCATTTCCTAGTGACACCTCCTTCCTCTCTCCCTTACGTCCCTCCCCCCATAGCTGAACTTGTCACCTCCTTCCTTCCCAAACAAATGAACAACCTCGAGACCTCGGGAGGCTCTCCAGCCCTGCTCCTATATGACTTCTTGGCTGGTAGAAGCTCATTCCTCTCCTCCAGTGTAAGGCAAGGGCCCTTTAGAGGAAAAGGAGGGCACTTACCTTGAGTAGCAATGTAGTGCCGAGGTCGATGGTACCCCTGGATGACAAAAGAAAAGTACAGTGAAGCTTACAAACAGCACAGTACCAATAATTATCCTTTCCAAGGCTC